>NW_027667916.1:0-488000 GCF_963924665.1 Micromys minutus | reverse complement strand
TTGCCCCAAAATAAAGGGAATTTCTGTTTTTTGTCCCCAAATAAGGGAAATTTCTGAAATTTTGTTCTAAATTAAGGAGAATTTCTGCCTTTTGCCTCAAAATAAGAGGAATTTTTACCTTTTTGCCCCAAAATAAAGAAAATTACTGCATGTTTTATCCCAAAATTAGGTGAATTTCTGCAATTTTGCTCCAAAATACGGGGAATTTCTGCCTTTTTGCCCGAAAATAAAGAGAATGTATACCTTTTGCCATAAAAAAGGGAAATTTCTTCATTTTTACCCTAAAATAAGGGGATTTTCCGCATTTTTGACAAAAAATAAGTGCAATTTCTGACTTTTCCCCAAAAATAAACGGAATTTCTGTCTTTTTGCCCCAAAATAAGCGGAATTTTTGACGTTTTGCCCTGAAATAAGTTAAATTTCTAAAAATTTTCCCCAAAATAATGGAAATGTCTGCTTTTTGCCCCAAAATAAGGGGAATTTCTGCCTTTTTGCCCCAAAATAAGGGGAATTTCTGCATTTTTGCCCCAAAATAAGGGGAATTTCAGACTTTCTACCTCAAAATAATGAGAATTTCTGCATTTCTGCCCCAAAATATGGAAAATTTCTGGCTTTTTGCCCAAAAATAAGAAAAATTTCTACAATTTGGAACCAAAGTAAAAGAAATTTTTGCCTTTTTGCCCCAAAATAAGAAAATTTCTGCTTTTTTCCCTGAAATAAGTGAAATTTCTGCAATTTTGCCCCAAAATAAGGGAAATTTCTACAATTTTGCCAAATGTACAGGAAATTTCTACAATTTTCCTCAAAATAAGAGGAATTTCTGACATTTGCTCCGAAAAAAAGGAGATTTTCTGTCTTTTTGCCCCAAAATAAGGAGAATTTCTGCCTTTTTGCCCGAAAATTATGAGAATTTCTGCAAATTTGCTTTAAAATACGGGGAATTTCTGCCTTTTAGCCCAAAATAGAGGGATTTTCTGAATTTTCCCGCAATATTAGGGGAATCTCTGCATTTTACCTCTAAATAAGGGGAATTTCTGCATTTTACCTCAAAATAAGAAGGATTTCTGCCTTTTGCCCCAAAATATGGCTAATTTCTGCCTTTATGTTCAAAAATAAGGAAAATTTCTTCAATTTTGTATCATAATAAAATAAATTTCTGCTTTTTGCCCCAAAATAAGGGGAATTTCTGACTTTTTGCCCTGAAATAAATGAAATTTCTGCAATTTTGCCCGAAAATAAGGGAAATTTGTGCCTTTTTTCCCCAAATTAAGGGGAATTTCTGCCTTTGCCCCAAAATATGGGGAATTTCAACATTTTACCTCAAAATAAGGGGAATTTCAGCCTTTTTGCACCAAAATATGGAGAATTTCTGCCTTTTTGCCCCAAAATAAAGGGAATTTCTGCATTTTTGCACCAATATTAGGGGAATTTCTGCAATTTTGCTCCAAAATACGGGTCATTTCTGCCTTTTTGCCCGAAATTAAGTGGAATTTCTGCCTTTTTGTCCCGAAATAAGTGAAATTTCTTCAATTTTAGCCAAAAATTAGGGATTTCATCTTTTTGCCCCAAAATAAGTGGAATTTCTGCCATTTTGCCCTGAAATATTTGAAATTTCTGAAATTTTACCACAAAATAAGGGGAATTTCTGCCTTTTTGCCCCAAAATAAGGGGAATTTCAGCCTTTTTACCTCATAATAATGGGAATCTCTGCCTTTTTGCCTTAAATTATGGAAAATTTCTGTATTTTTGCCCCAAAATAAAGAAAATTTCTGCAATTTTGTACCAAAATAAAAGTAATTTCTGCATTTTGTCCCAAAATAAGAGAAATTTCCGTGTTTTTTCCCTGAAATAAGTGAAATTTCTGTAATTTTGCCCCAAAATAAAGGGAATTTCTGACTTTTTGCCCTGAAATAAGGAGAATTTCTGTCTTTTTGCCCCAAAATAATGTTAATTTCTGCATTTTCCTTCAAAATTAGGGGAATATGTGCAATTTTGCTCAGAATACGTGGAATTTCTGCCTTATTGCAACAAAATAAAGGGAATTTCTGCATTTTTGCACCAATATAAGGGGAATTTCTGAAATTTTGCTCCAAAATACGGGGAATTTTAACCTTATTGCCCGAAATAAAGTGGAATTTCTGCCTTTTTGCCCTGAAATATTTGAAATTTCCGCAATTTTACCCCAAAATAAGGGGAATTTCTGTTTTTGGCCCCAAAATTACAAGAATTTCTGCTTTTTGCCCCAAAATAAGGCAAATTTCTGACTTTTTGCCCTGAAATAAGTGAAATTTCTGCAATTTTGCCCCAAAATAAGGGGAATTTCTGCCTTTTTGCCAAAATAAGGGGAATTTCAGCATTTTACCTCCAAATAAGGAGAATTTCTGCCTTTTTCCCACATAATATGGGGAATTTCTGCCTATTGCACCCAAATAAGAAAAATTTTTGCTTTTCTGCCCCAATTAACAGGAATTTCCTCCTTTTTGCCACAAAGTAAAGGGAATTTCTGCCTTTTTGCCCCAAAATAACGAAAATTTCAGCTTGTTACCTCAAAATAAGGGGAATTTCTGCCTTTTGCCCACAATATGGGGAATTTCTGAATATTTGTTCCAAAATAAGGAAAATTTCTTCAATTTTGTACCAAAATAAAAGTAATTTCTGACTTTTTGCCCTGAAATAAATGAAATTTCTGCAATTTTGCCTGAAAAAAAGGGAAATTTGTGTCTTTTTGCCCCAAATTGAGGGGAATTTCTGCCTTTTTGCCACAAAATATAGGGAATTTCAGCATTTTACCTCAAAATAAGGGGAATTTCAGCCTTTTGGCAACAAAATATGGGGAATTTCTGCCTTTTTGCCACAAAATAAGAAAAATTTCTGCAATTCTGTACCAAAATAAAATAAATTTTTACAATTTTGCCCGAAAATAAGGGAAATTTCTGATTTTTGCCCCGAAATAAGGAGAATTTCTGTATTTTTGCCCCAAAATAAGGGGAATTTCTGCCTTTTTGCCCCAAAATTAGAGGAGTATTTGCAATTTTGCTTCAAAATACAGGAAATTTCTGCCTCTTTTCCAGAAAATAAGAGGAACTTCTTCCGATTTGCCCCAAATAAAGGGAATTTCTGCATTTTTCCCCAATATTAGGGGAATTTCTGCAATTTTGCTCCAAAATACTAGGAATTTCTGCCTTTTTGCCTGAAATTAAGGAGATTTCTGCATTTTTGCCCCCAAACAAGGGAAATTTCTGCAATTTTATCCCAAATAAGGGGAACTTCTGCCTTTTTGCCCCAATATAATGGAAATTTCTGCCTTTTTGCCCCACAATAAAAAAAATTTTTGCTTTTTTTCTCTGAAATAAGTGAAATTTCTGCAATTTTGCCTTAAAATAAAAGAAATTTCTTCAATTTTTTTCCATAATATAGGAATTTTCTGCAATTTTGCCCCAAAATAAAGGGAATTTCTGTTTTTTGTCCCCAAATAAGGGAAATTTCTGCAATTTTGATCTAAATTAAGGGGAATTTCTGCCTTTTGCCTCAAAATAAGAGGAATTTTTACCTTTTTGCCCCAAAATAAAGAAAATTACTGCATGTTTTACCCCAAAATTAGGTGAATTTCTGCAATTTTGCTCCAAAATACGGGGAATTTCTGCCTTAATGCACGAAAATAAAGAGAATGTATACATTTTTGCCATAAAAAAGGGAAATTTCTTCATTTTTACCCTAAAATAAGGGGATTTTCCACATTTTTGACAAAAAATAAGTGCAATTTCTGACTTTTCCCCAAAAATAAACGGAATTTCTGTCTTTTTGCCCCAAAATAAGCGGAATTTTTGACGTTTTGCCCTGAAATAAGTTAAATTTCTAAAAATTTTCCCCAAAATAATGGAAATGTCTGCTTTTTGCCCCAAAATAAGGGGAATTTCTGCCTTTTTGCCCCAAAATAAGGGGAATTTCTGCATTTTTGCCCCAAAATAAGGGGAATTTCAGCCTTTCTACCTCAAAATAATGAGAATTTCTGCATTTCTGCTCCAAAATATAGAAAATTTCTGGCTTTTTGCCCAAAAATAAGAAAAATTTCTGAAATTTGGAACCAAAGTAAAAGAAATTTTTGCCTTTTTCCCCCAAAATAAGAAAATTTCTGCTTTTTTTCCCTGAAATAAGTGAAATTTCTGCAATTTTGCCCCAAAATAAGGGAAATTTCTACAATTTTGCCAAATGTACAGGAAATTTCTACAATTTTCCTCAAAATAAGAGGAATTTCTGACATTTGCTCCGAAAAAAAGGAGATTTTCTGTCTTTTTGCCCCAAAATAAGGAGAATTTCTGCCTTTTTGCCCGTAAATTATGAGAATTTCTGCAAATTTGCTTCAAAATACGGGGAATTTCTGCCTTTTAGCCCAAAATAAAGGGATTTTCTGAATTTTCCCCCAATATTAGGGGAATCTCTGCATTTTACCTCTAAATAAGGGGAATTTCTGCATTTTACCTCAAAATAAGAAGGATTTCTGCTTTTGCCCCAAAATATGGCTAATTTCTGCCTTTATGTTCAAAAATAAGGAAAATTTCTTCAATTTTGTATCATAATAAAATAAATTTCTGCCTTTTGCCCCAAAATAAGGGGAATTTCTGACTTTTTGCCCTGAAATAAATGAAATTTCTGCAATTTTGCCCGAAAATAAGGGAAATTTGTGCCTTTTTTCCCCAAATTAAGGGGAATTTCTGCCTTTGCCCCAAAATATGGGGAATTTCAACATTTTACCTCAAAATAAGGGGAATTTCAGCCTTTTTGCACCAAAATATGGAGAATTTCTGCCTTTTTGCCCCAAAATAAAGGGAATTTCTGCATTTTTGCACCAATATTAGGGGAATTTCTGCAATTTTGCTCCAAAATACGGGTCATTTCTGCCTTTTTGCCCGAAATTAAGTGGAATTTCTGCCTTTTTGTCCCAAAATAAGTGAAATTTCTTCAATTTTAGCCAAAAATTAGGGATTTCATCTTTTTGCCCCAAAATAAGTGGAATTTCTGCCATTTTGCCCTGAAATATTTGAAATTTCTGAAATTTTACCACAAAATAAGAGGAATTTCTGCCTTTTTGCCCCAAAATAAGGGGAATTTCAGCCTTTTTACCTCATAATAATGGGAATCTCTGCCTTTTTGCCCTAAAATATGGAAAATTTCTGTATTTTTGCCCCAAAATAAAGAAAATTTCTGCAATTTTGTACCAAAATAAAAGTAATTTCTGCATTTTGTCCCAAAATAAGAGAAATTTCCGTGTTTTTTACCTGAAATAAGTGAAATTTCTGTAATTTTGCCCCAAAATAAGGGGAATTTCTGACTTTTTGCCCTGAAATAAGGAGAATTTCTGTCTTTTTGCCCCAAAATAATGTTAATTTCTGCATTTTCCTTCAAAATTAGGGGAATATGTGCAATTTTGCTCAAAATACGTGGAATTTCTGCCTTATTGCAACAAAATAAAAGGAATTTCTGCATTTTTGCACCAATATAAGGGGAATTTCTGAAATTTTGCTCCAAAATACGGGGAATTTTAACCTTATTGCCCGAAATAAAGTGGAATTTCTGCCTTTTTGCCCTGAAATATTTGAAATTTTCGCAATTTTACCCCAAAATAAGGGGAATTTCTGTTTTTGGCCCCAAAATTACAAGAATTTCTGCTTTTTGCCCCAAAATAAGGCAAATTTCTGACTTTTTGCCCTGAAATAAGTGAAATTTCTGCAATTTTGCCCCAAAATAAGGGGAATTTCTGCCTTTTTGCCAAAATAAGGGGAATTTCAGCATTTTACCTCCAAATAAGGAGAATTTCTGCCTTTTTCCCACATAATATGGGGAATTTCTGCCTATTGCCCCCAAATAAGAAAAATTTTTGCTTTTCTGCCCCAATTAACAGGAATTTCCTCCTTTTTGCCACAAAGTAAAGGGAATTTCTGCCTTTTTGCCCCAAAATAACGAAAATTTCAGCTTGTTATCTCAAAATAAGGGGAATTTCTGCCTTTTGCCCACAATATGGGGAATTTCTGAATTTTTGTTCCAAAATAAGGAAAATTTCTTCAATTTTGTACCAAAATAAAAGTAATTTCTGACTTTTTGCCCTGAAATAAATGAAATTTCTGCAATTTTGCCCGAAAAAAAGGGAAATTTGTGTCTTTTTGCCCCAAAATGAGGGGAATTTCTGCCTTTTTGCCACACAATATAGGGAATTTCAGCATTTTACCTCAAAATAATGGGAATTTCAGCCTTTTGGCAACAAAATATGGGGAATTTCTGCCTTTTTGCCACAAAATAAGAAAAATTTCTGCAATTCTGTACCAAAATAAAATAAATTTTTACAATTTTGCCCGAAAATAAGGGAAATTTCTGATTTTTGCCCCAAAATAAGGAGAATTTCTGTATTTTTGCCCCAAAATAAGGGGAATTTCTGCCTTTTTGCCCCAAAATTAGAGGAGTATTTGCAATTTTGCTTCAAAATACAGGAAATTTCTGCCTCTTTTCCCGAAAATAAGAGGAACTTCTTCCGATTTGCCCCAAATAAAGGGAATTTCTGCATTTTTCCCCAATATTAGGGGAATTTCTGCAATTTTGCTCCAAAATACTAGGAATTTCTGCCTTTTTGCCTGAAATTAAGGAGATTTTCTGCATTTTTGCCCCCAAACAAGGGAAATTTCTGCACTTTTATCCCAAATAAGGGGAATTTCTGCGTTTTTGCCCCAATATAATGGGAATTTCTGCCTTTTTGCCCCACAATAAGAAAAATTTTTGCTTTTTTTCTCTGAAATAAGTGAAATTTCTGCAATTTTGCCTTAAAATAAAAGAAATTTCTTCAATTTTTTTCCATAACATAGGAATTTTCTGCAATTTTGCCCCAAAATAAAGGGAATTTCTGTTTTTTGTCCCCAAATAAGGGAAATTTCTGCAATTTTGTTCTAAATTAAGGGGAATTTCTGCCTTTTGCCTCAAAATAAGAGGAATTTTTACCTTTTTGCCCCAAAATAAAGAAAATTACTGCATGTTTTGCCCCAAAATTAGGTGAATTTCTGCAATTTTGCTCCAAAATACGGGGAATTTCTGCCTTTTTGCCCGAAAATAAAGAGAATGTATAACTTTTTGCCATAAAAAAGGGAAATTTCTTCATTTTTACCCTAAAATAAGGGGATTTTCCTCATTTTTGACAAAAAATAAGTGCAATTTCTGACTTTTCCCCAAAAATAAACGGAATTTCTGTCTTTTTGCCCCAAAATAAGCGGAATTTTTGACGTTTTGCCCTGAAATAAGTTAAATTTCTAAAAATTTTCCCCAAAATAATGGAAATGTCTGCTTTTTGCCCCAAAATAAGGGGAATTTCTGCTTTTTTGCCCCAAAATAAGGGGAATTTCTGCATTTTTGCCCCAAAATAAGGGGAATTTCAGCCTTTCTACCTCAAAATAATGAGAATTTCTGCATTTCTGCCCCAAAATATGGAAAATTTCTGGCTTTTTGCCCAAAAATAAGAAAAATTTCTGAAGTTTGGAACCAAAGTAAAAGAAATTTTTGCCTTTTTCCCCAAAATAAGAAAATTTCTGCTTTTTTTCCCTGAAATAAGTGAAATTTCTGCAATTTTGCCCCAAAATAAGGGAAATTTCTACAATTTTGCCAAATGTACAGGAAATTTCTACAATTTTCCTCAAAATAAGAGGAATTTCTGACTTTTTGCTCCGAAAAAAGGAGATTTTCTGTCTTTTTGCCCCAAAATAAGGAGAATTTCTGCCTTTTTGCCCGAAAATTATGAGAATTTCTGCAAATTTGCTTTAAAATACGGGGAATTTCTGCCTTTTAGCCCAAAATAAAGGGATTTTCTGAATTTTCCCCCAATATTTGGAAAATTTCTGCATTTTACCTCTAAATAAGAGGAATTTCTGCATTTTACCTCAAAATAAGAAGGATTTCTGCCTTTTGCCCCAAAATATGGCTAATTTCTGCCTTTATGTTCAAAAATAAGGAAAATTTCTTCAATTTTGTATCATAATAAAATAAATTTCTGCCTTTTGCCCCAAAATAAGGGGAATTTCTGACTTTTTGCCCTGAAATAAATGAAATTTCTGCAATTTTGCCCGAAAATAAGGGAAATTTGTGCCTTTTTTCCCCAAATTAAGGGGAATTTCTGCCTTTGCCCCAAAATATGGGGAATTTCAACATTTTACCTCAAAATAAGGGGAATTTCTGCCTTTTTGCCCCAAAATAAAGGGAATTTCTGCATTTTTGCACCAATATTAGGGGAATTTCTGCAATTTTGCTCCAAAATACGGGTCATTTCTGCCTTTTTGCCCGAAATTAAGTGGAATTTCTGCCTTTTTGTCCCGAAATAAGTGAAATTTCTTCAATTTTAGCCAAAAATTAGGGATTTCATCTTTTTGCCCCAAAATAAGTGGAATTTCTGCCATTTTGCCCTGAAATATTTGAAATTTCTGAAATTTTACCACAAAATAAGGGGAATTTCTGCCTTTTTGCCCCAAAATAAGGGGAATTTCAGCCTTTTTACCTCATAATAATGGGAATCTCTGCCTTTTTGCCCTAAAATATGGAAAATTTCTGTATTTTTGCCCCAAAATAAAGAAAATTTCTGCAATTTTGTACCAAAATAAAAGTAATTTCTGCATTTTGTCCCAAAATAAGAGAAATTTCCGTGTTTTTTACCTGAAATAAGTGAAATTTCTGTAATTTTGCCCCAAAATAAGGGGAATTTCTGACTTTTTGCTCTGAAATAAGGAGAATTTCTGTCTTTTTGCCCCAAAATAATGTTAATTTCTGCATTTTCCTTCAAAATTAGGGGAATATGTGCAATTTTGCTCAAAATACGTGGAATTTCTGCCTTATTGCAACAAAATGAAGGGAATTTCTGCATTTTTGCACCAATATAAGGGGAATTTCTGAAATTTTGCTCCAAAATACGGGGAATTTTAACCTTATTGCCCGAAATAAAGTGGAATATCTGCCTTTTTGCCCTGAAATATTTGAAATTTCTGCAATTTTACCCCAAAATAAGGGGAATTTCTGTTTTTGGCCCCAAAATTACAAGAATTTCTGCTTTTTGCCCCAAAATAAGGCAAATTTCTGACTTTTTGCCCTGAAATAAGTGAAATTTCTGCAATTTTGCCGCAAAATAAGGGGAATTTCTGCCTTTTTGCCAAAATAAGGGGAATTTCATCATTTTACCTCCAAATAAGGGGAATTTCTGCCTTTTTCCCACATAATATGGGGAATTTCTGCCTATTGCCCCCAAATAAGAAAAATTTTTGCTTTTCTGCCCCAATTAACAGGAATTTCCTCCTTCTTGCCACAAAGTAAAGGGAATTTCTGCCTTTTTGCCCCAAAATAACGGGAATTTCAGCTTGTTACCTCAAAATAAGGGGAATTTCTGCCTTTTGCCCACAATATGGGGAATTTCTGAATTTTTGTTCCAAAATAAGGAAAATTTCTTCAATTTTGTACCAAAATAAAAGTAATTTCTGAGTTTTTGCCCTGAAATAAATGAAATTTCTGCAATTTTGCCAGAAAAAAAGGGAAATTTGTGTCTTTTTGACCCAAAATGAGGGGAATTTCTGCCTTTTTGCCACAAAATATAGGGAATTTCAGCATTTTACCTCAAAATAAGGGGAATTTCAGCCTTTTGGCAACAAAATATGGGGAATTTCTGCCTTTTTGCCACAAAATAAGAAAAATTTCTGCAATTCTGTACCAAAATAAAATAAATTTTTACAATTTTGCCCGAAAATAAGGGAAATTTCTGATTTTTGCCCCGAAATAAGGAGAATTTCTGTATTTTTGCCCCAAAATAAGGGGAATTTCTGCCTTTTTGCCCCAAAATTAGAAGAGTTTTTTCAATTTTGCTTCAAAATACAGGAAATTTCTGCCTCTTTTCCCGAAAATAAGAGGAACTTCTTCCGATTTGCCCCAAATAAAGGGAATTTCGGCATTTTTCCCCAATATTAGGGGAATTTCTTCAATTTTGCTCTAAAATAAAAGGAATTTCTGCTTTTTTGCCTGAAATTAAGGAGATTTTCTGCATTTTTGCCCCCAAACAAGGGAAATTTCTGCAATTTTATCAAAATAAGGGGAATTTCTGCGTTTTTGCCCCAGTATAATGGGAATTTCTGCCTTTTTGCCCCACAATAAGAAAAATTTTTGCTTTTTTTCTCTGAAATAAGTGAAATTTCTGCAATTTTGCCTTAAAATAAAAGAAATTTCTTCAATTTTTTTCCAATATATAGGAATTTTCTGCAATTTTGCCCCAAAATAAAGGGAATTTCTGTTTTTTGTCCCCAAATAAGGGAAATTTCTGCAATTTTGTTCTAAATTAAGGGGAATTTCTGCCTTTTGCCTCAAAATAAGGGGAATTTTTACCTTTTTGCCCCAAAATAAAGAAAATTACTGCATGTTTTACCCCAAAATTAGGTGAATTTCTGCAATTTTGCTCAATAATACAGGGAATTTCTGCCTTTTTGCCCGAAAATAAAGAGAATGTATACCTTTTTGCCATAAAAAAGGGAAATTTCTTCATTTTTACCCTAAAATAAGGGGATTTTCCGCATTTTTGACAAAAAATAAGTGCAATTTCTGACTTTTCCCCAAAATAAATGGAATTTCTGTCTTTTTGCCCCAAAATAAGCGGAATTTCTGACCTTTTGCCCTGAAATAAGTTAAATTTCTAAAATTTTTCCCCAAAATTAGGAAATTGTCTGCTTTTTGCCCCAAAATAAGGGGAATTTCTGCCTTTTTGCCCCAAAATAAGGGGAATTTCTGCATTTTTGCCCCAAAATAAGGGAAATTTCAGCCTTTCTACCTCAAAATAATGGGAATTTCTGCATTTCTGCCCCAAAATATTGAAAATTTCTGGCTTTTTGCCCAAAAATAAAAAAATTTCTGAAATTTGGAGCCAAAATAAAAGAAATTTCTGCCTTTTTGCCCCAAAATAAGAAAATTTCTGCTTTTTTTCCCTGAAATAAGTGAAATTTCTGCAATTTTGCCCCAGAATAAGGGAAATTTCTACAATTTTGCCAAATGAAGAGGAAATTTCTACAATTTTCCTCAAAATAAGAGGAATTTCTGACTTTTTGCTCCGAAAAAAAGGAGATTTTCTGTCTTTTTGCCCCAAAATAAGGAGAATTTCTGCCTTTTTGCCCGTAAATTATGAGAATTTCTGCAAATTTGCTTTAAAGTACGGGGAATTTCTGCCTTTTAGCCCAAAATAAAGGGATTTTCTGAATTTTCCCCCAATATTTGGGGAATTTCTGCATTTTACCTCTAAATAAGGGGAATTTCTGCATTTTACCTCAAAATAAGAAGGATTTCTGCCTTTTGCCCCAAAATATGGCTAATTTCTGCCTTTATGTTCAAAAATAAGGAAAATTTCTTCAATTTTGTATCATAATAAAATAAATTTCTGCTATTTGCCCCAAAATAAGGGGAATTTCTGACTTTTTGCCCTGAAATAAATGAAATTTCTGCAATTTTGCCCGAAAATAAGGGAAATTTGTGCCTTTTTTCCCCAAATTAAGGGGAATTTCTGCCTTTGCCCCAAAATATGGGGTATTTCAACATTTTACCTCAAAATAAGGGGAATTTCAACCTTTTTGCACCAAAATATGGAGAATTTCTGCCTTTTTGCCCCAAAATAAAGGGAATTTCTGCATTTTTGCACCAATATTAGGGGAATTTCTGCAATTTTGCTCCAAAATACGGGTCATTTCTTCCTTTTTGCCCGAAATTAAGTGGAATTTCTGCCTTTTTGTCCCGAAATAAGTGAAATTTCTTCAATTTTAGCCAAAAATTAGGGATTTCATCTTTTTGCCCCAAAATAAGTGGAATTTCTGCCATTTTGCCCTGAAATATTTGAAATTTCTGCAATTTTACCACAAAATAAGGGGAATTTCTGCCTTTTTGCCCCAAAATAAGGGGAATTTCAGCCTTTTTACCTCATAATAATGGGAATCTCTGCCTTTTTGCCCTAAAATATGGAAAATTTCTGTATTTTTTCCCCAAAATAAAGAAAATTTCTGCAATTTTGTACCAAAATAAAAGTAATTTCTGCATTTTGTCCCAAAATAAGAGAAATTTCCGTGTTTTTTACCTGAAATAAGTGAAATTTCTGTAATTTTGCCTCAAAATAAGGGGAATTTCTGACTTTTTGCCCTGAAATAAGGAGAATTTCTGTCTTTTTGCCCCAAAATAATGTTAATTTCTGCATTTTCCTTCAAAATTAGGGGAATATGTGCAATTTTGCTCAAAATACGTGGAATTTCTGCCTTATTGCAACAAAATAAAGGGAATTTCTGCATTTTTGCACCAATATAAGGGGAATTTCTGAAATTTTGCTCCAAAATACGGGGAATTTTAACCTTATTGCCCGAAATAAAGTGGAATTTCTGCCTTTTTGCCCTGAAATATTTGAAATTTCCGCAATTTTACCCCAAAATAAGGGGAATTTCTGTTTTTGGCCCCAAAATTACAAGAATTTCTGCTCTTTGCCCCAAAATAAGGCAAATTTCTGACATTTTGCCCTGAAATAAGTGAAATTTCTGCAATTTTGCCCCAAAATAAGGGGAATTTCTGCCTTTTTGCCAAAATAAGGGGAATTTCAGCATTTTACCTCCAAATAAGGGGAATTTCTGCCTTTTTCCCACATAATATGGGGAATTTCTGCCTATTGCCCCCAAATAAGAAAAATTTTTGCTTTTCTGCCCCAATTAACAGGAATTTCCTCCTTTTTGCCACAAAGTAAAGGGAATTTCTGCCTTTTTGCCCCAAAATAACGGGAATTTCAGCTTGTTACCTCAAAATAAGGGGAATTTCTGCCTTTTGCCCACAATATGGGGAATTTCTGGATTTTTGTTCCAAAATAAGGAAAATTTCTTCAATTTTGTACCAAAATAAAAGTAATTTCTGAGTTTTTGCCCTGAAATAAATGAAATTTCTGCAATTTTGCCTGAAAAAAAGGGAAATTTGTGTCTTTTTGCCCCAAAATGAGGGGAATTTCTGCCTTTTTGCCACAAAATATAGGGAATTTCAGCATTTTACCTCAAAATAAGGGGAATTTCAGCCTTTTGGCAACAAAATATGGGGAATATCTGCCTTTTTGCCACAAAATAAGAAAAATTTCTGCAATTCTGTAACAAAATAAAATAAATTTTTACAATTTTGCCCGAAAATAAGGGAAATTTCTGATTTTTGCCCCGAGATAAGGAGAATTTCTGTATTTTTGCCCCAAAATAAGGGAAATTTCTGCCTTTTTGCCCCAAAATTAGAGGAGTTTTTGCAATTTTGCTTCAAAATACAGGAAATTTCTGCCTCTTTTCCCGAAAATAAGAGGAACTTCTTCCGATTTGCCCCAAATAAAGGGAATTTCTGCATTTTTCCCCAATATTAGGGGAATTTCTGCAATTTTGCTCTAAAATACAAGGAATTTCTGCCTTTTTGCCTGAAATTAAGGAGATTTTCTGCATTTTTGCCCCCAAACAAGGGAAATTTCTGCAATTTTATCCCAAATAAGGGGAATTTCTGCCTTTTTGCCCCAATATAATGGGAATTTCTGCCTTTTTGCCCCACAATAAGAAAAAATTTTTGCTTTTTTTCTCTGAAATAAGTGAAATTTCTGCAATTTTGCCTTAAAATAAAAGAAATTTTTTCAATTTTTTTCAATAATATAGGAATTTTCTGCAATTTTGCCCCAAAATAAAGGGAATTTCTGTTTTTTGTCCCCAAATAAGGGAAATATCTGCAATTTTGTTCTAAATTAAGGGTAATTTCTGCCTTTTGCCTCAAAATAAGGGGAATTTTTACCTTTTTGCCCCAAAATAAAGAAAATTACTGCATGTTTTACCCCAAAATTAGGTGAATTTCTGCAATTTTGCTCCAAAATACGGGGAATTTCTGCCTTTTTGCCCGAAAATAAAGAGAATGTATACATTTTTGCCATAAAAAAGGGAAATTTCTTCATTTTTACCCTAAAATAAGGGGATTTTCCACATTTTTGACAAAAAATAAGTGCAATTTCTGACTTTTCCCCAAAAATAAACGGAATTTCTGTCTTTTTGCCCCAAAATAAGCGGAATTTCTGACATTTTGCCCTGAAATAAGTTAAATTTCTAAAATTTTTCCCCAAAATAATGGATATGTCTGCTTTTTGCCCCAAAATAAGGGGAATTTCTGCCTTTTTGCCCCAAAATAAGGGGAATTTCTGCATTTTTGCCCCAAAATAAGGGGAATTTCAGCCTTTCTACCTCAAAATAATGAGAATTTCTGCATTTCTGCCCCAAAATATGGAAAATTTCTGGCTTTTTGCCCAAAAATAAGAAAAATTTCTGAAATTTGAAAACAAAGTAAAAGAAATTTCTGCAATTTTGCCCCAAAATAAGGGAAATTTCTACAATTTTGCCAAATGTACAGGAAATTTCTACAATTTTCCTCAAAATAAGAGGAATTTCTGACTTTTTGCTCCGAAAAAAAGGAGATTTTCTGTCTTTTTGCCCCAAAATAAGGAGAATTTCTGCCTTTTTGCCCGAAAATTATGAGAATTTCTGCAAATTTGCTTTAAAATATGGGGAAATTCTGCCTTTTAGCCCAAAATAAAGGGATTTTCTGAATTTTCCCCCAATATTTGGGGAATTTCTGCATTTTACCTCTAAATAAGGGGAATTTCTGCATTTTACCTCAAAATAAGAAGGATTTCTGCCTTTTGCCCCAAAATATGGCTAATTTCTGCCTTTATGTTCAAAAATAAGGAAAATTTCTTCAATTTTGTATCATAATAAAATAAATTTCTGCATTTTGCCCCAAAATAAGGGGAATTTCTGATTTTTGCCCTGAAATAAATGAAATTTCTGCAATTTTGCCCGAAAATAAGGGAAATTTGTGCCTTTTTTCCCCAAATTAAGGGGAATTTCTGCCTTTGCCCCAAAATATGGGGAATTTCAACATTTTACCTCAAAATAAGGGGAATTTCAGCCTTTTTGCACCAAAATATGGAGAATTTCTGCCTTTTTGCCCCAAAATAAAGGGAATTTCTGCATTTTTGCACCAATATTAGGGGAATTTCTGCAATTTTGCTCCAAAATACGGGTCATTTCTGCCTTTTTGCCTGAAATTAAGTGGAATTTCTGCCTTTTTGTCCCGAAATAAGTGAAATTTCTTCAATTTTAGCCAAAAATTAGGGATTTCATCTTTTTGCCCCAAAATAAGTGGAATTTCTGCCATTTTGCCCTGAAATATTTGAAATTTCTGCAATTTTACCACAAAATAAGGGGAATTTCTGCCTTTTTGCCCCAAAATAAGGGGAATTTCAGCATTTTTACCTCATAATAATGGGAATCTCTGCCTTTTTGCCCTAAAATATGGAAAATTTCTGTATTTTTGCCCCAAAATAAAGAAAATTTCTGCAATTTTGTACCAAAATAAAAGTAATTTCTGCATTTTGTCCCAAAATAAGAGAAATTTCCGTGTTTTTTACCTGAAATAAGTGAAATTTCTGTAATTTTGCCCCAAAATAAGGGGAATTTCTGACTTTTTGCCCTGAAATAAGGAGAATTTCTGTCTTTTTGCCCCAAAATAATGTTAATTTCTGCATTTTCCTTCAAAATTAGGGGAATATGTGCAATTTTGCTCAAAATACGTGGAATTTCTGCCTTATTGCAACAAAATAAAGGGAATTTCTGCATTTTTGCACCAATATAAGGGGAATTTCTGAAATTTTGCTCCAAAATACGGGGAATTTTAACCTTATTGCCCGAAATAAAGTGGAATATCTGCCTTTTTGCCCTGAAATATTTGAAATTTTCGCAATTTTACCCCAAAATAAGGGGAATTTCTGTTTTTGGCCCCAAAATTACAAGAATTTCTGCTTTTTGCCCCAAAATAAGGCAAATTTCTGACTTTTTGCCCTGAAATAAGTGAAATTTCTGCAATTTTGCCGCAAAATAGGGGGAATTTCTGCCTTTTTGCCAAAATAAGGGGAATTTCATCATTTTACCTCCAAATAAGGGGAATTTCTGCCTTTTTCCCACATAATATGGGGAATTTCTGCCTATTGCCCCCAAATAAGAAAAATTTTTGCTTTTCTGCCCCAATTAACAGGAATTTCCTCCTTTTTGCCACAAAGTAAAGGGAATTTCTGCCTTTTTGCCCCAAAATAACGGGAATTTCAGCTTGTTACCTCAAAATAAGGGGAATTTCTGCCTTTTGCCCACAATATGGGGAATTTCTGAATTTTTGTTCCAAAGTAAGGAAAATTTCTTCAATTTTGTACCAAAATAAAAGTAATTTCTGAGTTTTTGCCCTGAAATAAATGAAATTTCTGCAATTTTGCCCGAAAAAAAGGGAAATTTGTGTCTTTTTGCCCCAAAATGAGGGGAATTTCTTTTTTTTTGCCACAAAATATAGGGAATTTCAGCATTTTACCTCAAAATAAGAGGAATTTCAGCCTTTTGGCAACAAAATATGGGGAATTTCTGCCTTTTTGCCACAAAATAAGAAAAATTTCTGCAATTCTGTACCAAAATAAAATAAATTTTTACTATTTTGCGCGAAAATAAGGGAAATTTCTGATTTTGCCCCGAAATAAGGAGAATTTCTGTATTTTTGCCCCAAAATAAGGGGAATTTCTGCCTTTTTGCCCCAAAATTAGAAGAGTTTTTTCAATTTTGCTTCAAAATACAGGAAATTTCTGCCTCTTTTCCCGAAAATAAGAGGAACTTCTTCCGATTTGCCCCAAATAAAGGGAATTTCGGCATTTTTCCCCAATATTAGGGGAATTTCTTCAATTTTGCTCTAAAATACAAGGAATTTCTGACTTTTTGCCTGAAATTTAGGAGATTTTCTGCATTTTTGCCCCCAAACAAGGGAAATTTCTGCAATTTTATCCCAAATAAGGGGAATTTCTGCCTTTTTGCCCCAATATAATGGGAATTTCTGCCTTTTTGCCCCACAATAAGAAAAATTTTTGCTTTTTTCTCTGAAATAAGTGAAATTTCTGCAATTTTGCCTTAAAATAAAAGAAATTTCTTCAATTTTTTTCCAATATATAGGAATTTTCTGCAATTTTGCCCCAAAATAAAGGGAATTTCTGTTTTTTGTCCCCAAATAAGGGAAATTTCTGCAATTTTGTTCTAAATTAAGGGGAATTTCTGCCTTTTGCCTCAAAATAAGGGGAATTTTTACCTTTTTGCCCCAAAATAAAGAAAATTACTGCATGTTTTACCCCAAAATTAGGTGAATTTCTGCAATTTTGTTCAATAATACAGGGAATTTCTGCCTTTTTGCACGAAAATAAAGAGAATGTATACCTTTTTGCCATAAAAAAGGGAAATTTCTTCATTTTTACCCTAAAATAAGGGGATTTTCCGCATTTTTGACAAAAAATAAGTGCAATTTCTGACTTTTCCCCAAAAATAAACGGAATTTCTGTCTTTTTGCCCCAAAATAAGCGGAATTTCTGACCTTTTGCCCTGAAATAAGTTAAATTTCTAAAATTTTTCCCCAAAATTAGGAAATTGTCTGCTTTTTGCCCCAAAATAAGGGGAATTTCTGCTTTTGCCCCAAAATAAGGGGAATTTCTGCATTTTTGCCCCAAAATAAGGGAAATTTCAGCCTTTCTACCTCAAAATAATGGGAATTTCTGCATTTCTGCCCCAAAATATTGAAAATTTCTGGCTTTTTGCCCAAAAATAAAAAAATTTCTGAAATTTGGAGCCAAAATAAAAGAAATTTCTGCCTTTTTGCCCCAAAATAAGAAAATTTCTGCTTTTTTTCCCTGAAATAAGTGAAATTTCTGCAATTTTGCCCCAGAATAAGGGAAATTTCTACAATTTTGCCAAATGAAGAGGAAATTTCTACAATTTTCCTCAAAATAAGAGGAATTTCTGACTTTTTGCTCCGAAAAAAAGGAGATTTTCTGTCTTTTTGCCCCAAAATAAGGAGAATTTCTGCCTTTTTGCCCATAAATTATGAGAATTTCTGCAAATTTGCTTTATAGTACGGGGAATTTCTGCCTTATAGCCCAAAATAAAGGGATTTTCTGAATTTTCCCCCAATATGTGGGGAATTTCTGCATTTTACCTCTAAATAAGGGGAATTTCTGCATTTTACCTCAAAATAAGAAGGATTTCTGCCTTTTGCCCCAAAATATGGCTAATTTCTGCCTTTATGTTCAAAAATAAGGAAAATTTCTTCAATTTTGTATCATAATAAAATAAATTTCTGCTTTTTGCCCCAAAATAAGGGGAATTTCTGACTTTTTGCCCTGAAATAAATGAAATTTCTGCAATTTTGCCCGAAAATAAGGGAAATTTGTGCCTTTTTTCCCCAAATTAAGGGGAATTTCTGCCTTTGCCCCAAAATATGGGGAATTTCAACATTTTACCTCAAAATAAGGGGAATTTCAGCCTTTTTGCACCAAAATATGGAGAATTTCTGCCTTTTTGCCCCAAAATAAAGGGAATTTCTGCATTTTTGCACCAATATTAGGGGAATTTCTGCAATTTTGCTCCAAAATACGGGTCATTTCTGCCTTTTTGCCCGAAATTAAGTGGAATTTCTGCCTTTTTGTCCCGAAATAAGTGAAATTTCTTCAATTTTAGCCAAAAATTAGGGATTTCATCTTTTTGCCCCAAAATAAGTGGAATTTCTGCCATTTTGCCCTGAAATATTTGAAATTTCTGAAATTTTACCACAAAATAAGGGGAATTTCTGCCTTTTTGCCCCAAAATAAGGGGAATTTCAGCCTTTTTACCTCATAATAATGGGAATCTCTGCCTTTTTGCCCTAAAATATGGAAAATTTCTGTATTTTTGCCCCAAAATAAAGAAAATTTCTGCAATTTTGTACCAAAATAAAAGTAATTTCTGCATTTTGTCCCAAAATAAGAGATATTTCCGTGTTTTTTACCTGAAATAAGTGAAATTTCTGTAATTTTGCCTCAAAATAAGGGGAATTTCTGACTTTTTGCCCTGAAATAAGGAGAATTTCTGTCTTTTTGCCCCAAAATAATGTTAATTTCTGCATTTTCCTTCAAAATTAGGGGAATATGTGCAATTTTGCTCAAAATACGTGGAATTTCTGCCTTATTGCAACAAAATAAAGGGAATTTCTGCATTTTTGCACCAATATAAGGGGAATTTCTGAAATTTTGCTCCAAAATACGGGGAATTTTAACCTTATTGCCCGAAATAAAGTGGAATTTCTGCCTTTTTGCCCTGAAATATTTAAAATTTCCGCAATTTTACCCCAAAATAAGGGGAATTTCTGTTTTTGGCCCCAAAATTACAAGAATTTCTGCTTTTTGCCCAAAAATAAGGCAAATTTCTGACTTTTTGCCCTGAAATAAGTGAAATTTCTGCAATTTTGCCCCAAAATAAGGGGAATTTCTGCCTTTTTGCCAAAATAAGGGGAATTTCAGCATTTTACCTCCAAATAAGGGGAATTTCTGCCTTTTTCCCACATAATATGGGGAATTTCTGCCTATTGCCCCCAAATAAGAAAAATTTTTGCTTTTCTGCCCCAATTAACAGGAATTTCCTCCTTTTTGCCACAAAGTAAAGGGAATTTCTGCCTTTTTGCCCCAAAATAACGGGAATTTCAGCTTGTTACCTCAAAATAAGGGGAATTTCTGCCTTTTGCCCACAATATGGGGAATTTCTGAATTTTTGTTCCAAAATAAGGAAAATTTCTTTAATTTTGTACAAAAATAAAAGTAATTTCTGAGTTTTTGCCCTGAAATAAATGAAATTTCTGCAATTTTGCCCGAAAAAAAGGGAAATTTGTGTCTTTTTGCCCCAAAATGAGGGGAATTTCTGCCTTTTTGCCACAAAATATAGGGAATTTCAGCATTTTACCTCAAAATAAGGGGAATTTCAGCCTTTTTGCAACAAAATATGGGGAATTTCTGCCTTTTTGCCACAAAATAAGAAAAATTTCTGCAATTCTGTACCAAAATAAAATAAATTTTTGCAATTTTGCCCGAAAATAAGGGAAATTTCTGATATTTGCCCCGAAATAAGGAGAATTTCTGTATTTTTGCCCCAAAATAAGGGGAATTTCTGCCTTTTTGCCCCAAAATTAGAGGAGTTTTTGCAATTTTGCTTCAAAATACAGGAAATTTCTGCCTCTTTTCCCGAAAATAAGAGGAACTTCTTCCGATTTGCCCCAAATAAAGGGAATTTCTGCATTTTTCCCCAATATTAGGGGAATTTCTGCAATTTTGCTCTAAAATACAAGGAATTTCTGCCTTTTTGCCTGAAATTAAGGAGATTTTCTGCATTTTTGCCCCCAAACAAGGGAAATTTCTGCAATTTTATCCCAAATAAGGGGAATTTCTGCCTTTTTGCCCCAATATAATGGGAATTTCTGCCTTTTTGCCCCACAATAAGAAAAATTTTTGCTTTTTTTCTCTGAAATAAGTGAAATTTCTGCAATTTTGCCTTAAAATAAAAGAAATTTCTTCAATTTTTTTCCATAATATAGGAATTTTCTGCAATTTTGCCCCAAAATAAAGGGAATTTCTGTTTTTTGTCCCCAAATAAGGGAAATTTCTGCAATTTTGTTCTAAATTAAGGGGAATTTCTGCCTTTTGCCTCAAAATAAGGGGAATTTTTACCTTTTTGCCCCAAAATAAAGAAAATTACTGCATGTTTTACCCCAAAATTAGGTGAATTTCTGCAATTTTGCTCCAAAATACGGGGAATTTCTGCCTTTTTGCCCGAAAATAAAGAGAATGTATACCTTTTTGCCATAAAAAAGGGAAATTTCTTCATTTTTACCCTAAAATAAGGGGATTTTCTGCATTTTTGACAAAAAATAAGTGCAATTTCTGACTTTTCCCCAAAAATAAACGGAATTTCTGTCTTTTTGCCCCAAAATAAGCGGAATTTCTGACGTTTTGCCCTGAAATAGGTTAAATTTCTAAAATTTTTCCCCAAAATAAGGAAAATGTCTGCTTTTTGCCCCCAAATAAGGGGAATTTCTGCCTTTTTGCCCCAAAATTAGGAGAATTTCTGCATTTTTGCCCCAAAATAAGGGGAATTTCAGCCTTTCTACCTCAAAATAATGGGAATTTCTGCATTTCTGCCCCAAAATATGGAAAATTTCTAGCTTTTTGCCCAAAAATAAGAAAAATTTTTGAAATTTGGAACCAAAATAAAAGAAATTTCTGCCTTTTTGCCCCAAAATAAGAAAATTTCTGCTTTTTTTCCCTGAAATAAGTGAAATTTCTGCAATTTTGCCCCAAAATAAGGGAAATTTCTACAATTTTGCCAAATGTACAGGAAATTTCTACAATTTTCCTCAAAATAAGAGGAATTTCTGACTTTTTGCTCCGAAAAAAGGAGATTTTCTGTCTTTTTGCCCCAAAATAAGGAGAATTTCTGCCTTTTTGCCCGAAAATTATGAGAATTTCTGCAAATTTGCTTTAAAATACGGGGAATTTCTGCCTTTTAGCCCAAAATAAAGGGATTTTCTGAATTTTCCCCCAATATTTGGAAAATTTCTGCATTTTACCTCTAAATAAGAGGAATTTCTGCATTTTACCTCAAAATAAGAAGGATTTCTGCCTTTTGCCCCAAAATATGGCTAATTTCTGCCTTTATGTTCAAAAATAAGGAAAATTTCTTCAATTTTGTATCATAATAAAATAAATTTCTGCCTTTTGCCCCAAAATAAGGGGAATTTCTGACTTTTTGCCCTGAAATAAATGAAATTTCTGCAATTTTGCCCGAAAATAAGGGAAATTTGTGCCTTTTTTCCCCAAATTAAGGGGAATTTCTGCCTTTGCCCCAAAATATGGGGAATTTCAACATTTTACCTCAAAATAAGGGGAATTTCTGCCTTTTTGCCCCAAAATAAAGGGAATTTCTGCATTTTTGCACCAATATTAGGGGAATTTCTGCAATTTTGCTCCAAAATACGGGTCATTTCTGCCTTTTTGCCCGAAATTAAGTGGAATTTCTGCCTTTTTGTCCCGAAATAAGTGAAATTTCTTCAATTTTAGCCAAAAATTAGGGATTTCATCTTTTTGCCCCAAAATAAGTGGAATTTCTGCCATTTTGCCCTGAAATATTTGAAATTTCTGAAATTTTACCACAAAATAAGGGGAATTTCTGCCTTTTTGCCCGAAAACAAGGGGAATTTCAGCCTTTTTACCTCATAATAATGGGAATCTCTGCCTTTTTGCCCTAAAATATGGAAAATTTCTGTATTTTTGCCCCAAAATAAAGAAAATTTCTGCAATTTTGTACCAAAATAAAAGTAATTTCTGCATTTTGTCCCAAAATAAGAGAAATTTCCGTGTTTTTTTACCTGAAATAAGTGAAATTTCTGTAATTTTGCCCCAAAATAAGGGGAATTTCTGACTTTTTGCCCTGAAATAAGGAGAATTTCTGTCTTTTTGCCCCAAAATAATGTTAATTTCTGCATTTTCCTTCAAAATTAGGGGAATATGTGCAATTTTGCTCAAAATACGTGGAATTTCTGCCTTATTGCAACAAAATAAAGGGAATTTCTGCATTTTTGCACCAATATAAGGGGAATTTCTGAAATTTTGCTCCAAAATACGGGGAATTTTAACCTTATTGCCCGAAATAAAGTGGAATTTCTGCCTTTTTGCCCTGAAATATTTGAAATTTCCGCAATTTTACCCCAAAATAAGGGGAATTTCTGTTTTTGGCCCCAAAATTACAAGAATTTCTGCTTTTTGCCCCAAAATAAGGCAAATTTCTGACTTTTTGCCCTGAAATAAGTGAAATTTCTGCAATTTTGCCCCAAAATAAGGGGAATTTCTGCCTTTTTGCCAAAATAAGGGGAATTTCAGCATTTTACCTCCAAATAAGGGGAATTTCTGCCTTTTTCCCACATAATATGGGGAATTTCTGCCTATTGCCCCCAAATAAGAAAAATTTTTGCTTTTCTGCCCCAATTAACAGGAATTTCCTCCTTTTTGCCACAAAGTAAAGGGAATTTCTGCCTTTTTGCCCCAAAATAACGGGAATTTCAGCTTGTTACCTCAAAATAAGGGGAATTTCTGAATTTTTGTTCCAAAATAAGGAAAATTTCTTCAATTTTGTACTAAAATAAAAATAATTTCTGACTTTTTGCCCTGAAATAAATGAAATTTCTGCAATTTTGCCCGAAAAAAAGGGAAATTTGTGTCTTTTTGTCCCAAAATGAGGAGATTTTCTGCCTTTTTGCCACAAAATATAGGGAATTTCAGCATTTTACCTCAAAATAAGGGGAATTTCAGCCTTTTGGCAACAAAATATGGGGAATTTCTGCCTTTTTGCCACAAAATAAGAAAAATTTCTGCAATTCTGTACCAAAATAAAATAAATTTTTACAGTTTTCCCCGAAATAAGGGAAATTTCTGATTTTTGCCCCGAAATAAAGAGAATTTCTGTATTTTTGCCCCAAAATAAGGGGAATTTCTGCCTTTTTGCCCCAAAATTAGAGGAGTTTTTGCAATTTTGCTTCAAAATACAGGAAATTTCTGCCTCTTTTCCCGAAAATAAGAGGAACTTCTTCCGATTTGCCCCAAATAAAGGGAATTTCTGCATTTTTCCCCAATATTAGGGGAATTTCTGCAATTTTGCTCTAAAATACAAGGAATTTCTGCCTTTTTGCCTGAAATTGAGGAGATTTTCTGCATTTTTGCCCCCAAACAAGGGAAATTTCTGCAATTTTATCCCAAATAAGGGGAATTTCTGCCTTTTTGCCCCAATATAATGGGAATTTCTGCCTTTTTGCCCCACAATAAGAAAAATTTTTGCTTTTTTTCTCTGAAATAAGTGAAATTTCTGCAATTTTGCCTTAAAATAAAAGAAATTTCTTCAATTTTTTTCCATAATATAGGAATTTTCTGCAATTTTGCCCCAAAATAAAGGGAATTTCTGTTTTTTGTCCCCAAATAAGGGAAATTTCTGCAATTTTGTTCTAAATTAAGGGGAATTTCTGCCTTTTGCCTCAAAATAAGGGGAATTTTTACCTTTTTGCCCTAAAATAAAGAAAATTACTGCATGTTTTACCCCAAAATTAGGTGAATTTCTGCAATTTTGCTCCAAAATACGGGGAATTTCTGCCTTTTTGCCCGAAAATAAAGAGAATGTATACCTTTTTGCCATAAAAAAGGGAAATTTCTTCATTTTTACCCTAAAATAAGGGGATTTTCTGCATTTTTGACAAAAAATAAGTGCAATTTCTGACTTTTCCCCAAAAATAAACGGAATTTCTGTCTTTTTGCCCCAAAATAAGCGGAATTTCTGACATTTTGCCCTGAAATAAGTTAAATTTCTAAAATTTTTCCCCAAAATAAGGAAAATGTCTGCTTTTTGCCCCCAAATAAGGGGAATTTCTGCCTTTTTGCCCCAAAATTAGGAGAATTTCTGCATTTTTGCCCCAAAATAAGGGGAATTTCAGCCTTTCTACCTCAAAATAATGGGAATTTCTGCATTTCTGCCCCAAAATATGGAAAATTTCTAGCTTTTTGCCCAAAAATAAGAAAAATTTTTGAAATTTGGAACCAAAATTAAAGAAATTTCTGCCTTTTTGCCCCAAAATAAGAAAATTTCTGCTTTTTTTCCCTGAAATAAGTAAAATTTCTGCAATTTTGCCCCAAAATAAGGGAAATTTCTACAATTTTGCCAAATGTACAGGAAATTTCTACAATTTTCCTCAAAATAAGAGGAATTTCTGACTTTTTGCTCCGAAAAAAAGGAGATTTTCTGTCTTTTTGCCCCAAAATAAGGAGAATTTCTGCCTTTTTGCCCAAAAATTATGAGAATTTCTGCAAATTTGCTTTAAAATACGGGGAATTTCTGCCTTTTAGCCCAAAATAAAGGGATTTTCTGAATTTTCCCCCAATATTTGGGGAATTTCTGCATTTTACCTCTAAATAAGGGGAATTTCTGCATTTTACCTCAAAATAAGAAGGATTTCTGCCTTTTGCCCCAAAATATGGCTAATTTCTGCCTTTATGTTCAAAAATAAGGAAAATTTCTTCAATTTTGTATCATAATAAAATAAATTTCTGCTTTTTGCCCCAAAATAAGGGGAATTTCTGACTTTTTGCCCTGAAATAAATGAAATTTCTGCAATTTTGCCCGAAAATAAGGGAAATTTGTGCCTTTTTTCCCCAAATTAAGGGGAATTTCTGCCTTTGCCCTAAAATATGGGGAATTTCAACATTTTACCTCAAAATAAGGGGAATTTCAGCCTTTTTGCACCAAAATATGGAGAATTTCTGCCTTTTTGCCCCAAAATAAAGGGAATTTCTGCATTTTTGCACCAATATTAGGGGAATTTCTGCAATTTTGCTCCAAAATACGGGTCATTTCTGCCTTTTTGCCCGAAATTAAGTGGAATTTCTGCCTTTTTGTCCCGAAATAAGTGAAATTTCTTCAATTTTAGCCAAAAATTAGGGATTTCATCTTTTTGCCCCAAAATAAGTGGAATTTCTGCCATTTTGCCCTGAAATATTTGAAATTTCTGAAATTTTACCACAAAATAAGGGGAATTTCTGCCTTTTTGCCCGAAAACAAGGGGAATTTCAGCCTTTTTACCTCATAATAATGGGAATCTCTGCCTTTTTGCCCTAAAATATGGAAAATTTCTGTATTTTTGCCCCAAAATAAAGAAAATTTCTGCAATTTTGTACCAAAATAAAAGATATTTCTGCATTTTGTCCCAAAATAAGAGAAATTTCCGTGTTTTTTACCTGAAATAAGTGAAATTTCTGTAATTTTGCCCCAAAATAAGGGGAATTTCTGACTTTTTGCCCTGAAATAAGGAGAATTTCTGTCTTTTTGCCCCAAAATAATGTTAATTTCTGCATTTTCCTTCAAAATTAGGGGAATATGTGCAATTTTGCTCAAAATACGTGGAATTTCTGCCTTATTGCAACAAAATAAAGGGAATTTCTGCATTTTTGCACCAATATAAGGGGAATTTCTGAAATTTTGCTCCAAAATACGGGGAATTTTAACCTTATTGCCCGAAATAAAGTGGAATTTCTGCCTTTTTGCCCTGAAATATTTGAAATTTCCGCAATTTTACCCCAAAATAAGGGGAATTTCTGTTTTTGGCCCCAAAATTACAAGAATTTCTGCTTTTTGCCCCAAAATAAGGCAAATTTCTGACTTTTTGCCCTGAAATAAGTGAAATTTCTGCAATTTTGCCCCAAAATAAGGGGAATTTCTGCCTTTTTGCCAAAATAAGGGGAATTTCAGCATTTTACCTCCAAATAAGGGGAATTTCTGCCTTTTTCCCACATAATATGGGGAATTTCTGCCTATTGCCCCCAAATAAGAAAAATTTTTGCTTTTCTGCCCCAATTAACAGGAATTTCCTCCTTTTTGCCACAAAGTAAAGGGAATTTCTGCCTTTTTGCCCCAAAATAACGGGAATTTCAGCTTGTTACCTCAAAATAAGGGGAATTTCTGAATTTTTGTTCCAAAATAAGGAAAATTTCTTCAATTTTGTACCAAAATAAAAGAAATTTCTGACTTTTTGCCCTGAAATAAATGAAATTTCTGCAATTTTGCCCGAAAAAAAGGGAAATTTGTGTCTTTTTGCCCCAAAATGAGGGGAATTTCTGCCTTTTTGCCACAAAATATAGGGAATTTCAGCATTTTACCTCAAAATAAGGGGAATTTCAGCCTTTTGGCAACAAAATATGGGGAATTTCTGCCTTTTTGCCACAAAATAAGAAAAATTTCTGCAATTCTGTACCAAAATAAAATAAATTTTTACAGTTTTCCCCGAAATAAGGGAAATTTCTGATTTTTGCCCCGAAATAAGGAGAATTTCTGTATTTTTGCCCCAAAATAAGGGGAATTTCTGCCTTTTTGCCCCAAAATTAGAGGAGTTTTTGCAATTTTGCTTCAAAATACAGGAAATTTCTGCCTCTTTTCCCGAAAATAAGAGGAACTTCTTCCGATTTGCCCCAAATAAAGGGAATTTCTGCATTTTTCCCCAATATTAGGGGAATTTCTGCAATTTTGCTCTAAAATACAAGGAATTTCTGCCTTTTTGCCTGAAATTGAGGAGATTTTCTGCATTTTTGCCCCCAAACAAGGGAAATTTCTGCAATTTTATCCCAAATAAGGGGAATTTCTGCCTTTTTGCCCCAATATAATGGGAATTTCTGCCTTTTTGCCCCACAATAAGAAAAATTTTTGCTTTTTTTCTCTGAAATAAGTGAAATTTCTGCAATTTTGCCTTAAAATAAAAGAAATTTCTTCAATTTTTTTCCATAATATAGGAATTTTCTGCAATTTTGCCCCAAAATAAAGGGAATTTCTGTTTTTTGTCCCCAAATAAGGGAAATTTCTGCAATTTTGTTCTAAATTAAGGGGAATTTCTGCCTTTTGCCTCAAAATAAGGGGAATTTTTACCATTTTGCCCCAAAATAAAGAAAATTACTGCATGTTTTACCCCCAAATTAGGTGAATTTCTGCAATTTTGCTCCAAAATACGGGGAATTTCTGCCTTTTTGCCCGAAAATAAAGAGAATGTATACCTTTTTGCCATAAAAAAGGGAAATTTCTTCATTTTTACCCTAAAATAAGGGGATTTTCCGCATTTTTGACAAAAAATAAGTGCAATTTCTGACTTTTCCCCAAAAATAAACGGAATTTCTTTCTTTTTGCCCCAAAATAAGCGGAATTTCTGACGTTTTGCTCTGAAATAAGTTAAATTTCTAAAATTTTTCCCCAAAATAAGGGAAATGTCTGCTTTTTGCCCCCAAATAATGGGAATTTCTGCCTTTTTGCCCCAAAATAAGGGGAATTTCTGCATTTTTGCCCCAAAATAAGGGGAATTTCAGCCTTTCTACCTCAAAATAATGGGAATTTCTGCATTTCTGCCCCAAAATATGGAAAATTTCTGGCTTTTTGCCCAAAAATAAGAAAAATTTCTGAAATTTGGAGCCAAAATAAAAGAAATTTCTGCCTTTTTGCCCCAAAATAAGAAAATTTCTGCTTTTTTTCCCTGAAATAAGTGAAATTTCTGCAATTTTGCCCCAGAATAAGGGAAATTTCTACAATTTTGCCAAATGAAGAGGAAATTTCTACAATTTTCCTCAAAATAAGAGGAATTTCTGACTTTTTGCTCCGAAAAAAAGGAGATTTTCTGTCTTTTTGCCCCAAAATAAGGAGAATTTCTGCCTTTTTGCCCGTAAATTATGAGAATTTCTGCAAATTTGCTTTATAGTACGGGGAATTTCTGCCTTTTAGCCCAAAATAAAGGGATTTTCTGAATTTTCCCCCAATATTTGGGGAATTTCTGCATTTTACCTCTAAATAAGGGGAATTTCTGCATTTTACCTCAAAATAAGAAGGATTTCTGCCTTTTGCCCCAAAATATGGCTAATTTCTGCCTTTATGTTCAAAAATAAGGAAAATTTCTTCAATTTTGTATCATAATAAAAGAAATTTCTGCTTTTTGCCCCAAAATAAGGGGAATTTCTGACTTTTTGCCCTGAAATAAATGAAATTTCTGCAATTTTGCCCGAAAATAAGGGAAATTTGTGCCTTTTTTCTCCAAATTAAGGGGAATTTCTGCCTTTGCCCCAAAATATGGGGAATTTCAACATTTTACCTCAAAATAAGGAGAATTTCAGCCTTTTTGCACCAAAATATGGAGAATTTCTGCCTTTTTGCCCCAAAATAAAGGGAATTTCTGCATTTTTGCACCAATATTAGGGGAATTTCTGCAATTTTGCTCCAAAATACGGGTCATTTCTGCCTTTTTGCCCGAAATTAAGTGGAATTTCTGCCTTTTTGTCCCGAAATAAGTGAAATTTTTTCAATTTTAGCCAAAAATTAGGGATTTCATCTTTTTGCCCCAAAATAAGTGGAATTTCTGCCATTTTGACCTGAAATATTTGAAATTTCTGAAATTTTACCACAAAATAAGGGGAATTTCTGCCTTTTTGCCCCAAAATAAGGGGAATTTCAGCCTTTTTACCTCATAATAATGGGAATCTCTGCCTTTTTGCCCTAAAGTATGGAAAATTTCTGTATTTTTGCCCCAAAATAAAGAAAATTTCTGCAATTTTGTACCAAAATAAAAGTAATTTCTGCATTTTGTCCCAAAATAAGAGAAATTTCCGTGTTTTTTACTCGAAATAAGTGAAATTTCTGTAATTTTGCCCCAAAATAAGGGGAATTTCTGACTTTTTGCCCTGAAATAAGGAGAATTTCTGTCTTTTTGCCCCAAAATAATGTTAATTTCTGCATTTTCCTTCAAAATTAGGGGAATATGTGCAATTTTGCTCAAAATACGTGGAATTTCTGCCTTATTGCAACAAAATAAAGGGAATTTCTGCATTTTTGCACCAATATAAGGGGAATTTCTGAAATTTTGCTCCAAAATACGGGGAATTTTAACCTTATTGCCCGAAATAAAGTGGAATTTCTGCCTTTTTGCCCTGAAATATTTGAAATTTCCGCAATTTTACCCCAAAATAAGGGGAATTTCTGTTTTTGGCCCCAAAATTACAAGAATTTCTGCTTTTTGCCCCAAAATAAGGCAAATTTCTGACTTTTTGCCCTGAAATAAGTGAAATTTCTGCAATTTTGCCCCAAAATAAGGGGAATTTCTGCCTTTTTGCCAAAATAAGGGGAATTTCAGCATTTTACCTCCAAATAAGGGGAATTTCTGCCTTTTTCCCACATAATATGGGGAATTTCTGCCTATTGCCCCCAAATAAGAAAAATTTTTGCTTTTCTGCCCCAATTAACAGGAATTTCCTCCTTTTTGCCACAAAGTAAAGGGAATTTCTGCCTTTTTGCCCCAAAATAACGGGAATTTCAGCTTGTTACCTCAAAATAAGGGGAATTTCTGAATTTTTGTTCCAAAATAAGGAAAATTTCTTCAATTTTGTACCAAAATAAAAGAAATTTCTGACTTTTTGCCCTGAAATAAATGAAATTTCTGCAATTTTGCCCGAAAAAAAGGGAAATTTGTGTCTTTTTGCCCCAAAATGAGGGGAATTTCTGCCTTTTTGCCACAAAATATAGGGAATTTCAGCATTTTACCTCAAAATAAGGGGAATTTCAGCCTTTTGGGAACAAAATATGGGGAATTTCTGCCTTTTTGCCACAAAATAAGAAAAATTTCTGCAATTCTGTACCAAAATAAAATAAATTTTTACAATTTTCCCCGAAATAAGGGAAATTTCTGATTTTTGCCCCGAAATAAAGAGAATTTCTGTATTTTTGCCCCAAAATAAGGGGAATTTCTGCCTTTTTGCCCCAAAATTAGAGGAGTTTTTGCAATTTTGCTTCAAAATACAGGAAATTTCTGCCTCTTTTCCCGAAAATAAGAGGAACTTCTTCCGATTTGCCCCAAATAAAGGGAATTTCTGCATTTTTCCCCAATATTAGGGGAATTTCTGCAGTTTTGCTCTAAAATACAAGGAATTTCTGCCTTTTTGCCTGAAATTGAGGAGATTTTCTGCATTTTTGCCCCCAAACAAGGGAAATTTCTGCAATTTTATCCCAAATAAGGGGAATTTCTGCCTTTTTGCCCCAATATAATGGGAATTTCTGCATTTTTGCCCCACAATAAGAAAAATTTTTGCTTTTTTTCTCTGTAATAAGTGAAATTTCTGCAATTTTGCCTTAAAATAAAAGAAATTTCTTCAATTTTTTTCCATAATATAGGAATTTTCTGCAATTTTGCCCCAAAATAAAGGGAATTTCTGTTTTTTGTCCCCAAATAAGGGAAATTTCTGCAATTTTGTTCTAAATTAAGGGGAATTTCTGCCTTTTGCCTCAAAATAAGGGGAATTTTTACCATTTTGCCCCAAAATAAAGAAAATTACTGCATGTTTTACCCCAAAATTAGGTGAATTTCTGCAATTTTGCTCCAAAATACGGGGAATTTCTGCCTTTTTGCCCGAAAATAAAGAGAATGTATACCTTTTTGCCATAAAAAAGGGAAATTTCTTCATTTTTACCCTAAAATAAGGGGATTTTCCGCATTTTTGACAAAAAATAAGTGCAATTTCTGACTTTTCCCCCAAAATAAACGGAATTTCTGTCTTTTTGCCCCAAAATAAGCGGAATTTCTGACATTTTGCTCTGAAATAAGTTAAATTTCTAAAATTTTTCCCCAAAATAAGGGAAATGTCTGCTTTTTGCCCCAAAATAAGGGGAATTTCTGCCTTTTTGCCCCAAAATAAAGGGAATTTCTGCATTTTTGCCCCAAAATAAGGGGAATTTCAGCCTTTCTACCTCAAAATAATGGGAATTTCTGCATTTCTGCCCCAAAATATGGAAAATTTCTGGCTTTTTGCCCAAAAATAAGAAAAATTTCTGAAATTTGGAACCAAAATAAAAGAAATTTCTGCCTTTTTGCCCCAAAATAAGAAAATTTCTGCTTTTTTTCCCTGAAATAAGTGAAATTTCTGCAATTTTGCCCCAAAATAAGGGAAATTTCTACAATTTTGCCAAATGTACAGGAAATTTCTACAATTTTCCTCAAAATAAGAGAAATTTCTGACTTTTTGCTCCGAAAAAAAGGAGATTTTCTGTCTTTTTGCCCCAAAATAAGGAGAATTTCTGCCTTTTTGCCCAAAAATTATGAGAATTTCGGCAAATTTGCTTTAAAATACGGGGAATTTCTGCCTTTTAGCCCAAAATAAAGGGATTTTCTGAATTTTCCCCCAATATTTGGGGAATTTCCGCATTTTACCTCTAAATAAGGGGAATTTCTGCATTTTACCTCAAAATAAGAAGGATTTCTGCCTTTTGCCCCAAAATATGGCTAATTTCTGCCTTTATGTTCAAAAATAAGGAAAATTTCTTCAATTTTGTATCATAATAAAAGAAATTTCTGCTTTTTGCCCCAAAATAAGGGGAATTTCTGACTTTTTGCCCTGAAATAAATGAAATTTCTGCAATTTTGCCCGAAAATAAGGGAAATTTGTGCCTTTTTTCCCCAAATTAAGGGGAATTTCTGCCTTTGCCCCAAAATATGGGGAATTTCAACATTTTACCTCAAAATAAGGGGAATTTCAGCCTTTTTGCACCAAAATATGGAGAATTTCTGCCTTTTTGCCCCAAAATAAAGGGAATTTCTGCATTTTTGCACCAATATTAGGGGAATTTCTGCAATTTTGCTCCAAAATACGGGTCATTTCTGCCTTTTTGCCCGAAATTAAGTGGAATTTCTGCCTTTTTGTCCCGAAATAAGTGAAATTTTTTCAATTTTAGCCAAAAATTAGGGATTTCATCTTTTTGCCCCAAAATAAGTGGAATTTCTGCCATTTTGACCTGAAATATTTGAAATTTCTGAAATTTTACCACAAAATAAGGGGAATTTCTGCCTTTTTGCCCCAAAATAAGGGGAATTTCAGCCTTTTTACCTCATAATAATGGGAATCTCTGCATTTTGGCCTAAAGTATGGAAAATTTCTGTATTTTTGCCCCAAAATAAAGAAAATTTCTGCAATTTTGTACCAAAATAAAAGTAATTTCTGCATTTTGTCCCAAAATAAGAGAAATTTCCGTGTTTTTTACTCGAAATAAGTGAAATTTCTGTAATTTTGCCCCAAAATAAGGGGAATTTCTGACTTTTTGCCCTGAAATAAGGAGAATTTCTGTCCTTTTGCCCCAAAATAATGTTAATTTCTGCATTTTCCTTCAAAATTAGGGGAATATGTGCAATTTTGCTCAAAATACGTGGAATTTCTGCCTTATTGCAACAAAATAAAGGGAATTTCTGCATTTTTGCACCAATATAAGGGGAATTTCTGAAATTTTGCTCCAAAATACGGGGAATTTTAACCTTATTGCCCGAAATAAAGTGGAATTTCTGCCTTTTTGCCCTGAAATATTTGAAATTTCCGCAATTTTACCCCAAAATAAGGGGAATTTCTGTTTTTGGCCCCAAAATTACAAGAATTTCTGCTTTTTGCCCCAAAATAAGGCAAATTTCTGACTTTTTGCCCTGAAATAAGTGAAATTTCTGCAATTTTGCCCCAAAATAAGGGGAATTTCTGCCTTTTTGCCAAAATAAGGGGAATTTCAGCATTTTACCTCCAAATAAGGGGAATTTCTGCCTTTTTCCCACATAATATGGGGAATTTCTGCCTATTGCCCCCAAATAAGAAAAATTTTTGCTTTTCTGCCCCAATTAACAGGAATTTCCTCCTTTTTGCCACAAAGTAAAGGGAATTTCTGCCTTTTTGCCCCAAAATAACGGGAATTTCAGCTTGTTACCTCAAAATAAGGGGAATTTCTGAATTTTTGTTCCAAAATAAGGAAAATTTCTTCAATTTTGTACCAAAATAAAAGTAATTTCTGACTTTTTGCCCTGAAATAAATGAAATTTCTGCAATTTTGCCCGAAAAAAAGGGAAATTTGTGTCTTTTTGCCCCAAAATGAGGGGAATTTCTGCCTTTTTGCCACAAAATATAGGGAATTTCAGCATTTTACCTCAAAATAAGGGGAATTTCAGCCTTTTCGGAACAAAATATGGGGAATTTCTGCCTTTTTGCCACAAAATAAGAAAAATTTCTGCAATTCTGTAACAAAATAAAATAAATTTTTACAATTTTCCCCGAAATAAGGGAAATTTCTGATTTTTGCCCCGAAATAAGGAGAATTTCTGTATTTTTGCCCCAAAATAAGGGGAATTTCTGCCTTTTTGCCCCAAAATTAGAGGAGTTTTTGCAATTTTGCTTCAAAATACAGGAAATTTCTGCCTCTTTTCCCGAAAATAAGAGGAACTTCTTCCGATTTGCCCCAAATAAAGGGAATTTCTGCATTTTTCCCCAATATTAGGGGAATTTCTGCAATTTTGCTCTAAAATACAAGGAATTTCTGCCTTTTTGCCTGAAATTAAGGAGATTTTCTGCATTTTTGCCCCCAAACAAGGGAAATTTCTGCAATTTTATCCCAAATAAGGGGAATTTCTGCCTTTTTGCCCCAATATAATGGGAATTTCTGCCTTTTTGCCCCACAATAAGAAAAATTTTTGCTTTTTTTCTCTGTAATAAGTGAAATTTCTGCAATTTTGCCTTAAAATAAAAGAAATTTCTTCAATTTTTTTCCATAATATAGGAATTTTCTGCAATTTTGCCCCAAAATAAAGGGAATTTCTGTTTTTTGTCCCCAAATAAGGGAAATTTCTGCAATTTTGTTCTAAATTAAGGGGAATTTCTGCCTTTTGCCTCAAAATAAGGGGAATTTTTACCTTTTTGCCCCAAAATAAAGAAAATTACTGCATGTTTTACCCCAAAATTAGTTGAATTTCTGCAATTTTGCTCCAAAACGGGGAATTTCTGCCTTTTTGCCCGAAAATAAAGAGAATGTATACCTTTTTGCCATAAAAAAGGGAAATTTCTTCATTTTTACCCTAAAATAAGGGGATTTTCCGCATTTTTGACAAAAAATAAGTGCAATTTCTGACTTTTCCCCAAAAATAAATGGAATTTCTGTCTTTTTGCCCCAAAATAAGCGGAATTTCTGACGTTTTGCTCTGAAATAAGTTAAATTACTAAAATTTTTCCCCAAAATAAGGGAAATGTCTGCTTTTTGCCCCCAAATAAGGGGAATTTCTGCCTTTTTGCCCCAAAATAAGGGGAATTTCTGCATTTTTGCCCCAAAATAAGGGGAATTTCAGCCTTTCTACCTCAAAATAATGGGAATTTCTGCATTTCTGCCACAAAATATGGAAAATTTCTGGCTTTTTGCCCAAAAATAAGAAAAATTTCTGAAATTTGGAACCAAAATAAAAGAAATTTCTGCCTTTTTGCCCCAAAATAAGAAAATTTCTGCTTTTTTTCCCTGAAATAAGTGAAATTTCTGCAATTTTGCCCCAAAATAAGGGAAATTTCTACAATTTTGCCAAATGTACAGGAAATTTCTACAATTTTCCTCAAAATAAGAGGAATTTCTGACTTTTTGCTCCGAAAAAAAGGAGATTTTCTGTCTTTTTGCCCCAAAATAAGGAGAATTTCTGCCTTTTTGCCCGAAAATTATGAGAATTTCTGCAAATTTGCTTTAAAATACGGGGAATTTCTGCCTTTTAGCCCAAAATAAAGGAATTTTCTGAATTTTCCCCCAATATTTGGGGAATTTCTGCATTTTACCTCTAAATAAGGGGAATTTCTGCATTTTACCTCAAAATAAGAAGGATTTCTGCCTTTTGCCCCAAAATATGGCTAATTTCTGCATTTATGTTCAAAAATAAGGAAAATTTCTTCAATTTTGTATCATAATAAAATAAATTTCTGCTTTTTGCCCCAAAATAAGGGGAATTTCTGACTTTTTGCCCTGAAATAAATGAAATTTCTGCAATTTTGCCCGAAAATAAGGGAAATTTGTGCCTTTTTTCCCCAAATTAAGGGGAATTTCTGCCTTTGCCCCAAAATATGGGGAATTTCAACATTTTACCTCAAAATAAGGGGAATTTCAGCCTTTTTGCACCAAAATATGGAGAATTTCTGCCTTTTTGCCCCAAAATAAAGGGAATTTCTGCATTTTTGCACCAATATTAGGGGAATTTCTGCAATTTTGCTCCAAAATACGGGTCATTTCTGCCTTTTTGCCCGAAATTAAGTGGAATTTCTGCCTTTTTGTCCCGAAATAAGTGAAATTTTTTCAATTTTAGCCAAAAATTAGGGATTTCATCTTTTTGCCCCAAAATAAGTGGAATTTCTGCCATTTTGACCTGACATATTTGAAATTTCTGAAATTTTACCACAAAATAAGGGGAATTTCTGCCTTTTTGCCCCAAAATAAGGGGAATTTCAGCCTTTTTACCTCATAATAATGGGAATCTCTGCCTTTTTGCCCTAAAGTATGGAAAATTTCTGTATTTTTGCCCCAAAATAAAGAAAATTTCTGCAATTTTGTACCAAAATAAAAGTAATTTCTGCATTTTGTCCCAAAATAAGAGAAATTTCCGTGTTTTTTACCTGAAATAAGTGAAATTTCTGTAATTTTGCCCCAAAATAAGGGGAATTTCTGACTTTTTGCCCTGAAATAAGGAGAATTTCTGTCTTTTTGCCCCAAAATAATGTTAATTTCTGCATTTTCCTTCAAAATTAGGGGAATATGTGCAATTTGGCTCAGAATACGTGGAATTTCTGCCTTATTGCAACAAAATAAAGGGAATTTCTGCATTTTTGCACCAATATAAGGGGAATTTCTGAAATTTTGCTCCAAAATACGGGGAATTTTAACCTTATTGCCCGAAATAAAGTGGAATTTCTGCCTTTTTGCCCTGAAATATTTGAAATTTCCGCAATTTTACCCCAAAATAAGGGGAATTTCTGTTTTTGGCCCCAAAATTACAAGAATTTCTGCTTTTTGCCCCAAAATAAGGCAAATTTCTGACTTTTTGCCCTGAAATAAGTGAAATTTCTGCAATTTTGCCCCAAAATAAGGGGAATTTCTGCCTTTTTGCCAAAATAAGGGGAATTTCAGCATTTTACCTCCAAATAAGGGGAATTTCTGCCTTATTCGCACATAATATGGGGAATTTCTGCCTATTGCTTCCAAATAAAAAAAATTTTTGCTTTTCTGCCCCAATTAACAGGAATTTCCTCCTTTTTGCCACAAAGTAAAGGGAATTTCTGCCTTTTTGCCCCAAAATAACGGGAATTTCAGCTTGTTACCTCAAAATAAGGGGAATTTCTGCCTTTTGCCCACAATATGGGGAATTTCTGAATTTTTGTTCCAAAATAAGGAAAATTTCTTCAATTTTGTACCAAAATAAAAGTAATTTCTGACTTTTTGCCCTGAAATAAATGAAATTTCTGCAATTTTGCCCGAAAAAAAGGGAAATTTGTGTTTTTGCCCCAAAATGAGGGGAATTTCTGCCTTTTTGCCACAATATATAGGGAATTTCAGCATTTTACCTCAAAATAAGGAGAATTTCGGCCTTTTTGCAACAAAATATGGGGAATTTCTGCCTTTTTGCCACAAAATAAGAAAAATTTCTGCAATTCTGTAACAAAATAAAATAAATTTTTACAATTTTGCCCGATAATAAGGGGAATTTCTGATTTTTGCCCCGAAATAAGGAGAATTTCTGTATTTTTGCCCCAAAATAAGGGGAATTTCTGCCTTTTTGCCCCAAAATTAGAGGAGTTTTTGCAATTTTGCTTCAAAATACAGGAAATTTCTGCCTCTTTTCCCGAAAATAAGAGGAACTTCTTTCGATTTGCCCCAAATAAAGGGAATTTCTGCATTTTTCCCCAATATTAGGGGAATTTTTGCAATTTTGCTCTAAAATACAAGGAATTTCTGCCTTTTTGCCTGAAATTAAGGAGATTTTCTGCATTTTTGCCCCCAAACAAGGGAAATTTCTGCAATTTTATCCCAAATAAGGGGAATTTCTGCCTTTTTGCCCCAATATAATGGGAATTTCTGCCTTTTTGCCCCACAATAAGAAAAATTTTTGCTTTTTTTCTCTGAAATAAGTGAAATTTCTGCAATTTTGCCTTAAAATAAAAGAAATTTCTTCAATTTTTTCCATAATATAGGAATTTTCTGCAATTTTGCCCCAAAATAAAGGGAATTTCTGTTTTTTGTCCCCAAATAAGGGAAATTTCTGCAATTTTGTTCTAAATTAAGGGGAATTTCTGCCTTTTGCCTCAAAATAAGGGGAATTTTTACCTTTTTGCCCCAAAATAAAGAAAATTACTGCATGTTTTACCCCAAAATTAGGTGAATTTCTGCAATTTTGCTCCAAAATACGGGGAATTTCTGCCTTTTTGCCCGAAAATAAAGAGAATGTATACCTTTTTGCCATAAAAAAGGGAAATTTCTTCATTTTTACCCTAAAATAAGGGGATTTTCCGCATTTTTGACAAAAAATAAGTGCAATTTCTGACTTTTCCCCAAAAATAAACGGAATTTCTGTCTTTTTGCCCCAAAATAAGCGGAATTTCTGACGTTTTGCCCTGAAATAGGTTAAATTTCTAAAATTTTTCCCCAAATAAGGGAAATGTCTGCTTTTTGCCCCAAAATAAGGGAAATTTCTACATTTTTGCCCCAAAATAAGGGGAATTTCTGCATTTTTGCCCCAAAATAAGGGGAATTTCACCATTTCTACCTCATAATAATGGGAATTTCTGAATTTCTGCCCCAAAATATGGAAAATTTCTGGCTTTTTGCCCAAAAATAAGAAAAATTTCTGAAATTTGGAACCAAAATAAAAGAAATTTCTGCCTTTTTTCCTCAAAATAAGAAAATTTCTGCTTTTTTTCCCTGAAATAAGTGAAATTTCTGCAATTTTGCCCCAAAATAAGGGAAATTTCTGCAATTTTGCCAAATGTACAGGAAATTTCTACAATTTTCCTCAAAATAAGAGGAATTTCTGACTTTTTGCTCCGAAAAAAAGGAGATTTTCTGTCTTTTTGCCCCAAAATAAGGAGAATTTCTGCCTTTTTGCCCAAAAATTATGAGAATTTCTGCAAATTTTCTTTAAAATACGGGGAATTTCTGCCTTTAACCCAAAATAAAGGGATTTTCTGAATTTTCCCCCAATATTTGGGGAATTTCTGTATTTTACCTCTAAATAAGGGGAATTTCTGCATTTTACCTCAAAATAAGAAGGATTTCTGCATTTTGCCCCAAAATATGGCTAATTTCTGCCTTTATGTTCAAAAATAAGGAAAATTTCTTCAATTTTGTATCATAATAAAATAAATTTCTGCTTTTTGCCCCAAAATAAGGGGAATTTCTGACTTTTTGCCCTGAAATAAATGAAATTTCTGCAATTTTGCCCGAAAATAAGGGAAATTTGTGCCTTTTTTCCCCAAATTAAGGGGAATTTCTGCCTTTGCCCTAAAATATGGGGAATTTCAACATTTTACCTCAAAATAAGGGGAATTTCAGCCTTTTTGCACCAAAATATGGAGAATTTCTGCCTTTTTGCCCCAAAATAAAGGGAATTTCTGCATTTTTGCACCAATATTAGGGGAATTTCTGCAATTTTGCTCCAAAATACGGGTCATTTCTGCCTTTTTGCCCGAAATTAAGTGGAATTTCTGCCTTTTTGTCCCGAAATAAGTGAAATTTCTTCAATTTTAGCCAAAAATTAGGGATTTCATCTTTTTGCCCCAAAATAAGTGGAATTTCTGCCATTTTGCCCTGAAATATTTGAAATTTCTGAAATTTTACCACAAAACAAGGGGAATTTCTGCCTTTTTGCCCGAAAACAAGGGGAATTTCAGCCTTTTTACCTCATAATAATGGGAATCTCTGCCTTTTTGCCCTAAAATATGGAAAATTTCTGTATTTTTGCCCCAAAATAAAGAAAATTTCTGCAATTTTGTACCAAAATAAAAGTAATTTCTGCATTTTGTCCCAAAATAAGAGAAATTTCCGTGTTTTTTACCTGAAATAAGTGAAATTTCTGTAATTTTGCCCCAAAATAAGGGGAATTTCTGACTTTTTGCCCTGAAATAAGGAGAATTTCTGTCTTTTTGCCCCAAAATAATGTTAATTTCTGCATTTTCCTTCAAAATTAGGGGAATATGTGCAATTTTGCTCAAAATACGTGGAATTTCTGCCTTATTGCAACAAAATAAAGGGAATTTCTGCATTTTTGCACCAATATAAAAAGGGAATTTCTGAAATTTTGCTCCAAAATACGGGGAATTTTAACCTTATTGCCCGAAATAAAGTGGAATTTCTGCCTTTTTGCCCTTAAATATTTGAAATTTCCGCAATTTTACCCCAAAATAAGGGGAATTTCTGTTTTTGGCCCCAAAATTACAAGAATTTCTGTTTTTGCCCCAAAACAAGGCAAATTTCGGACTTTTTGCCCTGAAATAAGTGAAATTTCTGCAATTTTGCCCCAAAATAAGGGGAATTTCTGCCTTTTTGCCAAAATAAGGGGAATTTCAGCATTTTACCTCCAAATAAGGGGAATTTCTGAATTTTTGACACATAATAAGGGGAATTTCTGCTTATTGCCCCCAAATAAGAAAAATTTTTGCTTTTCTGCCCCAATTAACAGGAATTTCCTCCTTTTTGCCACAAAGTAAAGGGAATTTCTGCCTTTTTGCCCCAAAATAACGGGAATTTCAGCTTTTTACCTCAAAATAAGGGGAATTTCTTCCTTTTGCCCACAATATGGGGAATTTCTGAATTTTTGTTCCAAAATAAGGAAAATTTCTTCAATTTTGTACCAAAATAAAAGTAATTTCTGACTTTTTGCCCTGAAATAAATGAAATTTCTGCAATTTTGCCTGAAAAAAAGGGAAATTTGTGTCTTTTTGCCCCAAAATGAGGGGAATTTCTGCCTTTTTGCCACAAAATATAGAGAATTTCAGCATTTTACCTCAAAATAAGGGGAATTTCAGCCTTTTTGCAACAAAATATGGGGAATTTCTGCATTTTTGCCACAAAATAAGAAAAATTTCTGCAAGTCTGTACCAAAATAAAATAAATTTTTACAATTTTGCCCGAAAATAAGGGAAATTTCTGATTTTTGCCCCGAAATAAGGAGAATTTCTGTATTTTTGCCCCAAAATAAAGGGAATTTCTGCCTTTTAACCCAAAATTAGGGGACTTTCTACAATTTTGCTTCAAAATACAGGAAATTTCTGCCTCTTTTCCCGAAAATAAGAGGAACTTCTTCCGATTTGCCCCAAATAAAGGGAATTTCTGCATTTTCCCCAATATTAGGGGAATTTCTGCAATTTTGCTCCAAAATACAAGGAATTTCTGCCTTTTTGCCCGAAATTAAGGGGATTTTGGGCGTTTTTGCCTCCAAACAAGAAAAATTTCTGCAATTTTATCCCAAATAAGGGGAATTTCTGCCTTTTTGCCCCAATATAATGGGAATTTCTGCCTTTTTGCCCCACAATAAGAAAAATTTTTGCTTTTTTTCTCTGAAATAAGTGAAATTTCTGCAATTTTGCCTTAAAATAAAAGAAATTTCTTCAATTTTTTCCATAATATAGGAATTTTCTGCAATTTTGCCCCAAAATAAAGGGAATTTCTGTTTTTTGTCCCCAAATAAGGGAAATTTCTGCAATTTTGTTCTAAATTAAGGGGAATTTCTGCCTTTTGCCTCAAAATAAGGGGAATTTTTACCTTTTTGCCCCAAAATAAAGAAAATTACTGCATGTTTTACCCCAAAATTAGGTGAATTTCTGCAATTTTGCTCCAAAATACGGGGAATTTCTGCCTTTTTGCCCGAAAATAAAGGGAATGTATACCTTTTTGCCATAAAAAAGGGAAATTTCTTCATTTTTACCCTAAAATAAGGGGATTTTCCGCATTTTTGACAAAAAATAAGTGCAATTTCTGACTTTTCCCCAAAAATAAACGGAATTTCTGTCTTTTTGCCCCAAAATAAGCGGAATTTCTGACGTTTTGCCCTGAAATAGGTTAAATTTCTAAAATTTTTCCCCAAATAAGGGAAATGTCTGCTTTTTGCCCCAAAATAAGGGAAATTTCTACATTTTTGCCCCAAAATAAGGGGAATTTCTGCATTTTTGCCCCAAAATAAGGGGAATTTCACCATTTCTACCTCATAATAATGGGAATTTCTGAATTTCTGCCCCAAAATATGGAAAATTTCTGGCTTTTTGCCCAAAAATAAGAAAAATTTCTGAAATTTGGAACCAAAATAAAAGAAATTTCTGCCTTTTTTCCTCAAAATAAGAAAATTTCTGCTTTTTTTCCCTGAAATAAGTGAAATTTCTGCAATTTTGCCCCAAAATAAGGGAAATTTCTGCAATTTTGCCAAATGTACAGGAAATTTCTACAATTTTCCTCAAAATAAGAGGAATTTCTGACTTTTTGCTCCGAAAAAAAGGAGATTTTCTGTCTTTTTGCCCCAAAATAAGGAGAATTTCTGCCTTTTTGCCCAAAAATTATGAGAATTTCTGCAAATTTGCTTTAAAATACGGGGAATTTCTGCCTTTTAGCCCAAAATAAAGGGATTTTCTGAATTTTCCCCCAATATTTGGGGAATTTCTGCATTTTACCTGTAAATAAGGGGAATTTCTGCATTTTACCTCAAAATAAGAAGGATTTCTGCCTTTTGCCCCAAAATATGGCTAATTTCTGCCTTTATGTTCAAAAATAAGGAAAATTTCTTCAATTTTGTATCATAATAAAATAAATTTCTGCTTTTTGCCCCAAAATAAGGGGAATTTCTGACTTTTTGCCCTGAAATAAATGAAATTTCTGCAATTTTGCCCGAAAATAAGGGAAATTTGTGCCTTTTTTCCCCAAATTAAGGGGAATTTCTGCCTTTGCCCTAAAATATGGGGAATTTCAACATTTTACCTCAAAATAAGGGGAATTTCAGCCTTTTTGCACCAAAATATGGAGAATTTCTGCCTTTTTGCCCCAAAATAAAGGGAATTTCTGCATTTTTGCACCAATATTAGGGGAATTTCTGCAATTTTGCTCCAAAATACGGGTCATTTCTGCCTTTTTGCCCGAAATTAAGTGGAATTTCTGCCTTTTTGTCCCGAAATAAGTGAAATTTCTTCAATTTTAGCCAAAAATTAGGGATTTCATCTTTTTGCCCCAAAATAAGTGGAATTTCTGCCATTTTGCCCTGAAATATTTGAAATTTCTGAAATTTTACCACAAAATAAGGGGAATTTCTGCCTTTTTGCCCGAAAACAAGGGGAATTTCAGCCTTTTTACCTCATAATAATGGGAATCTCTGCCTTTTTGCCCTAAAATATGGAAAATTTCTGTATTTTTGCCCCAAAATAAAGAAAATTTCTGCAATTTTGTACCAAAATAAAAGATATTTCTGCATTTTGTCCCAAAATAAGAGAAATTTCCGTGTTTTTTACCTGAAATAAGTGAAATTTCTGTAATTTTGCCCCAAAATAAGGGGAATTTCTGACTTTTTGCCCTGAAATAAGGAGAATTTCTGTCTTTTTGCCCCAAAATAATGTTAATTTCTGCATTTTCCTTCAAAATTAGGGGAATATGTGCAATTTTGCTCAAAATACGTGGAATTTCTGCCTTATTGCAACAAAATAAAGGGAATTTCTGCATTTTTGCACCAATATAAAAAGGGAATTTCTGAAATTTTGCTCCAAAATACGGGGAATTTTAACCTTATTGCCCGAAATAAAGTGGAATTTCTGCCTTTTTGCCCTTAAATATTTGAAATTTCCGCAATTTTACCCCAAAATAAGGGGAATTTCTGTTTTTGGCCCCAAAATTACAAGAATTTCTGTTTTTGCCCCAAAACAAGGCAAATTTCAGACTTTTTGCCCTGAAATAAGTGAAATTTCTGCAATTTTGCCCCAAAATAAGGGGAATTTCTGCCTTTTTGCCAAAATAAGGGGAATTTCAGCATTTTACCTCCAAATAAGGGGAATTTCTGAATTTTTGACACATAATAAAGGGAATTTCTGCTTATTGCCCCCAAATAAGAAAAATTTCTGCTTTTCTGCCCCAATTAACAGGAATTTCCTCCTTTTTGCCACAAAGTAAAGGGAATTTCTGCCTTTTTGCCCCAAAATAACGGGAATTTCAGCTTTTTACCTCAAAATAAGGGGAATTTCTTCCTTTTGCCCACAATATGGGGAATTTCTGAATTTTTGTTCCAAAATAAGGAAAATTTCTTCAATTTTGTACCAAAATAAAAGTAATTTCTGACTTTTTGCCCTGAAATAAATGAAATTTCTGCAATTTTGCCTGAAAAAAAGGGAAATTTGTGTCTTTTTGCCCCAAAATGAGGGGAATTTCTGCCTTTTTGCCACAAAATATAGGGAATTTCAGCATTTTACCTCAAAATAAGGGGAATTTCAGCCTTTTTGCAACAAAATATGGGGAATTTCTGCCTTTTTGCCACAAAATAAGAAAAATTTCTGCAAGTCTGTACCAAAATAAAATAAATTTTTACAATTTTGCCCAAAATAAGGGAAATTTCTGATTTTTGCCCAGAAATAAGGAGAATTTCTGTATTTTTGCCCCAAAATAAAGGGAATTTCTGCCTTTTAACCCAAAATTAGGGGACTTTCTACAATTTTGCTTCAAAATACAGGAGATTTCTGCCTCTTTTCCCGAAAATAAGAGGAACTTCTTCCGATTTGCCCCAAATAAAGGGAATTTCTGCATTTTCCCCAATATTAGGGGAATTTCTGCAATTTTGCTCCAAAATACAAGGAATTTCTGCCTTTTTGCCCGAAATTAAGGGGATTTTGGGCGTTTTTGCCTCCAAACAAGAAAAATTTCTGCAATTTTATTCCAAATAAGGGGAATTTCTGCCTCTTTGCCCCAATATAATGGGAATTTCTGCCTTTTTGCCCCACAATAAGAAAAATTTTTGCTTTTTTTCTCTGAAATAAGTGAAATTTCTGCAATTTTGCCTTAAAATAAAAGAAATTTCTTCAATTTTTTTCCATAATAAAGGAATTTTCTGCAATTTTGCCCCAAAATAAAGGGAATTTCTGTTTTTTGTCACCAAATAAGGGAAATTTCTGCAATTTTGCCTTATAATAAGGGGAATTTCTGCCTTTTGCCCCAAAATAATGGGAATTATTACCTTTTTGCCCCAAAATAAAGAAAATTACTACATGTTTTACCCCAAAATTAAGTGAATTTCTGCAATTTTGCTCCAAAATACGGGGATTTTCTTCCTATTTTGCCGAAAAAAAGGTGAATTTCTGCCATTTTGTTGCGAAATAAATGAAATTTCTGCAGTTTTACCCCAAAATAAGAGGAATTTCTTCATTTTTGGCCCCAAAATTATGGGAATTTCTGCAATTTTGCTCCAAAATACAAAGAATTTCTGCCTTTTTGCCCAAAAATAAAGGGAATGTATACCATTTTGCCATAAAAAAGGGAAATTTTTTCATTTTTACCCCAAAATAAGGGGATTTTCCGCAATTTTGTAAAAATAAGTGCAATTTCTGACTTTACCCCAAAAATAAACGGAATTTCTGTCTTTTTGCCCCAAAATAAGCGGAATTTCTGACGTTTTGCCCTGAAATAAGTAGAATTTCTAAAATTTTTCCCCAAAATAAGAAAAATGTCTGCTTTTTGCCCCAAATTAAGGGGAATTTCTGCCTTTTTGCCACAAAATAAGGGGAATTTCAGCCTTTTTACCTCAAAATAATGGGAATTTCTGCATTTCTGCCCCAAAATATGGAAAATTTCTGGCTTTTTGCCCAAAAATAAGAAAAATTTCTGCAATTTGGAACCAAAATAAAAGAAATTTCTGCCTTTTTGCCCCAAAATAAGAAAATTTCTGCTTTTTTCCCTAAAATAAGTGAAATTTCTGCAATAATGCCCCAAAATAAGGGAAATTTCTGCAATTTTGCCAAATGTAAAGGAAATTTCTACAATTTTCCTCAAAATAAAAGGAATTTCTGACTTTTTGCTCCGAAAAAAAGGAGATTTGCTGTCTTTTTGCCCCAAAATAAGGAGAATTTCTGCCTTTTTGCCCGAAAATTATAATTTCTGCAATTTTGCTTTAAAATACGAAGAATTTCTGCCTTTTAGCCCAAAATAAAGGGATTTTCTGAATTTTCCCCCAATATTTGGGGAATTTCTGCATTTTACCTCTAAATAAGGGGAATTTCTGCATTTTACCTCAAAATAAAAAGGATTTCTGCCTTTTGCCCCAAAATATGGCTAATTTCTGCCTTTATGTTTGATAATAAGGAAAATTTCTTCAATTTTGTATCATAATAAAAGAAATTTCTGCTTTTTGCCCCAAAATAAGGGGAATTTCTGACTTTTTGCCCTGAAATAAATGAAATTTCTGCAATTTTGCCCGAAAATCAGGGAAATTTGTGCCTTTTTTCACCAAATTAAGGGGAATTTCTGCCTTTGCCCCAAAATATGGGGAATTTCAGCATTTTACCCCAAAATATGGGGAATTTCAGACTTTTTGCACCAAAATATGGAGAATTTCTGCCTTTTTGCCCCAAAATAAAGGGAATTTCTGCATTTTTGCACCAATATTAGAAGAATTTTTCCAATTTTGCTCCAAAATACGGGTCATTTCTGCCTTTTTGCCCGAAATTAAGTGGAATTTCTGCCTTTTTGTCCCGAAATAAGTGAAATTTCTTCAATTTTAGCCAAAAATTAGGGATTTCATCTTTTTGCCCCAAAATAAGTGGAATTTCTGCCATTTTGCCCTGAAATATTTGAAATTTCTGCAATTTTACCACAAAATAAGGGGAATATCTGCCTTTTTGCCCCAAAATAAGGGGAATTTCAGCCTTTTTACATCAAAATAAGGGAAATTTCTGCCTTTTTGCCACAAAATATAAGGAATTTCTGCCTTTTTGCCTCAAAGTAAAATAAATTTCTTCAATTTTGCCCCAAAATAAAGAGAATTTCTCCCCCTTTGCCCCAAAATAAAGAAAATTTCAGCCTTTTTTCCTGAAAATAAGTGAAATTACTGCAATTTTGCCCCAAATAAGTTATATTTCTGCAATTTTGCCCCAAATAAGTTAAATTTCTGCAATTTTGCCCCTAAATAAGGAGAATTTCTGCAATTTTGCCCAAAAATAAAGGAAATTTTTGGAATTTTGTCCCAAAATACGGGGAATTTCTGTTTTTTGCCCCAAATTAAAGGTAATTTCTTCCTTTTGCCCCAAAATTAGGGGAATTTCTGCAATTTTGCTCCAAAATACTGGGAATTTCTGCCTTTTTGCCCGAAAATAAGGGGAATGCATACCTTTTTGCCATAAAAAAGGGAAATTTCTTCATTTTTGCTCAAAAATAAGGGGAATTTCTGCCTCTTTGCTCTAAATAAGTGGAATTTCTGTCTTTTTCCCCCAAAACAAAAGGAATTTCTGTATTTTTTGCCCCAAAATAAGGGGAATTTCTGACTTATTACCCTGAAATAAGTGAAATTTCTGCAATTTTGTACCAACATAAGAGACATTTCACCCTTTTTGCCTCCAAATAAGGCGAATTTCAGCCTTTTTACCTCAAAATAAAGGGAATTTCTGCATTTTACAAGAAAATATTAGGAATTTCTGCCTTTTTGCCTCAAAATAAGGAAAATTTCTGCCTTTTTTTCTTGAAATAAGTGAAATTTTTTCAATCTTGCCACAAAATAAGTGAAATTTCTGCAATTTTTCTCCAAAATAAGAGAAATTTCTGGATATTTGCCCCAAAATAAGTGGAATTTCTGAGGTTTGCCCCAAAATTTGGTGAATTTCTGTCTTTTTGCCCAAACATATAGGGAATTTCTGAATTTTTGCCCCACAATAAGGGAAATTTCTGCATTTTACCTTAAAATAAGAAGAATTTCTGCCATTTGCCCCAAAATATGGGAAATTTTTGCCTTTTTGTTCCAAAATAAAGAAAATTTCTTCAATTTTGTACCATAACAAAAGAAATTTCTGCCTTTTGCACCAAAATAAGGGTAATTTCTGACTTTTTGCCCTGAAATAAATGAAACTTCTGCAATTTTGTCTAAAATAAGGGAAATTTGTGCCTTTTTGCCCCAAAATAAGGGGAATTTCTGCCTTTTGCCCCAAAATATGGGGAATTTCAGCATTTTACCTCAAAATAAGGGGAATTTCAGCCTTTTTGCACCAAAATATGGAGAATTTCTGCCTTTTTTCCCCAAAATAAATGGAATTTCTGCATTTTTTGCACCAATATTACAAGAATGTCTGCAATTTTAATCCAAAATACGGGTCATTTCTGCCTTTATGCCCAAAATTAAGTAGAATTTCTGCCTTTTTGTCCCGAAATAAGTGAAATTTCTTCAATTTTAGGCAAAAATTAGGGATTTCATCTTTTTGCCCAAAAATAAGGGGAATTTCTGCCATTTTGCTCCAAAATGCTGGGAATTTCTGCCTTTTTGCGCGAAAATAAAGGGAATACATAACTTTTTGCCATAAAAAAGGGAAATTTCTTCATTTTTGCTCCAAAATAAGGGAAATTTCTGCCTTTTTGCCTCTAAATAAGTAGAATTTGTTTTTTTCCCCAAAAACAAAGGGAATTTCTTCCTTTTTCCCCCAAAATAAAGGGAATTTTTTCATTTTTCCCCAATATTTGGGGAATTTCTGCATTTTACGTCTAAATAAGAAGAATTTCTTCATTTTACCTCAAAATAAGAAGAATTTCTGCCTTTTGCCCCAAAATACGGAGAATTTCTGCCTTTTTGTTCCAAAATAAGGAAAATTTCTTCAATTTTGTACCATAACAAAAGAAATTTCTGCTTTTTACCCCAAAATAAGGGAAATTTCTGACTTTTTGCCATGAAATAAATGAAATTTCTGCAATTTTGCCCGAAAATAAGAAAAATTTGTGCCTTTTTGCCCCAAAATAAAGGAATTTCTGCCTTTTGCTCCAAAATATGAGGAATTACAACATTTTACCTCTAAATAAGGGGAATTTCAGACTTTTTACACTAAAATATGTAAAATTTCTGCCTTTTTTCCCCAAAATAAAGGGAATTTCTGCATTTTTACACCAATATTAGAAGAACTTCTGCAATTTTGCTACAAAATATGGGTCATTTTTGCCTTTATGCCCGAAATTAAGTGGAATTTCTGCCTTTTTGTCCCGAAATAAGTGAAATTTTTTCAATTTTAGCCAAAAATTAGCGATTTCATCTTTTTGCCCCAAGATAATGGGAATTTCTGCCATTTTGCTCCAAAATACAGGGAATTTCTGCCTTTTTGCCCGAAAATAAGGGGAATGCATACCTTTTTGCCATAAAAAAGGGAAATTTCTTCATTTTTGCTCCAAAATAAAGGGAATTTCTGCATTTTTGCCTCTAAATAAGTGGAATTTCTGTCGTTTTCCCCCAAAACAAAGGGAATTTCTGTCTTTTTTGCCCCATAATAAGGGGAATTTCTGAGGTATTACCCTGAAATAAGTGAAATTTCTGCAATTTTGCCCCAACATATAGGAAATTTCTGCCTTTTTGCCCCCAAATAAAGGGATTTCAGCCTTTTTACCTCAAAATAAGGGGAATTTCTGCATTTTTGCCACAAAATATTAGGAATTTCTGCCTTTTTACCCCAAAATAAGGAAAATTTCTGCCTTTTTTCCTGAAATAAGTGAAATTTCTGCATTTTTGCCCCTAAATAAGGGAAATTTCTGGAATTTTGCCCCAAAATAAGTGGAATTTTTGAGGTTTACCCCAAAATAAGGAGAATTTCTGTCTTTTTGCCCCAACATATAGGGAATTTCTGCCTTTTTGCCCCACAGTTAGGGGAATTTCTGCAATTTTGTTCCAAAATACGGGGAATTTCTGCCTTTTCGCACGAAAATTAGGGGAATGCATACCTTTTTGCCATAAAAATTGGAAATTTCTTCATTTTTGCCCCAAAGTAAGAGGAATTTCTGATTTTTGCCCACAAATAAGGGAAATTTTTGCAATTTTGCCCTAAAATAAGGGGAATTTCTGCCTTTTTCCCCAAAATAAGGAGAATTTCTGCCTTTTTGCCCAAAAACAAAGAAAATTACTGTATTTTTTACCCCAAAATTAGGTGAGTTTTTTCAATTTTGCTCCGAAATACGGGGATTTTCTGCCTTTTTCGCCGAAAATAAGGGGAATTTCTGCATTTTACCGCGAAATAAGTGAAATTTATGCAGTTTTACCCCAGAATAAGGAGAATTTCTGCCTTTTTGCCACAAAATTAGGGGAATTTCTGCAATTTTGCTCCAAAATACGGGGAATTTCTGCCTTCTTGCCCGAAAATAATAGGAATGTATACCTTTTTGCCATAAAAAAGGAAATTTCTTCATTTTTGCCCGAAATTAAGGGGATTTTCCGCCTTTTTGACTCAAAATAACTGAAATTTCTGCCTTTTCCCCCAAAATAAATGAAATTTCTGTCTTTTTCCTCCAAAATAAGGGGAATTTCTGCCATTTTGACCCAAAATAAGAAAAATTTCTGCAATTTTATTCGAAAATAAAAGAAATTTCTGCCTTTTTGCCCCAAAATAAGAAAATTTCTGCCTTTTCTCTGAAATAAGTGAAATTTCTGCAATTTTGCCCCAAAATAAGGGAAATTTCTGCAATTTTGCCCCAATGTCAAAAAAATTTCTGCAATTTTGCCTCAAAATAAGGGGAATTTCTGATTTTTACTCACAAAAAAAGGAGATTTTCTGTCTTTTTGCCCCAAAATAAGAAGAATTTCTGCCCTTTTGCCCGAAAATTATGAGAATTTCTGCAATTTTGCTTCAAAATATGGGGAATTTCTGCCTTTTAGGTCCAAAATAAAGGGAATTTCTGCATTTTCCCACAATATTTGGGAAATTTCTGCATTTTACCTCAAAATATAGGGAATGTCAGACTTTTTGCACAAAAATATGGAGAATTTCTGCCTTTTTGCCCCAAATAAAGGGAATTTCTGCATTTTTGCCCGAAATTAAGGGGATTTTCCGCCTTTTTGACTCAAAATAACTGAAATTTCTGCCTTTTCCCCCAAAATAAATGAAATTTCTGTCTTTTTCCCCCAAAATAAGGGGAATTTCTGCCTTTTTGCCCCAAAATATGGGAAATTTCTGCCATTTTTACCCAAAATAAGAAAAATTTTTGCAATTTTGTTCGAAAATAAAAGAAATTTCTGCCTTTTTGCCCCAAAATAAGAAAATTTCTGCCTTTTCTCTGAAATAAGTGAAATTTCTGCAATTTTGCCCCAAAATAAGGGGAATTTCTGATTTTTACTCCCGAAAAAAGGAGATTTTCTGTCTTTTTGCCCCAAAATAAGAAGAATTTCTGCCCTTTTGCCTGAAAATTATGAGAATTTCTGCAATTTTGCTTCAAAATATCGGGAATTTCTGCCTTTTAGGTCCAAAATAAAGGGAATTTCTGCATTTTCCCACAATATTTGGGAAATTTCTGCATTTTACCTCAAAATAAAGGGAATGTCAGCCTTTTTGCACAAAAATATGGAGAATTTCTGCCTTTTTGCCCCAAATAAAGGGAATTTCTGCATTTTTGCACCAATATTAGGGAAATTTCTGCAATTTTGCTCCAAAATACGCGTCATTTCTACCTTTTTACCTGAAATTAAGTGGAATTTCTGCAATTTTGTCCCAAAATAAGTGAAATTTCTTCAATTTTAGCCAAAAATTAGGGATTTCATTTTTTGCCCCAAAATGAGGGGAATTTCTGCCATTTTCCCATGAAATATTTGAAATTTCAGCAATTTTACTCCAAAATAAGGGAAATTTCTGCCTTTTTGCCCCAAAATAAAGGGAATTTCTGCATTTTTTCCCAATATTCGGGGAATTTCTGCATTTTACCTCTAAATAAGGGGAATTTCTGCATTTTACCTTAAAATAAGAAGAATTGATGCCTTTTGCCCCAAAATACGGAGAATTTCTGCCTTTTTGTTCCAAAATAAGGAAAATTTCTTCAATTTTGTACCATAACAAAAGAAATTTCTGCTTTTTACCCCAAAATAAGGGAAATTTCTGACTTTTTGCCATGAAATAAATGAAATTTCTGCAATTTTGCCCGAATATAAGAAAAATTTGTGCCTTTTTGCCCCAAAATAAAGGAATTTCTGCCTTTTGCTCCAAAATATGGGGAATTACAACATTTTACCTCAAAATAAGGGGAATTTCAGACTTTTTACACTAAAATATGTAAAATTTCTGCCTTTTTGCCCCAAAATAAAGGGAATTTCTGCATTTTTGCACCAATATTAGAGGAATTCCTGCAATTTTGCTACAAAATACGGGTCATTTTTGCCTTTATGCCCGAAATTAAGTGGAATTTCTGCCTTTTTGTCCCGAAATAAGTGAAATTTTTTCAATTTTAGCCAAAAATTAGCGATTTCATCTTTTTGCCCCAAAATAAAAGGAATTTCTGCCATTTTGCTCCAAAATACAGGGAATTTCTGCCTTTTTGCCCGAAAATAAGGGGAATGCATACCTTTTTGCCATAAAAAAGGGAAATTTCTTCATTTTTGCTCCAAAATAAAGGGAATTTCTGCATTTTTGCCTCTAAATAAGTGGAATTTCTGTCGTTTTCCCCCAAAACAAAGGGAATTTCTGTCTTTTTTGCCCCATAATAAGGGGAATTTCTGAGGTATTACCCTGAAATAAGTGAAATTTCTGCAATTTTGCCCCAACATATAGGAAATTTCTGCCTTTTTGCCCCCAAATAAGTGGATTTCAGCCTTTTTACCTCAAAATAAGGGGAATTTCTGCATTTTTGCCACAAAATATTAGGAATTTCTGCCTTTTTGCCCCAAAATAAAGAAAATTTCTGCCTTTTTTCCTGAAATAAGTGAAATTTCTGCATTTTTGCCTCAAAATAAGGGAAATTTCTAGAATTTTGCCCCAAAATAAGTGGAATATTTGAGGTTTACCCCAAAATAAGGAGAATTTCTGTCTTTTTGCCCCAACATATAGGGAATTTCTGCCTTTTTGCCCCACAGTTAGGGGAATTTCTGCAATTTTGCTCCAAAATACGGGGAATTTCTGCCTTTTCGCACGAAAATTAGGGGAATGCATACCTTTTTGCCATAAAAATTGGAAATTTCTTCATTTTTGCCCCAAAGTAAGAGGAATTTCTGATTTTTGCCCAAAAATAAGGGAAATTTTTGCAATTTTGCCCTAAAATAAGGGGAATTTCTGCCTTTTTCCCCAAAATAAGGAGAATTTCTGCCTTTTTGCCCAAAAACAAAGAAAATTACTGTATTTTTTACCCCAAAATTAGGTGAGTTTTTTCAATTTTGCTCCGAAATATGGGGATTTTCTGCCTTTTTCGCCGAAAATAAGGGGAATTTCTGCATTTTACCGCGAAATAAGTGAAATTTATGCAGTTTTACCCCAGAATAAGGAGAATTTCTGCCTTTTTGCCACAAAATTAGGGGAATTTCTGCAATTTTGCTCCAAAATACGGGGAATTTCTGCCTTCTTGCCCGAAAATAATAGGAATGTATACCTTTTTGCCATAAAAAAGGAAATTTCTTCATTTTTGCCCGAAATTAAGGGGATTTTCCGCCTTTTTGACTCAAAATAACTGAAATTTCTACCTTTTCCCCCAAAATAAATGAAATTTCTGTCTTTTTCCCCCCAAATAAGGGGAATTTCTGCCTTTTTGCCCCAAAATATGGGGAATTTCTGCCATTTTGACCCAAAATAAGAAAAATTTCTGCAATTTTGTTCGAAAATAAAAGAAATTTCTGCCTTTTTGCCCCAAAATAAGAAAATTTCTGCCTTTTCTCTGAAATAAGTGAAATTTCTGCAATTTTGCCCCAAAATAAGGGAAATTTCTGCAATTTTGCCCCAATGTCAAAAAAATTTCCGCAATTTTGCCCCAAAATAAGGGGAATTTCTGATTTTTACTCCCGAAAAAAGGAGATTTTCTGTCTTTTTGCCCCAAAAAGAAGAATTTCTGCCCTTTTGACCGAAAATTATGAGAATTTCTGCAATTTTGCTTTAAAATATGGGGAATTTCTGCCTTTTAGGTCCAAAATAAAGGGAATTTCTGCATTTTCCCACAATATTTGGGAAATTTCTGCATTTTACCTCAAAATAAAGGGAATGTCAGACTTTTTGCACAAAAATATGGAGAGTTTCTGCCTTTTTGCCCCAAATAAAGGGAATTTCTGCATTTTTGCCCGAAATTAAGGGGATTTTCCGCCTTTTTGACTCAAAATAACTGAAATTTCTGCCTTTTCCCCCAAAATAAATGAAATTTCTGTCTTTTTCCCCCAAAATAAGGGGAATTTCTGCCTTTTTGCCCCAAAATATGGGAAATTTCTGCCATTTTTACCCAAAATAAAAAAATTTCTGCAATTTTGTTCGAAAATAAAAGAAATTTCTGCCTTTTTGCCCCAAAATAAGAAAATTTCTGCCTTTTCTCTGAAATAAGTGAAATTTCTGCAATTTTGCCCCAAAATAAGGGGAATTTCTGATTTTTACTCCCGAAAAAAGGAGATTTTCTGTCTTTTTGCCCCAAAATAAGAAGAATTTCTGCCCTTTTGCCTGAAAATTATGAGAATTTCTGCAATTTTGCTTCAAAATATGGGGAATTTCTGCCTTTTAGGTCCAAAATAAAGGGAAATTCTTCATTTTCCCACAATATTTGGGAAATTTCTGCATTTTACCTCAAAATAAAGGGAATGTCAGCCTTTTTGCACAAAAATATGGAGAATTTCTGCCTTTTTGCCCCAAATAAAGGGAATTTCTGCATTTTTGCACCAATATTAGGGAAATTTCTGCAATTTTGCTCCAAAATACGCGTCATTTCTACCTTTTTACCTGAAATTAAGTGGAATTTCTGCAATTTTGTCCCAAAATAAGTGAAATTTCTTCAATTTTAGCCAAAAATTAGGGATTTCATTTTTTGCCCCAAAATGAGGGGAATTTCTGCCATTTTCCCATGAAATATTTGAAATTTCAGCAATTTTACTCCAAAATAAGGGAAATTTCTGCCTTTTTGCACCAAAATAAGGGGAATTTCATCCTTATTACCTCAAACTAAGGGGAATTTCTGCATTTTTGCCACAAAATATAAGGAATTTCTGCTTTTTTGCCCCAAAATATAAGGAATTTCTGCCTTTTTGCCCCAAAATAAGGGGAATTTCTCCTTTTTTGCCCCAAAATAGAGGAAATTTCAATCTTTTTGCCTGAAAATAAGTGAAATTTCTGCAATTTTACCTCAAAATAAGGTAAATTCCTGCAATTTTGCCCCAAAATAAAGGAAATATCTGGAATTTTGCCCCGAAATAAGGGGAATTTCTGATTTTTGCACCAAAATAAAGGGAATTTCTGCCTTTTGCCCCAAAATTAGGGAAATTTCTGCAATTTTGTTCCAAAATACAGGGAATTTCTGCCTTTTTGCCCGAAAATAAGGGGAATGCATACCTTTTGGCCATAAAAAAGGGAAAGTTCTTCATTTTTGCTCCAAAATAAGGCGAATTTCTGCCTTTTTGCCTTTAAATAAGTGGAATTTCTGTCTTTTTCCTCAAAACAAAGGGAATTTCTGTCTTTTTTGCCCAATAATAAGGGGAATTTCTGACTTATTACCCTGATATAAGTGAAATTTCTGCAATTTTGCCCCAAAATAAGTGAAATTTCTGCAATTTTGCCCCAAAATAAGAGAAATTTCTAGAATTTTGCCCCAAAATAAGTGGAATTTCTGAGTTTTGCCCCAAAATAAGGAGAAATTCTGTCTTTTTGACCCAAAAGAAGGAGAATTTCTGCCTTTTTGCCTGAAAATTATGAGAATTTCTGCAATTTTTTTTTTTAAATACGGGAAATTTCTGCCTTTTACCCCAAAATAAAGGGATTTTCTGAATTTTCCCCCAATATTTGGGGAATTTCTTCATTTTACCTCTAAATAAAAGGAATTTCTGCATTTTACCTCAAAATAAGAAGAATTTCTGCTTTTTGCCCCAAAATACGGGGAATTTCTGCCTTTTTGTTCCAAAATAAGGAAAATTTCTTCAATTTTGTACCATAACAAAAGAAATTTCTGCTTTTTACCCCAAAATAAGGGAAATTTCTGACTTTTTGCAATGAAATTAATGAAATTTCTGCAATTTTGCCCAAAAATAAGAGAAATTTGTGCCTTTTTGCCCCAAAATAAAAGGAATTTCTGCCTTTTGCTCTAAAATATGGGGAATTACAACATTTTACCTCAAAATAAGGGGAATTTCAGACTTTTTACACCAAAATATGGAGAATTTCTGCCTTTTTGCCTCAAAATTAAAGGAATTTCTGCATTTTTGCACCAATATTAGGGGAATTTCTGCAATTTTGCTCCAAAATACGGGTCATTTCTGCCTTTATGCCCGAAATTAAGTGGAATTTCTGCCTTTTTGTCCCGAAATAAGTGAAATTTCTTCAATTTTAGCCAAAAATTAGGGATTTCATCTTTTTGCCCCAAGATAAGGGGAATTTCTGCCATTTTGCTCCAAAATACAGGGAACTTCTGCTTTTTTGCCCGAAAATAAGGGGGATGCATACCTTTTTGCCATAAAAAAGGGAAATTTCTTCATTTTTGCTCCAAAATAAGGGGAATTTCTGCATTTTTGCCTCTAAATAAGTAAAATTTCTGTCGTTTTCCCCCAAAACAAAGGGAATTTCTGTCTTTTTTGCCCCAAAATAAGGGGAATTTCTGAGGTATTACCCTGAAATAAGTGAAATTTCTGCAATTTTGCCCCAACATATAGGAAATATCTGCCTTTTTGCCCCCAAATAAGGGGATTTCAGCCTTTTTACCTCAAAATAAGGGGAATTTCTGCATTTTTGCCACAAAATATTAGGAATTTCTGCCTTTTTCCCCCAAAATAAGGAAAATTTCTGCCTTTTTTTCTGAAATAAGTGAAATTTCTGCATTTTTGCCTCAAAATAAGGGAAATTTCTAAAATTTTGCCCCAAAATAAGTGGAATTTTTGAGGTTTACCCCAAAATAAGGAGAATTTCTGTCTTTTTGTCCCAACATATAGGTAATTTCTGCCTTTTTGCCCCACAGTTAGGGAAATTTCTGCAATTTTGCTCCAAAATATGGGGAATTTCTGCCTTTTCGCAACAAAATTAGGGGAATGCATACCTTTTTGCCATAAAAATTGGAAATTTCTTCATTTTTGCCCCAAAGTAAGAGGAATTTCTGATTTTTGCCCAAAAATAAGGGAAATTTTTGCAATTTTGCCCTAAAATAAGGGGAATTTCTGCCTTTTTCTCCAAAATAAGGAGAATTTCTGCATTTTTGCCCCAAAATAAAGAAAATTACTGCATTTTTTACCCCAAAATTAGGTGAGTTTCTTCAATTTTGCTCCGAAATATGGGGATTTTCTGCCTTTTTCGCCGAAAATAAGGGGAATTTCTGCATTTTGCCGCGAAATAAGTGAAATTTATGCAGTTTTACCCCAAAATAAGGGGAATTTCTGCCTCTTGCCACAAAATTAGGGGAATTTCTGCAATTTTGCTCCAAAATACAGGGAATTTCTGCCTTCTTGCCCAAAAATAATACGAATGTATACCTTTTTGCCATAAAAAAGGGAAAGTTCTTCATTTTTGCCCGAAAATAAGGGGATTTTCCGGCTTTTTGACTCAAAATAACTGAAATTTCTGCCTTTTCCCCCAAAATAAATGAAATTTATGTCTTTTTCCCCCAAAATAAGAATTTCTGCCTTTTTGCCCCAAAATATGGGGAATTTCTTCCATTTTGACCCAACATAAGAAAAATTTCTGCAATTTTGTTCGAAAATAAAAGAAATTTCTGACTTTTTGCCCCAAAACAACAAAATTTCTGCCTTTTCTCTGAAATAAGTGAAATTTCTGCAATTTTGCCACAAAATAAGGGAAATTTCTGCAATTTTGCCCCAATGTCAAGGAAATTTCTGCAATTTTGCCCCAAAATATGGGGAATTTCTGATTTTTACTCCCGAAAAAAGGAGATTTTCTGTCTTTTTGCCCCAAAATAAAGAGAATTTCTGCCTTTTGCCTGAAAATTATGAGAATTTCTGCAATTTTGCTTCAAAATATGGGGAAATTCTGCCTTTTAGCTCCAAAATAAAGGGAATTTCTGCATTTTCCCACAATATTTGGGGAATTTCTGCATTTTACCTCAAAATAAAGGGAATTTCAGCCTTTTTGCACAAAAATTAGGAGAATTTCTGCCTTTTTGCCCCAAATAAAGGGAATTTCTGCATTTTTGCACCAATATTAGGGGAATTTCTGCAATTTTGCTCCAAAATACGGGTCATTTCTACCTTTTTACCCGAAATTAAGTGGAATTTCTGCCATTTTGTCCCAAAATAAGTGAAATTTCTTCAATTTTAGCCAAAAATTAGGGATTTCATTTTTTGCCCCAAAATAATAGGAATTTCTGCCATTTTGCCATGAAATATTTGAAATTTCAGCAATTTTACCCCAAAATAAGGGAAATTTCTGCCTTTTTGCGCAAAAATAAGGAGAATTTCAGCCTTATCACCTCAAAATAAGGGGAATTTCTGCATTTTTGCCACAAAATATAAGGAATTTCTGCCTTTTTTCCCCAAAATATAAGGAATTTCTGACTTTTTGCCCCAAAATAAGGGGAATTTCTCCTTTTTTGCCCCAAAATAAAGGAAATTTCAGACTTTTTATCTGAAAATAAGTGAAATTTCTGCAATTTTACCTCAAAATAAGGTAAATTCCTGCAATTTTGCCCAAAAATAAAGGAAATTTCTGGAATTTTGCCCCAAAATAAGGGGAATTTCTGATTTTTGCACCAAAATAAAGGGAATTTCTGCCTTTTGCCCCAAAATTAGGGGAATTTCTGCAATTTTGTTCCAAAATACAGGGAATTTCTGCCTTTTTGCCCGAAAATAAGGGGAATGTATACCTTTTGGCCATAAAAAAGGGAAATTTCTTTATTTTTGCTCCAAAATAAGGGAAATTTCTGCCTTTTTGCCTCTAAATAAGTGGAATTTCTGTCTTTTTCTCCAAAACAAAGGGAATTTCTGTCTTTTTTGCCCAATAATAAGGGGAATTTCTGACTTATTACCCTGAAATAAGTGAAATTTCTGCAATTTTGCCCCAAAATAAAAGAAATTTCTGCAATTTTGCCCCAAAATAAGTGGAATTTCTGAGTTTTGCCACAAAATAAGGAGAATTTCTGTCTTTTTGACCCAAAAGAAAGAGAATTTCTGCCTTTTTGCTCGAAAATTATGAGAATTTCTGCAATTTTCCTTTAAAATACGGGAAATTTCTGCCTTTTAGCCCAAAATAAAGGGATTTTCTGAATTTTTCCCCAATATTTGGGGAATTTCTGCATTTTACCACTAAATAAGGGGAATTTCTGCATTTTACCTCAAAATAAGAATTTCTGCCTTTTGCCCCAAAATACGGGGAATTTCTGCCTTTTTGTTCCAAAATAAGGAAAATTTCTTCAATTTTGTACCATAACAAAAGAAATTTCTGCTTTTTACCCCAAAATAAGGGAAATTTCTGACTTTTTGCCATGAAATAAATGAATTTTCTGCAATTTTGCCCGAAAATAAGGGAAATTTATGCCTTTTTGCCCCAAATAAAAGAAATTTCTGCCTTTTGCTCCAAAATATGGGGAATTACAACATTTTACCTCAAAATAAGGGGAATTTCAGACTTTTTTCACCAAAATATGGAGAATTTCTGCCTTTTTGCCCCAAAATAAAAAGAATTTCTGCATTTTTGCACCAATATTAGGGGAATTTCTGCAATTTTGCTCCAAAATACGGGTCATTTTTGCCTTTATGCCCGAAATTAAGTGGAATTTCTGCCTTTTTTTCCCGAAATAAGTGAAATTTCTTCAATTTTAGCCAAAAATTAGGGATGTCAACTTTTTGCCCCAAGATAAGGGGAATTTCTGCCACTTTGCTCCAAAATACGGGGAACTTCTGCCTTTTTGCCCGAAAATAAGGGGAATGCATACCTTTTTGCCATAAAAAAGAAAAATTTCTTCATTTTTACTCCAAAATAAGGGGAATTTCTGCATTTTTGCCTCTAAATAAGTGGAATTTCTGTCGTTTTCACCCAAAACAAAGGGAATTTCTGTCTTTTTTGCCCCAAAATAAGGGGAATTTCTGAGGTATTACCGTGAAATAAGTGAAATTTCTGCAATTTTGCCCCAACATATAGGAAATTTCTGCCTTTTTGCCCCCAAATAAAGGGATTTCAGCCTTTTTACCTCAAAATAAGGGGAATTTCTGCATTTTTGCACCAAAATATTAGGAATTTCTGCCTTTTTGCCCCAAAATAAGGAAAATTTCTGCCTTTTTTCCTGAAATAAGTGAAATTTCTGCATTTTTGCCCCAAAATAAGGGAAATTTCTGTAATTTTGCCCCAAAATAAGAGGAATTTTTGAGGTTTACCCCAAAATAAGGAGAATTTCTGTCTTTTTCCCCAACATATAGGGAATTTCTGCCTTTTTGCTCCACAGTTAAGGGAATTTCTTCAATTTTGCTCCAAAATACGGGGAATTTCTGCCTTTTCGCACGAAAATTAGGGGAATGCATACCTTTTTGCCATAAAAATTGGAAATTTCTTCATTTTTGCCCCAAAGTAAGAGGAATTTCTGATTTTTGCCCACAAATAAGGGAAATTTTTGCAATTTTGCCCTAAAATAAGGGGAATTTCTGCCTTTTTCCCCAAAATAAGGAGAATTTCTGCCTTTGTGTCCAAAAATAAAGAAAATTACTGTATTTTTTACCCCAAAATTAGGTGAGTTTCTTCAATTTTGCTCCGTAATATGGTGATTATCTGCCTTTTTCGCCGAAAATAAGGGGAATTTCTGCATTTTGCCGCAAAATAAGTGAAATTTATGCAGTTTTACCCCAAAATAAGGGGAATTTCTCCCTTTTTGCCACAAAATTAGGGGAATCTGCAATTTTGCTCCAAAATACGTGGAATTTCTGCCTTCTTGCCCGAAAATAATAGGAATGTATATCTTTTTGCCATAAAAAAGGGAAATTTCTTCATTATTGCCCGAAAATAAGGGGATTTTCCGCCTTTTTGACTCAAAATAACTGAAATTTCTGCCTTTTCCCCCAAAATAAATGAAATTTCTGTCTTTTTCCCCCAAAATAAGGGGAATTTCTGACTTTTTGCCCGAAAATAAGGGGAATTTCAGGGTATTTACCTCAAAATAAGGGGAATTTCTGCCTTTTTGCCCCAAAATATAGGGAATTTCTGCCTTTTTGGCCCAAAATAAAAAAAATTTCTGCAATTTTGTTTCAAAATAAAAGAAATTTCTGCCTTTTTGCGCCAAAATAAGAAAATTTCTGCCTTTTCTCTGAAATAAGTGAAATTTCTGCAATTTTGCCCCAAAATAAGGGAAATTTCTGCAATTTTGCCCCAATGTCAAGGAAATTTCTGCAATTTTGCCCCAAAATAAGGGGAATTTCTGATTTTTGCTCCCGAAAAAAGGAGATTTTCTGCCTTTTTGCCCGAAAATTATGAGAATTTCTGCAATTTTGCTTCAAAATATGGGGAATTTCTGCCTTTTAGCTCCAAAATAAAGGGAATTTCTGCATTTTCCCCCAATATTTGGGGAATTTCTGCATTTTACCTCTAAATAAGGGGAATTTCTGCATTTTAACTCAAAATAAGAAGAATTTCTGCCTTTTGCCCCAAAATATGGGGAATTTCTGCTTTTTGTTTCAAAATAATGAAAATTTCTTCAATTTTGTACCATAATAAAAGAAATTTCTGCTTTTTGCCCCAAAATAAAGGGAATTTCTGACTTTTTGCTCTGAAATAAATGAAATTTCTGCATTTTTCCCCGAAAATAAGGGAAATTTGTGCTTTTTTGCCCCAAAATAAGGGGAATTTCTGCCTTTTGAACCCAAATATGGGGAATTTCAACATTTTACCTCAAAATAAAAGGAAATTCAGCCTTTTTACCCTAAAATATGAAGAATTTCTGTCTTTTTGCCCCAAATAAAGGGAATTTCTGCATTTTTGCACCAATATTAGGGGAATTTCTACAATTTTGCTCCATAATACGGGTCATTTCTGCCTTTATGCCCAAATGAAGTGGAATTTCTGCCTTTTTGTACCAAAATAAGTAAAATTTCTTCAAGTTTAGCCAAAAATTAGGGATTTCATTTTTTGCCTCAAAATAAAAGGAATTTCTGCCATTTTGCCATGAAATATTTGAAATTTCAGCAATTTTACCCCAAAATAAGGGAAATTTCTGCCTTTTTGACCCAAAATAAGGGGAATTTCAGCCTTAATTCCTCAAAATAAGGGGAATTTCTGCATTATTGCCGCAAAATATAAGGAATTTCTGCTTTTTTGCCCCAAAATAAGTAAATTTTCTGCTAATTTTGCCCCAAAATAAAGGAAATTTCAGGCTTTTTACCTGAAAATAAGTGAAATTTCTGCAATTTTACCTCAAAATAAGGTAAATTTTTGCAATTTCGCCCAAAAATAAAGGAAATTTCTGGAATTTTGCCCCAAAATAAGGGGAATTTCTGATTTTTGCACCAAAATAAAGGGAATTTCTGCCTTTTGCCTCAAAATTAGGGGAATTTCTACAATTTTGTTCCAAAATACAGGGAATTTCTGCCCTTTTGCCCGAAAATGAGTGGAATGCATACCTTTTGGCCATAAAAAAAATTTCTTCATTGTTGCTCCAAAATAAGGGGAATTTCTGCCTTTTTGCCTCTACATAATTGAAATTGCTGTCCTTTTCTCCCCAAACAAAGGGAATTTCTGTCTTTTTTGCCCAATAATAAGGGGAATTTCTGACTTATTACCCTGAAATAAGTGAAATTTCTGCAATTTTGCCCCAAAATAAGTGAAATTTCTCCAATTTATCCCCAAAATAAGGGAAATTTCTGGAATTTTGCCCCAAAATAAGTGGAATTTCTGAGTTTTGCCCCAAAATAAGGAGAATTTCTGTCTTTTTGACCCAACAAATAGGGAATTTCTGCCTTTTTGCCCCACAACTAGGGGAATTTCTGCAATTTTGCTCCAAAATACGGGAAATTTCTGCTTTTTTTCCCAAAAATAAGAGGAATGTATACCTTTTGCAACAAAAAAGGGAAATTTCTTCATTTTTGCCTCAAAATAAAAGGTTTTTCTGCCTTTTAACCTAAAAATAAATGAAATTTCTGCATTTTTATACAAAAATAAACGGAATTTCTGTCTTTTTGCCCCAAAATAAAAGGAATTTTTGAATTATGCCCTGAAATTAGTGAAATTTCTGCAATTTTGCAACAAATTAAGAGAAATTTCTGCCTTTTTGACACAAAATAAGGAGAATTTCTGAATTTTGTCACAAAATAGCAGGAATTTCTGACTTTTTGCCCCAAAATAAGAAAAATTCCTGCCTTTTTTCCCTGAAATAAGTGAAATTTCTGCAATTTTGCCCCAAAATAAGTGAAATTTCTGCAATTTTGCAACGAAATAAGGGAAATTTTTGGAATTTTGCCCCCAAATAAGGGGAATTTCAGCCTTTTTACCTCAAAATAAAGGGAATTTCAGCATTTTTGCCACAAAATATTAGGAATTTCTGCCTTTTTGCCCCAAAATACAGGAAATTTCTGGAATATTGCCCCAAAATAAGAGGAATTTCTGATTTTTGAACCAAAATAAAGGGAATTTCTTCCTTTTGCCCCAAAATTAGGGGAATTTCTGCAATTTTGTTCCAAAATACGGGGAATTTCTGCCTTTTTGCCCGAAAATAAGGGGAATGCATACCTTTTGCCATAAAAAAGAAAAATTTCTTCATTTTTGCTCCAAAATAAGGGGAATTTCTGCCTTTTTGCCTCTAAATAAGTGGAATTTCTGTCTTTTTCTCCCAAATCAAAGGAAATTTCTGTCTTTTTTGCCCAATAATAAGGGGAATTTTTGACTTATTACCCTGAAATAAGTGAAATTTCTGCAATTTTGCTCAAAAACAAGTGAAATTTCTGCAATTTTGCCCCAAAATAAGGGAAATTTCTGGAATTTTGCCTCAAAATAAGTGGAATTTCTGTAATTTTGCCCCAAAATAAGGAGAATTTGTGTCTTTTTCACCCAACAAATAGGGAATTTCTGCCTTTTTGCCCAACAACTAGGAGATTTTCTGCAATTTTGCTCCAAAATACGAGGAATTTTTGCTTTTTTTACCAAAAATAAGAGGAATGTATACTTTTTGCCACAAAAAAGAGAAATTTCTTTATTTTTGCCCCAAAATAAGAGGAATTTCTGCCTTTTTACCTCAAAATAAGTGAAATTTCTGCCTTTTTCCCAAAAAAAATAGACGGAATGTCTGTCTTTTTGTCCCAAAATAAAAGGAATTTTGAATTATGCCCTGTAATAAGTGAAATTTCTGCAATTTTGCCCCAAAATAAGAGAAATTTCTGCCTTTTTGACACAAAATAATGGGAATTTCTGCATTTTTGCCACAAAATATTAGGAATTTCTGGTTTTTTGCCCCAAAATAAGGAAAATTCCTGCCTTTTATCTCTGAAATAAGTGAAATTTCTGAAATTTTGCCCCAAAATAAGTGAAATTTCTGCAATTTTGCTTCAAAATGAGGGAAATTTCTGGAATTTTGTTCCCAAATAAAGGGAATATCATCCTTTTTACCTCAAAATAAGGGGAATTTCAGCATTTTTGCCACAAAATATTAGGAATTTCTGCCTTTTTGCCCCAAAATAAAGAAAATTTCTGCCTTTTTCCCTGAAATAAGTGAAATTTCTGCAATTTTGCCCCAAAATAAGTGAATTTTCTGCAATTTTGCCCCAAATAAAGGAAATTTCTGGAATTTTGCCCCAAAATAATTGGAATTTCTGACTTTTGCCCCACAATAAGGAGAATATCTGACTTTTGCCCTAACATATAGGGAATTTTTGCCTTTTGCCCCACAATTAGGGGAATTTCTGCAATTTTGCACCAAAATAAAGGGAATTTCTCCCTTTTGCCCGAAAGTAAGGGGAATGTATACCTTTTGCCAAAAAACGGAAATTTCTTCATTTTTGCCCCAAAATAAGAGGAATTTCTGCCTTTTTACCTCAAAATAAGTGAAATTTCTGCCTTTCTACCCAAAAATAAACGGAATTTCTGTCTTTTTGCCCCAAAATAAAAGGAATCTTTGAATTATGCCCTGGAATAAGTGAAATTTCTGCAATTTTGCCCAAAAATAAAAGAAATTTCTGCCTTTTTGCCACAAAATAAAAGGAATTTCTGTTATTTTGCCCAAAAATAAGGGAAATTTCTGCTTTTGTCCCGAAATAAGGGGGATTTCAGCCTTTATACCTCAAAATAAGGGGAATTTCTGCATTTTTGGCACAAAATATTTAGAATTTCTAAAATTTTGCTCCAAAATATTGAAAATTTCTGCCTTTTTTCCCTGAAATAAGTGAAATTTCTGCAATTTTGCCCCAAAATATGTGAAATTTCTGCCATTTTGCCCCAAAATAAGGGAAATTTCTGGAATTTTCCCCAAAATAATTGGAATTTCTGAGTTTTACCCCAAAATAAAAAGAATTTCTGTGTTTTGGCCCCAACATATAGGGAATTTCTGCATTTTTACCCCACAACTAGGGGAATTTCTGCAATTTTGCTCCAAAAAACGGGGAATTTCTGCTTTTTTTCCCAAAAATAAGAAGAATGTATACCTTTTACCACAAAAAAGGAAAATTTCTTCATTTTTGCCCCAAAATAAGAGGAATTTCTGCCTTTTAACCTCAAAATAATTGAAATTTCTGCCTTTTTATTAAAAATAAACGGAATTTCTGCCTTTTGCCCCAAAATAAAAGGGATTTTTGAATTATGCCCTGAAATAAGTGAAATTTCTGGAATTTTGCCCCAAAATAAGAGAAATTTCTGCCTTTTTGACACAAAATATTAGGAATTTCTGCCTTTTTGCCCCAAAATAAGGAAAATTCCTGCCTTTTTTTCCCTGAAATAAGTGAAATTTCTGCAATTTTGCCCCAAAATAAGTGAAATTTCTGGAATTTTGCCCCAAAATAAGGGAAATTTCTGGAATTTTGCCTCCAAATAAGGGGTATTTCAGCCTTTTTATCTCAAAATAATGGGAATTTCAGCATTTTTGCCACAAAATATTAGGAATTTATGCCTTTTTGCCTCAAAATAAGGAAAATTTCTGCCTTTTTTCCCTGAAATAAGTGAAATTTCTGCAATTTTGCCCCAAAATAAGTGAAATTTCTGCAATTTTGCCCCAAATAAGGGAAATTTCTGGAATTTTGCCCCAAAATAATTGGAAATTTGAGTTTTGCCCCAAAATAAGGAGAATATCTGACTTTTGCCCTAAGAAATAGGGTATTTTTGCCATTTGCCCACAAATAGGGGTATTTCTGAAATTTTGTTCCAAAATACGGGGAATTTCTGCCTTTTTGCCCGAAAATAAGGGGAATGTATACCTTTTGCCAAAAAAAGGAAATTTCTTCAATTTTGCCCCAAAATAAGAGGAATTTCTGCCTTTTAACCTCAAAATAAGTGAAATTTCTGCCTTTCTACCCAAAAATAAACGGAATTTCTGTCATTTTGCCCCGAAATAAAAGGAATTTTTGAATTATGCCCTGAAATAAGTGAAATTTCTGCAATTTTACCCCAAAATAAAGAAATTTCTGCCTTTTTGCCACAAAATAAGGGGAATTTCTGTCTTTTTGCCCCAAAATAAGGGAAATTTATCCCTTTTTGCCCCCAAATAAGGGAAATTTCAGCCTTTTTACCTCAAAATAAGGGGAATTTCTGCATTTTTGCGACAAAATATTAGGAATTTCTGCATTTTTGCTCCAAAATAAGGAAAATTTCTGCTTTTTTTCCATGAAATAAGTGAAATTTCTGCAATTTTGCCCTAAAATAAGCAAAATTTCTGGAATTTTGCTCCAAAATAAGGGAAATTTCTGGAATTTTGCCTCAGAATAAGTGGAATTTCTGAGTTGTGCCCAAAAATGTGGAGAATTTTTGTCTTTTTGCCTCAACATATAGGGAATTTCTGCCTTTTTGCCCCACAATTAGGGGAATTTTTGCAATTTTGCTCCAAAATACGGGAATTTTTGCTTTTTTGCCTGAAAATAAGGGGAATGTATATCTTTTGCCACAAAAATGAAATTTCTTCATTTTTGCCCCAAAATAAGAGGAATTTCTGCATTTTTACCTCAAAATAAGTGAAATTTCTGCCTTTTTACCCAAAATAAACGGAATTTCTGTCTTATTGCCACAAAATAAAAGGAATTTTTGAATTTTGCCCTGAAATAAGTGAAATTTCTGCAATTTTGCCCCAAAATAAGTGAAATTTCTGCCTTTTTGACACAAAATAATGGAAATTTCTGCATTTTTTCAAAAAATATTAGGAATTTCTGCCTTTTTGCCCCAAAATAAGGAAAATTTCTGCATTTTTTCCCTGAAATTAGTGAAATTTCTGCAATTTTGCCCAAAATAAGTGAAATTTCGACAATTTTTCCCCAAAATAACTAAAATTTCTGCAATGTTGCCCAAAAATAAGGGAAATTTCTGGAATTTTGCCCAAAAATAAGTGGAATTTCTGAGTTTTGCCCCAAAATAAAAAGAATTTCTGTCTTTTTACCCAAACATATAGGGAATTTCTGCATTTTTGCCCCACAATTTGGAGAATTTCTGCAATTTTGCTTCAAAATATGGGGAATTTCTCCTTTTTATCCCGAAAATAAGGGGAATGTATACCTTTTGCCACAAAAAAAGGAAATTTCTTCATTTTTGCCCCAAAATAAGAGGAATTTCTGCATTTTTACCTCAAAATAAGTGAAATTTCTGCCTTTTTTCCCCAAAAATAAACGGAATTTCTATCTTTTTGCCCCAAAATAAAAGGAATTTTTGAATTATGCCCTGAAATAAGTGAAATTTCTTCAATTTTGCCCCAAAATAAGGGAAATTTCTGACTTTTTGACACAAACTAAGGGGAATTTCTGCATTTTTGCCACAAAATTTAGGAATTTCTGTCTTTTTGCCCCAAAATAAAGAAAATTTCTGTCTTTCTTCTCTGAAATAAAAGAAATTTCTGCAATTTTGCCCCAAAATAATAGGAATTTCTGCCTTTTTACATCAATATAAGTGAAATTTCTGCCTTTTTACCCAAAATAAACGGAATTTCTGTCTTTTTGCCCCAAAATAAAAGGAATTTTTGAATTTTGCCGTGAAATAAGGGAAATTTCTGCAATTTTGCCTTATCATAAAAGTAATTTCTGCTTTTTTGTCACAAAATAAGGGGAATTTCTGCATTTTTGCCACAAAATATTAGGAATTTCTGACTTTTTGCCCCAAAATAAGAAAATTTCTGTTTTTATTCCCTGAAATAAGTGAAATTTCTGTAATTTTGCCCCAAAATAAGAGAAATTTCTGGAATTTTCCCCAAAATAAATGGAATTTCTGAGTTTTGCCCCAAAATAAAAAGAATTTTGTCTTTTTGCCCCAACATATAGGGAATTTCTGCATTTTTGCCCCACAATTAGAGGAATTTCTGCAATTTTGCTCCAAAATACGGGGAATTTCTGCTTTTTAGCCCGAAAATAAAAATAATGTATACCTTTTGCCACAAAAAAAGAAATTTCTTCATTTTTGCCTCAAAATAAAAGGAATTTCTACATTTTTACCTAAAAATAAGTGAAATTTCTGCCTTTTTACCCAAAAATAAACAGAATTTCTGTTTTTTTTGCCCCAAAATAAAAGGAATTTTTGAATTATGCCCTGAAATAAGTGATATTTCTGGAATTTTTCCCCAAAAATAAAAGAAATTTCTGCCTTTTTGCCACAAAATAAAGGCAATTTCTGTCTTTTTGCCCCAAAATAATTAAATTTCTGCCTTTTTGTCCCGAAAAAAAGGGAATTTCAGCCTTTATACCTCAAAGTAAGGGGAATTTCTGCATTTTTGGCACAAAATATTGAGAATTTTTGCAATTTTGCTCCAAAATATTGAAAATTTCTGCCTTTTTTCCCTGAAATAAGTGAAATTTCTGAAATTTTGCCCCAAAATAATTGAAATTTCTGCAATTTTGCCCCAAAATAAGTGAAATTTCTGCAATTTTGCCCCAAAATAAGGGAAATTTCTGGAATTTTCCCCAAAATAATTGGAATTTCTGAGTTTTACCCCAAAATAAAAAGAATTTCTGTGTTTTTGCCCCAACATATAGGGAATTTCTGCATTTTTGCCCCACAACTAGGGGAATTTCTGCAATTTTGCTCCAAAAAACGGGGAATTTCTGCTTTTTTTCCCAAAAATAAGAGGAATGTATACCTTTTACCACAAAAAAGGAAAATTTCTTCATTTTTGCCCCAAAATAAGAGGAATTTCTGCCTTTTAACCTCAAAATAAGTGAAATTTCTGCCTTTTTATTAAAAATAAACGGAATTTCTGCCTTTTGCCCCAAAATAAAAGGAATTTTTGAATTATGCCCTGAAATAAGTGAAATTTCTGGAATTTTGCCCCAAAATAAGAGAAATTTCTGCCTTTTTGACACAAAATATTAGGAATTTCTGCCTTTTTGCCCCAAAATAAGAAAAATTCCTGCCTTTTTTACCTGAAATAAGTGAAATTTCTGCAATTTTGCCCCAAAATAAGTGAAATTTCTGGAATTTTGCCCCAAAATAAGGGAAATTTCTGGAATTTTGCCCCCAAATAAAGCGAATTTCAGCCTTTTTATCTCAAAATAATGGGAATTTCAGCATTTTTGCCACAAAATATTAGGAATTTCTGCCTTTTTGCCTCAAAATAAGGAAAATTTCTGCCTTTTTTCCCTGAAATAAGTGAAATTTCTGCAATTTTGCCCCAAAATAAGTGAAATTTCTGCAATTTTGCCCCAAATAAGGGAAATTTCTGGAATTTTGCCCCAAAATAATTGGAAATTTGAGTTTTGCCCCAAAATAAGGGGAATATCTGACTTTTGCCCTAAGATATAGGGAATTTTTGCCATTTTGCCCCACAAATAGGGGTATTTCTGAAATTTTGTTCCAAAATACGGGGAATTTCTGCCTTTTTGCCCGAAAATAAGGGGAATGTATACCTTTTGCCAAAAAAAGGAAATTTCTTCAATTTTGCCCCAAAATAAGAGGAATTTCTGCCTTTTAACCTCAAAATAAGTGAAATTTCTGCCTTTCTACCCAAAAATAAACGGAATTTTGTCATTTTGCCCCGAAATAAAAGGAATTTTTGAATTATGCCCTGAAATAAGTGAAATTTCTGCAATTTTACCCCAAAATTAAGAAATTTCTGCCTTTTTGCCACAAAATAAGGGGAATTTCTGTCTTTTTGCCCCAAAATAAGGGAAATTTATCCCTTTTTGCCCCCAAATAAGGGAAATTTCAGCCTTTTTACCTCAAAATAAGGGGAATTTCTGCATTTTTGCGACAAAATATTAGGAATTTCTGCCTTTTTGCTCCAAAATAAGGAAAATTTCTGCTTTTTTTCCATGAAATAAGTGAAATTTCTGCAATTTTGCCCTAAAATAAGCAAAATTTCTGGAATTTTGCTCCAAAATAAGGGAAATTACTGGAATTTTGCCTCAGAATAAGTGGAATTTCTGAGTTGTGCCCAAAAATGTGGAGAATTTTTGTCTTTTTGCCTCAACATATAGGGAATTTCTGCCTTTTTGCCCCACAATTAGGGGAATTTCTGCAATTTTGCTCCAAAATACGGGAATTTTTGCTTTTTTGCCTGAAAATAAGGGGAATGTATATCTTTTGCCACAAAAATGAAATTTCTTCATTTTTGCCCCAAAATAAGAGGAATTTCTGCATTTTTACCTCAAAATAAGTGAAATTTCTGCCTTTTTACCCAAAATAAACGGAATTTCTGTCTTATTGCCACAAAATAAAAGGAATTTTTGAATTATGCCCTGAAATAAGTGAAATTTCTGCAATTTTGCCCCAAAATAAGTGAAATTTCTGCCTTTTTGACACAAAATAATGGAAATTTCTGCATTTTTTCAAAAAATATTGGGAATTTCTGCCTTTTTGCCCCAAAATAAGGAAAATTTCTGCATTTTTTCCCTGAAATTAGTGAAATTTCTGCAATTTTGCCCTAAATAAGTGAAATTTCGACAATTTTTCCCCAAAATAACTAAAATTTCTGCAATGTTGCCCAAAAATAAGGGAAATTTCTGGAATTTTGCCCAAAAATAAGTGGAATTTCTGAGTTTTGCCCCAAAATAACAAGAATTTCTGTCTTTTTACCCCAACATATAGGGAATTTCTGCATTTTTGCCCCACAATTTGGAGAATTTCTGCAATTTTGCTTCAAAATAAGGGGAATTTCTCCTTTTTATCCCGAAAATAAGGGGAATGTATACCTTTTGCCACAAAAAAAGGAAATATCTTCATTTTGGCCCCAAAATAAGAGGAATTTCTGCATTTTTACCTCAAAATAAGTGAAATTTCTGCCTTTTTTCCCCAAAAATAAACGGAATTTCTATCTTTTTGCCCCAAAATAAAAGGAATTTTTGAATTATGCCCTGAAATAAGTGAAATTTCTTCAATTTTGCCCCAAAATAAGGGAAATTTCTGACTTTTTGACACAAACTAAGGGGAATTTCTGAATTTTTGCCACAAAATTTAGGAATTTCTGTCTTTTTGCCCCAAAATAAAGAAAATTTCTGTCTTTCTTCTCTGAAATAAAAGAAATTTCTGCAATTTTGCCCCAAAATAATAGGAATTTCTGCCTTTTTACATCAATATAAGTGAAATTTCTGCCTTTTTACCCAAAATAAACGGAATTTCTGTCTTTTTGCCCCAAAATAAAAGGAATTTTTGAATTTTGCCGTGAAATAAGGGAAATTTCTGCAATTTTGCCTTATCATAAAAGTAATTTCTGCTTTTTTGTCACAAAATAAGGGGAATTTCTGCATTTTTGCCACAAAATATTAGGAATTTCTGACTTTTTGCCCCAAAATAAGAAAATTTCTGCCTTTATTCCCTGAAATAAGTGAAATTTCTGTAATTTTGCCCCAAAATAAGTGAAATTTCTGCAATTTTGCCCCAAAATAAGGGAAATTTCTGGAATTTTCCCCAAAATAAATGGAATTTCTGAGTTTTGCCCCAAAATAAAAAGAATTTTGTCTTTTTGCCCCAACATATAGGGAATTTCTGCATTTTTGCCCCACAATTAGAGGAATTTCTGCAATTTTGCTCCAAAATACGGGGAATTTCTGCTTTTTAGCCCGAAAATAAAAATAATGTATACCTTTTGCCACAAAAAAAGAAATTTCTTCATTTTTGCCTCAAAATAAAAGGAATTTCTACATTTTTACCTAAAAATAAGTGAAATTTCTGCCTTTTTACCCAAAAATAAACAGAATTTCTGTTTTTTTTGCCCCAAAATAAAAGGAATTTTTGAATTATGCCCTGAAATAAGTGATATTTCTGCAATTTTTCCCCAAAAATAAAAGAAATTTCTGCCTTTTTGCCACAAAATAAAGGCAATTTCTGTCTTTTTGCCCCAAAATAATTAAATTTCTGCCTTTTTGTCCCGAAAAAAAGGGAATTTCAGCCTTTATACCTCAAAGTAAGGGGAATTTCTGCATTTTTGGCACAAAATATTGAGAATTTTTGCAATTTTGCTCCAAAATATTGAAAATTTCTGCCTTTTTTCCCTGAAATAAGTGAAATTTCTGAAATTTTGCCCCAAAATAATTGAAATTTCTGCAATTTTGCCCCAAAATAAGTGAAATTTCTGCAATTTTGCCCCAAAATAAGGGAAATTTCTGGAATTTTCCCCAAAATAATTGGAATTTCTGAGTTTTACCCCAAAATAAAAAGAATTTCTGTGTTTTTGCCCCAACATATAGGGAATTTCTGCATTTTTGCCCCACAACTAGGGGAATTTCTGCAATTTTGCTCCAAAAAACGGGGAATTTCTGCTTTTTTTCCCAAAAATAAGAGGAATGAATACCTTTTACCACAAAAAAGGAAAATTTCTTCATTTTTGCCCCAAAATAAGAGGAATTTCTGCCTTTTAACCTCAAAATAAGTGAAATTTCTGCCTTTTTATTAAAAATAAACGGAATTTCTGCCTTTTGCCCCAAAATAAAAGGAATTTTTGAATTATGCCCTGTAATAAGTGAAATTTCTGGAATTTTGCCCCAAAATAAGAGAAATTTCTGCCTTTTTGACACAAAATATTAGGAATTTCTGCCTTTTTGCCCCAAAATAAGAAAAATTCCTGCCTTTTTTTCCCTGAAATAAGTGAAATTTCTGCAATTTTGCCCCAAAATAAGTGAAATTTCTGGAATTTTGCCCCAAAATAAGGGAAATTTCTGGAATTTTGCCCCCAAATAAGGGGTATTTCAGCCTTTTTATCTCAAAATAATGGGAATTTCAGCATTTTTGCCACAAAATATTAGGAATTTCTGCCTTTTTGCCTCAAAATAAGGAAAATTTCTGAGTTTTTTCCCTGAAATAAGTGAAATTTCTGCAATTTTGCCCCAAAATAAGTGAAATTTCTGCAATTTTGCCCCAAATAAGGGAAATTTCTGGAATTTTGCCCCAAAATAATTGGAAATTTGAGTTTTGCCCCAAAATAAGGAGAATATCTGACTTTTGCCCTAAGATATAGGGAATTTTTGCCATTTTGCCCCACAAATAGGGGTATTTCTGAAATTTTGTTCCAAAATACGGGGAATTTCTGCCTTTTTGCCCGAAAATAAGGGGAATGTATACCTTTTGCCAAAAAAAAGGAAATTTCTTCAATTTTGCCCCAAAATAAGAGGAATTTCTGCCTTTTAACCTCAAAATAAGTGAAATTTCTGCCTTTCTACCCAAAAATAAACGGAATTTTGTCATTTTGCCCCGAAATAAAAGGAATTTTTGAATTATGCCCTGAAATAAGTGAAATTTCTGCAATTTTACCCCAAAATAAAGAAATTTCTGCCTTTTTGCCACAAAATAAGGGGAATTTCTGTCTTTTTGCCCCAAAATAAGGGAAATTTATCCCTTTTTGCCCCCAAATAAGGGAAATTTCAGCCTTTTTACCTCAAAATAAGGGGAATTTCTGCATTTTTGCGACAAAATATTAGGAATTTCTGCCTTTTTGCTCCAAAATAAGGAAAATTTCTGCTTTTTTTCCATGAAAAAAGTGAAATTTCTGCAATTTTGCCCTAAAATAAGCAAAATTTCTGGAATTTTGCTCCAAAATAAGGGAAATTTCTGGAATTTTGCCTCAGAATAAGTGGAATTTCTGATTTGTGCCCAAAAATGTGGAGAATTTTTATCTTTTTGCCTCAACATATAGGGAATTTCTGCCTTTTTGCCCCACAATTAGGGGAATTTCTGCAATTTTGCTCCAAAATACGGGAATTTTTGCTTTTTTGCCTGAAAATAAGGGGAATGTATATCTTTTGCCACAAAAATGAAATTTCTTCATTTTTGCCCCAAAATAAGAGGAATTTCTGCATTTTTACCTCAAAATAAGTGAAATTTCTGCCTTTTTACCCAAAATAAACGGAATTTCTGTCTTATTGCCACAAAATAAAAGGAATTTTTGAATTATGCCCTGAAATAAGTGAAATTTCTGCAATTTTGCCCCAAAATAAGTGAAATTTCTGCCTTTTTGACACAAAATAATGGAAATTTCTGCATTTTTTCAAAAAATATTGGGAATATCTGCCTTTTTGCCCCAAAATAAGGAAAATTTCTGCATTTTTTCCCTGAAATTAGTGAAATTTCTGCAATTTTGCCCAAAATAAGTGAAATTTCGACAATTTTTCCCCAAAATAACTAAAATTTCTGCAATGTTGCCCAAAAATAAGGGAAATTTCTGGAATTTTGCCCAAAAATAAGTGGAATTTCTGAGTTTTGCCCCAAAATAACAAGAATTTCTGTCTTTTTACCCCAACATATAGGGAATTTCTGCATTTTTGCCCCACAATTTGGAGAATTTCTGCAATTTTGCTTCAAAATATGGGGAATTTCTCCTTTTTATCCCGAAAATAAGGGGAATGTATACCTTTTGCCACAAAAAAAGGAAATTTCTTCATTTTTGCCCCAAAATAAGAGGAATTTCTGCATTTTTACCTCAAAATAAGTGAAATTTCTGCCTTTTTTCCCCAAAAATAAACGGAATTTCTATCTTTTTGCCCCAAAATAAAAGGAATTTTTGAATTATGCCCTGAAATAAGTGAAATTTCTTCAATTTTGCCCCAAAATAAGGGAAATTTCTGACTTTTTGACACAAACTAAGGGGAATTTCTGCATTTTTGCCACAAAATTTAGGAATTTCTGTCTTTTTGCCCCAAAATAAAGAAAATTTCTGTCTTTCTTCTCTGAAAAAAAAGAAATTTCTGCAATTTTGCCCCAAAATAAGTGAAATTTCTGCAATTTTGCCCCAAAATAAGTGGAATTTCGGAGTTTTGCCCCAAAATAAAGAGAATTTCTGTCTTTTTGCCCCAACAAATAGAAAATTTCTCCTTTTTTGCCCCACAACTAAGGGGATTTCTGCAATTTTGCTCCAAAATACAGGGAATTTCTGCTTTTTCTTCCAAAAATAAGGGGAATGTATACCTTTGGCCAAAAAAAAAAGGGAAATTTCTTCATTTTTGCCCCAAAATAATAGGAATTTCTGCCTTTTTACATCAATATAAGTGAAATTTCTGCCTTTTTACCCAAAATAAACGGAATTTCTGTCTTTTTGCCCCAAAATAAAAGGAATTTTTGAATTTTGCCCTGAAATAAGGGAAATTTCTGCAATTTTGCCTTATCATAAAAGTAATTTCTGCTTTTTTGTCACAAAATAAGGGGAATTTCTGCATTTTTGCCACAAAATATTAGGAATTTCTGACTTTTTGCCCCAAAATAAGAAAATTTCTGCCTTTATTCCCTGAAATAAGTGAAATTTCTGTAATTTTGCCCCAAAATAAGTGAAATTTCTGCAATTTTGCCCCAAAATAAGAGAAATTTCTGGAATTTTCCCCAAAATAAATGGAATTTCTGAGTTTTGCCCCAAAATAAAAAGAATTTTGTCTTTTTGCCCCAACATATAGGGAATTTCTGCATTTTTGCCCCACAATTAGAGGAATTTCTGCAATTTTGCTCCAAAATACGGGGAATTTCTGCTTTTTAGCCCGAAAATAAAAATAATGTATACCTTTTGCCACAAAAAAAGAAATTTCTTCATTTTTGCCTCAAAATAAAAGGAATTTCTACATTTTTACCTAAAAATAAGTGAAATTTCTGCCTTTTTACCCAAAAATAAACGGAATTTCTGTTTTTTTTGCCCCAAAATAAAAGGAATTTTTGAATTATGCCCTGAAATAAGTGATATTTCTGGAATTTTTCTCCAAAAATAAAAGAAATTTTTGCCTTTTTGCCACAAAATAAAGGCAATTTCTGCCTTTTCGCCCCAAAATAATTAAATTTCTGCCTTTTTGTCCCGAAAAAAAGGGAATTTCAGCCTTTATACCTCAAAGTAAGGGGAATTTCTGCATTTTTGGCACAAAATATTGAGAATTTTTGCAATTTTGCTCCAAAATATTGAAAATTTCTGCCTTTTTTCCCTGAAATAAGTGAAATTTCTGAAATTTTGCCCCAAAATAATTGAAATTTCTGCAATTTTGCCCCAAAATAAGGGAAATTTCTGGAATTTTCCCCAAAATAAATGGAATTTCTGAGTTTTACCCCAAAATAAAAAGAATTTCTGTGTTTTTGCCCCAACATATAGGGAATTTCTGCCTTTTTGCCCCACAACTAGGGGAATTTCTTCAATTTTGCTCCAAAATACGGGGAATTTCTGCTTTTTTTCCCAAAAATAATAGGAATGTATATTTTTTGCACACAAAAAGGAGAAATTTCTTCATTTTTGCCCCAAAATAAGAGGAATTTCCGCCTTTTAACCTCAAAATAAGTGAAATTTCTGCCTTTTTATTCAAAAATAAACGGAATTTCTGTCTTTTTGCCCAAAAAAAAAGGAATTTTTGAATTATGCCCTGAAATAAGTGAAATTTCTGCAATTTTGCCCCAAAATAAGAGAAATTTCTGCCTTTTTGACACAAAATATTAGGAATTTCTGCCTTTTTGCCCCAAAATAAGGAAAATTCCTGCCTTTTTTCCCTGAAATAAGTGAAATTTCTGCAATTTTGCTCGAAAATAAGTGAGATTTCTGGAATTTTGCCCCAAAATAAGGGAAATTTCTGGAATTTTGCCCCCAAATAAGGGGAATTTCAGCCTTTTTACCTCAAAATAATAGGAATTTCAGCTTTTTTGCCACAAAATATTAGGAATTTCTGCCTTTTTGCCCCAAAATAAGAAAAATTTCTGCCTTTTTTCCCCTGAAATAAGTGAAATTTCTGCAATTTGCCCCCAAATAAGTGAAATTTCTGCAATTTTGCCCCAAATAAGGGAAATTTCTGGAATTTTGCCCCAAAATAATTGGAAATTTGAGTTTTTCCTCAAAATAAGGAGAATATCTGACTTTTGCCCTAACACATAGGGAATTTTTGCCTTTTTGCCCCGCAATTAGGGGTATTTCTGAAATTTTGCTCCAAAATACGGGGAATTTCTGCCTTTTTGCCCGAAAATAAGGGGAATATATACCTTTTGCCACAAAAAGGGAAATTTCTTCATTTTTGCCCCAAAATAAGAGGAATTTCTGCCTTTTAACCGCAAAATAAGTGAAATTTCTGCCTTTCTACCCAAAAATAAACGGAATTTCTGTTTTTTTGCCCCAAAATAAAAGGAATTTTTGAATTTTGCCCTGAAATAAGGGAAATTTCTGCAATTTTGCCCCAACATAAAAGAAATTTCTGCCTTTTTGACACAAAATAAGGGAAATTTCTGCATTTTTGAAACAAAATATTAGGAATTTGTGACTTTTTGCCCCAAAATAAGAAAATTTCTGTATTTTTTTCCTGAAATAAGTGAAATTTCTGCAATTTTGCCCCAAAGTAAGGGATATTTCTGCCTTTTTGTTCCGAAATAAAAGGAATTTCAGACTTTTTACCTTAAAATAGGGGAATTTCTGCATTTTTGCCACAAAATATTGAGAATTTCTGCCATTTTGCTCCAAAATATCGAAAATTTCTGCCTTTTTTCTCTGAAATAAGTGAAATTTCTGCAATGTTGCCCCAAAATAAGTGAAATTTTTGCAATTTTGCCCCAAAGTAAGGGAAATTTCTGGAATTTTCCCCAAAATAAATGCAATTTCTGAGTTTTGCCCCAAAATAAAAAGAATTTCTGTCTTTTTGCCCCAACATATAGGGAATTTCTGCATTTTTGCCCCACAAGTAGAGGAATTTCTGCAATTTTCCTCCAAAATATGGGGAATTTCTGCTTTTTAGCCCGAAAATAAAAAAATGTATACCTTTTGCCACAAAAAAAAGAAATTTCTTCATTTTTGCCTCAAAATAAGAGGAATTTCTGCATTTTTACCTCAAAATAAGTGAAATTTCTGCCTTTTTACTCAAAAATAAATGGAATTTTTGTCTTTTTGCCCCAAAATAAAAGGAAATTTTGAATTATGCCCTGAAATAAGTGATATTTCTGCAATTTTTCCCCAAAATAAAAGAAATTTCTGCCTTTTTGCCACAAAATAAGGGCAATTTCTGTATTTTTGCCCCAAAATAAGGGAAATTTCTGCATTTTTGTCCCAAAATAAGGGGAATTTTAGCCTTTATACCTCAAAATAAGGGGAATTTCTGCATTTTTGTCACAAAATATTGAGAATTTCTGCAATTTTTCTCCAAAATATTGAAAATTTCTGCCTTTTTTTCCTGAAATAAGTGAAATTTCTGCAATTTTGCCCCAAAATAAGTGAAATTTCTGCAATTTTGCCCCAAAATAATGGAAATTTCTGGAATTTTCCCCAAAATAAATGGAATTTCTGAGTTTTACCCCAAAATAAAAAGAATTTCTGTGTTTTTGCCCCAACATATAGGGAATTTCTGCCTTTTTGCCCCAGAACTAGGGGAATTTCTGCAATTTTGCTTTAAAATACGGGGAATTTCTGCCTTTTTTCTCAAAAATAAGAGGAATGTATACCTTTTGCCACAGAAAAGGGAAATTTCTTCATTTTTGCACCAAAATAAGAGGAATTTCTGCCTTTTAACCTCAAAATAAGTGAAATTTCTGCCTATCGACCCAAAAATAAATGGAATTTCTGTTATTTTGCCCCAAAATAAAAGGAATTTTTGAATTATGCCCTGAAAAAAGTGAAATTTCTGCAATTTTACCCCAAAATAAAAGAAATTTCTGCCTTTTGCCACAAAATAAAAGGAATTTCTGTCTTTTTGCCCAAAAATAAGGGAAATTTCTGCCTTTTTGTTCCAAAATAATGGAAATTTTAGCCTTTTTACTTCAAAATAAAGGGAATTTCTGCATTTTTGCCACAAAATATTGAGAATTTCTGCCATTTTGCTCCAAAATATCGAAAATTTCTGCCTTTTTTCCCTGAAATAAGTGAAATTTCTGCAATTTTGCCCCAAAGTAAGTAAAATTTCTGCAATTTAGCCCCAAAATAAGGGAAATTTCTGGAATTTTCCCCAAAATAAATGGAATTTCTGAGTTTTGCCCCAAAATAAAGAATTTCTGTCTTTTGCTTCTACATATAGGGAATTTCTGCATTTTTGCCCCATAATTAGGGGAATTTCTGCAATTTTGCTCCAAATACGGGGAATTTCTGCTTTTTAGCCCGAAAATAAAAGTAATGTATACCTTTTGCCACAAAAAAAGAAATTTTTTCATTTTTGCCCTAAAATAAAAGGAATTTCTGCATTTTTACCTCAAAATAAGTGAAATTTCTGCCTTTTTATCCAAAAATAAACGGAATTTCTGTCTTTTTGCCCCAAAATAAAAGGAATTTTTGAATTTTGCCCTGAAATAAGGGAAATTTCTGCAATCTTGCCCCAACATAAAAGAAATTTCTGCCTTTTTGACACAAAATAAGGGGAATTTCTGCATTTTTGCCAGAAAATATTAGGAATTTCTGACTTTTTGCCCCAAAATAAGAAAATTTCTGCCTTTTTTCCCTAAAATAAGTGAAATTTCTGCAATTTTGCCCCAAAATAAGGGAAATTTCTGCATTTTTGTTCCGAAATAAGGGGAATTTCAGCCTTTTTACCTCAAAATAGGGGAATTTCTGCATTTTTGCCACAAAATATTGAGAATTTCTGCCATTTTGCTCCAAAATATCGAAAATTTCTGCCTTTTTTCTCTGAAATAAGTGAAATTTCTGCAATGTTGCCCCAAAATAAGTGAAATTTTTGCAATTTTGCCCCAAAATAAGGGAAATTTCTGGAATTTTCCCCAAAATAAATGGAATTTCTGAGTTTTGCCCCAAAATAAAAAGAATTTCTGTCTTTTTGCCCCAACATATAGGGAATTTCTGCATTTTTGCCCCACAAGTAGAGGAATTTCTGCAATTTTGCTCCAAAATACGGGGAATTTCTGCTTTTTAGCCCGAAAATAAAAAAATGTATACCTTTTGCCACAAAAAAAAAGAAATTTCTTCATTTTTGCCTCAAAATAAGAGGAATTTCTGCATTTTTACCTCAAAATAAGTGAAATTTCTGCCTTTTTATTCAAAAATAAATGGAATTTCTGTCTTTTTGCCCCAAAATAAAAGGAAATTTTGAATTATGCCCTGAAATAAGTGATATTTCTGCAATTTTTCCCCAAAATAAAAGAAATTTCTGCCTTTTTGCCACAAAATAAGGGCAATTTCTGTATTTTTGCCCCAAAATAAGGGAAATTTCTGCCTTTTTGTCCCAAAATAAGGGGAATTTTAGCCTTTATACCTCAAAATAAGGGGAATTTCTGCATTTTTGTCACAAAATATTGAGAATTTCTGCAATTTTGCTCCAAAATATTGAAAATTTCTGCCTTTTTTTCCTGAAATAAGTGAAATTTCTGCAATTTTGCCCCAAAATAAGTGAAATTTCTGCAATTTGCCCCAAAATAATGGAAATTTCTGGAATTTTCCCCAAAATAAATGGAATTTCTGAGTTTTACCCCAAAATAAAAAGAATTTCTGTGTTTTTGCCCCAACATATAGGGAATTTCTGCCTTTTTGCCCCAGAAATAGGGGAATTTCTGCAATTTTGCTTTAAAATACGGGGAATTTCTGCCTTTTTTTCTCAAAAATAAGAGGAATGTATACCTTTTGCCACAGAAAAGGGAAATTTCTTCATTTTTGCACCAAAATAAGAGGAATTTCTGCCTTTTAACCTCAAAATAAGTGAAATTTCTGCCTATCGACCCAAAAATAAATGGAATTTCTGTTATTTTGCCCCAAAATAAAAGGAATTTTTGAATTATGCCCTGAAAAAAGTGAAATTTCTGCAATTTTACCCCAAAATAAAAGAAATTTCTGCTTTTTGCCACAAAATAAAAGGAATTTCTGTCTTTTTGCCCAAAAATAAGGGAAATTTCTGCCTTTTTGTTCCAAAATAATGGAAATTTTAGCCTTTTTACCTCAAAATAAAGGGAATTTCTGCATTTTTGCCACAAAATATTGAGAATTTCTGCCATTTTGCTCCAAAATATCGAAAATTTCTGCCTTTTTTCCCTGAAATAAGTGAAATTTCTGCAATTTTGCCCCAAAGTAAGTAAAATTTCTGCAATTTAGCCCCAAAATAAGGGAAATTTCTGGAATTTTCCCCAAAATAAATGGAATTTCTGAGTTTTGCCCCAAAATAAAGAATTTCTGTCTTTTGCTTCTACATATAGGGAATTTCTGCATTTTTGCCCCATAATTAGGGGAATTTCTGCAATTTTGCTCCAAATACGGGGAATTTCTGCTTTTTAGCCCGAAAATAAAAGTAATGTATACCTTTTGAAACAAAAAAAGAAATTTTTTCATTTTTGCCCTAAAATAAAAGGAATTTCTGCATTTTTACCTCAAAATAAGTGAAATTTCTGCCTTTTTATCCAAAAATAAACGGAATTTCTGTCTTTTTGCACCAAAATAAAAGGAATTTATGAATTTTGCCCTGAAATAAGGGAAATTTCTGCAATCTTGCCCCAACATAAAAGAAATTTCTGCCTTTTTGACACAAAATAAGGGGAAATTCTGCATTTTTGCCAGAAAATATTAGGAATTTCTGACTTTTTGCCCCAAAATAAGAAAATTTCTGCCTTTTTTCCCTAAAATAAGTGAAATTTCTGCAATTTTGCCCCAAAATAAGGGAAATTTCTGCATTTTTGTTCCGAAATAAGGGGAATTTCAGCCTTTTTACCTCAAAATAGGGGAATTTCTGCATTTTTGCCACAAAATATTGAGAATTTCTGCCATTTTGCTCCAAAATATCAAAAATTTCTGCCTTTTTTCCCTGAAATAAGTGAAATTTCTGCAATGTTGCCCCAAATAAGTGATATTTCTGCAATTTTGCCCCAAAATAAGGGAAATTTCTGGAATTTTCCCCAAAATAAATGGAATTTCTGAGTTTTGCCCCAAAATAAAAAGAATTTTAGTCTTTTTGCCCCAACATATAGGGAATTTCTGCATTTTTGCCCCACAAGTAGAGGAATTTCTGCAATTTTGCTCCAAAATACGGGGAATTTCTGCTTTTTAGCCCGAAAATAAAAATAATGTATACCTTTTGCCACAAAAAAAAACAAATTTCTTCATTTTTGCCTCAAAATAAGAGGAATTTCTGCATTTTTACCTCAAAATAAGTGAAATTTCTGCCTTTTTACCCAAAAATAAACAGAATTTCTGTTTTTTTTGCCCCAAAATAAAAGGAATTTTTGAATTATGCCCTGAAATAAGTGATATTTCTGCAATTTTTCCCCAACATAAAAGAAATTTCTGCCTTTTTGCCACAAAATAAGGGCAATTTCTGTCTTTTTGCCCCAAAATAAGGGAAATTTCTGCCTTTTTGTCCCAAAATAAGGGGAATTTCAGCCTTTATACCTCAAAATAAGGGGAATTTCTGCATTTTTGTCACAAAATATTGAGAATTTCTGCAATTTTGCTCCAAAATATTGAAAATTTCTGCTTTTTTTCTTGAAATAAGTGAAATTTCTGCAATTTTGCCCCAAAATAAGTTAAATTTCTGCAATTTTGCCCCAAAATAATGGAAATTTCTGGAATTTTCCCCAAAATAAATGGAATTTCTGAGTTTTACCCCAAAATAAAAAGAATTTCTGTGTTTTTGCCCCAACATATAGGGAATTTCTGCCTTTTTGCCCCAGAACTAGGGGAATTTCTGCAATTTTGCTTTAAAATACGGGGAATTTCTGCTTTTTTTGCCCAAAAATAAGAGGAATGTATACCTTTTGCCACAGAAAAGGGAAATTACTTCATTTTTGCCCCAAAATAAGAGGAATTTCTGCCTTTAACCTCAAAATAAGTGAAATTTCTGCCTTTTTATTCAAAAATAAATGGAATTTCTGTCTTTTTGCCCCAAAATAAAAGGAATTTTTGAATTATGCCCGGAAATAAGTGAAATTTCTGCAATTTTGCCCCAAAATAAGAGAAATTTCTGCCTTTTTGACACAAAATATTAGGAATTTCTGCCTTTTTGCCCCAAAATAAGGAAAATTCCTGCATTTTTTCCCTGATATAAGTGAAATTTCTGCAATTTTGCCCCAAAATAAGTGAAATTTCTGGAACTTATCCCCAAAATAAGGGAAATTTCTGGAATTTTGCCCCCAAATAAGGGGGATTTCAGCCTTTTTACTTCAAAATAATGGGAATTTCAGCAGTTTTGCCACAAAATATTAGGAATTTCTGCCTTTTTGCCCCAAAATAAGGAAAATTTCTGCCTTTTTTCCCTGAAATAAGTGAAATTTCTGCACTTTTGCCCCAAAATAAGTGAAATTTCTGCAATTTTGCCCCAAATAAGGGAAATTTCTGGAATTTTGCCCCAAAATAATTGGAATTTTGAGTTTTGCCCCAATATAAGGAGAATATCTGACTTTTGCCCTAACATATAGGGAATTTTTGCCTTTTTGCACGGCAATTAGGGGAATTACTGCAATTTTGCTCCAAAATACGGGGAATTTCTGCCTTTTTGCCCGAAAATATGGGGAATGTATACCTTTTGCCAAAAAAAGGGAAATTTCTTCATTTTTGCCCCAAAATAAGAGGAATTTCTGCCTTTTAACCTCAAAATAAGTGAAATTTCTGCCTTTCTACCCAAAAATAAATGGACTTTCTGTCATTTTGCCCCAAAATAAAAGGAATTTTTGAATTATGCCCTGAAATAAGTGAAATTTCTGCAATTTTACCCCAAAATAATAGAAATTTCTGCCTTTTTGCCACAAAATAAAAGAAATTTCTGTCTTTTTGCCCAAAAATAAGGGAAATTTCTGCCTTTTTGTTCCGAAATAAGGGGAATTTTAGCCTTTTTACCTCAAAATATAAGAATTTCTGCATTTTTGCCACAAAATATTGAGAATTTCTGCCATTTTGCTCCAAAATATCAAAAATTTCTGCCTTTTTTCCCTGAAATAAGTGAAATTTCTGCAATGTTGCCCCAAAATATGTGAAATTTCTGCAATTTTGCCCCAAATAAGGGAAATATCTGAAATTTTGCCCCAAAATAATTGGAATTTTGAGTTTTGCCCCAAAATAAGGAGAATATCTGACTTTTGCCCTTACATATAGGGAATTTTGGCCTTTTTGCACGGCAATTATAGGAATTTCTGCAATTTTGCTCCAAAACACGGGGAATTTCGGCCTTTTTGCCTGAAAATAAAGGGAATGTATACCTTTTGCCACAAAAAAGGGAAATTTCTTCATTTTTGCCCCAAAATAAGAGGAATTTCTGCCTTTTAACCTCAAAATAAGTGAAATTTCTGCCTTTCTACCCAAAAATAAATGGAATTTCTGTCATTTTACCCCAAAATAAAAGGAATTTTTGAATTATGCCCTGAAATAAGTGAAGTTTCTGCAATTTTACCCCAGAATAAAAGAAATTTCTGCCTTTTTGCCACAAAATAAAAGGAATTTCTGTTTTTTTGCCCAAAAATAAGGGAAATTTCTGCCTTTTTGTTCCGAAATAAGGGGAATTTCAGCTTTTTTACCTCAAAATAAAGGAATTTCTGCATTTTTGCCACAAAATACTGAGAACTTCTGCTATTTTGCTCCAAAATATCGAAAATTTCTGCCTTTTTTCCCTGAAATAAGTGAAATTTCTGCAATTTTGCCCCAATATAAGTGAAGTTTCTGCAATTTAGACCCAAAATAAGGGAAATTTCTGGAATTTTCCCCAAAATAAATGGAATTTCTGAGTTTTGCCCCAAAATAAAAAGAATTTCTGTCTTTTTGCCCCAACATACAGGGAATTTCTGCGTTTTTGCCCCACAATTAGAGGAATTTCTGCAATTTTGCTCCAAAATCCGGGGAATTTCTGCTTTTTAGCCCGAAAATAAAAATGATGTATACCTATTGCCACAAAAAAAAGAAATTTCTTCATTTTTGCCTCAAAATAAGAGGAATTTCTGCATTTTTACCTCAAAATAAGTGAAATTTCTGCCTTTTTACCCAAAAATAAACGGAATTTCTGTCTTTTTGCCCCAAAATAAAAGGAATTTTTGAATTATGCCCTGAAATAAGTGAAATTTCTGCAATTTTTCCCCAACATAAAAGAAATTTCTGCCTTTTTGCCACAAAATAAGGGCAATTTCTGTCTTTTTGCCCCAAATTAAGGGAAATTTCTGCCTTTTTGTCCCGAAATAAGGGGAATTTCAGCCTTTATACCTCAAAATAAGGGAAATTTCTGCATTTTTGTCACAAAATATTGAGAATTTCTACAATTTTGCTCCAAAATATTGAAAATTTCTGCCTTTTTTCCTTGAAATAAGTGAAATTTCTGCAATTTTGCCCCAAAATAAGTGAAATTTCTGCAATTTTGCCCCAAAATAAGAAAAATTTCTGGAATTTTCCCCAAAATAAATGGAATTTCTGAGTTTTACCCCAAAATAAATGAATTTCTGTGTTTTTGCCCCAACATATAGGGAATTTCTGCCTTTTTGCCCCAGAACTAGGGGAATTTCTGCAATTTTGCTCCAAAATACGGTGAATTTCTGCTTTTTTCCCAAAAATAAAAGGAATGAATACCTTTTGCCACAAAAAAGGGAAATTTCTTCATTTTTGCCCCATAATAAGAGAAATTTCTGCCTTTTAACCTCAAAATAAGTGAAATTTCTGCCTTTTTATTCAAAAATAAACGGAATTTCTGTCTTTTTGCCCCAAAATATAAGGAATTTTTGAATTATGCCCTGAAATAAGTGAAATTTCTGAAATTTTGCCCCAAAATAAGTGAAATTTCTGGAATTTTGCCCCAAAATAAGGGAAATTTCTGGAATTTTGCCCCCAAATAAAGCGAATTTCAGCCTTTTTACCTCAAAATAATGGGAATTTCAGCATTTTTGCCACAAAATATTAGGAATTTCTGCCTTTTTGCCCCAAAATAAGGAAAATTTATGCCTTTTTTTCCTGAAATAAGTGAAATTTCTGCAATTTTGCCCCAAAATAAGTGAAATTTCTGCAATTTTGCCCCAAATAAGGGAAATTTCTGGAATTTTGCCCCAAAATAATTGGAATTTTGAGTTTTGCCCCAAAATAAGGGGAATATCTGACTTTTGCCCTAACATATAGGGAATTTTTGCCTTTTTGCCCCGCAATTAGGGGAATTTCTGCAATTTTGCTCCAAAATACGGGGAATTTCTGCCTTTTTGCCCGAAAATAAGGGGAATGTATACCTTTTGCCACAAAAAAAGGAAATTTCTTCATTTTTGCCCCCAAATAAGAGGAATTTCTGCCTTTTAACCTCAAAATAAGTGAAATTTCTGCCTTTCTACCAAAAATAAACAGAATTTCTGTCATTTTGCCCTGAAATAAAAAGAATTTTTGAATTATGCCTTGAAATAAGTGAAATTTCTGCAATTTTACCACAAAATAAAAGAAATTTCTGCCTTTTTGCCACAAAATAAAAGGAATTTCTGTCTTTTTGCCCCAAAATAAGGGAAATTTCTGCCTTTTTGTTCTGAAATAAGGAGAATTTCAGCCTTTTTACCTCAAAATAGGGGAATTTCTGCATTTTTGCCACAAAATATTGATAATTTCTGCCATGTTGCTCCAAAATATCAAAAATTTCTGCTTTTTTTTCCCTAAAATAAGTGAAATTTCTGCAATGTTGCCCCAAAATAAGTGAAATTTCTGCAATTTTGCCCCAAAATAAAGGAAATTTCCGGAATTTTCCCCAAAATAAATGGAATTTCTGAGGTTTGCCCCAAAATAAAAAGAATTTCTGTCTATTTGCCCCAACATATAGGGAATTTCTGCATTTTTGCCCCACAATTAGAGGAATTTCTGCAATTATGCTCCAAAATACCGGGAATTTCTGCTTTTTAGCCCGAAAATAAAAATAATGTATACCTTTTGCCACAAAAAATAGAAATTTCTTCATTTTTACCTCAAAATAAGAGAAATTTCTGCATTTTTACCTCAAAATAAGTGAAATTTCTGCCTTTTTACCCAAAAATAAACGGAATTTCTGTCTTTTTGCCACAAAATAAAAGGAATTTTGGAATTATGCCCTGAAATAAGTGATATTTTTGCAATTTTTCCCCAAAATAAAAGAAATTTTTGCTTTTTGCCACAAAATAAGGGAAATTTCTGCCTTTTTGTCCCGAAATAAGGGGAATTTCAGCCTTTATACCTCAAAATAAGGGGAATTTCTGCATTTTTGGCACAAAATATTGAGAATTTCTGCAATTTTGCTCCAAAATATTGAAAATTTCTGTCTTTTTTCCCTAAAATAAGTGAAATTTCTGAAATTCTGCCCAAAAATAAGTGAAATTTCTACAATTTTGCCTCAAAATAAGGGAAATTTCTGGAATTTTCCCCAAAATAAATGGAATTTCTGGGTTTTACCCCAAAATAAAAAGAATTTCTGTGTTTTTGCCCCAACATATAGGGAATTTATGCCTTTTTGCCCCACAACTAGGGGAATTTCTGCAATTTTGCTCCAAAATACGGGGAATTTCTGCTTTTTTTCCCAAAAATAAGAGGAATGCATACGTTTCGCCACGAAAAAGGGAAATTTCTTCATTTTTGCCCAAAAATAAGAGGAATTTCTGCCTTTTAACCTCAAAATAAGTGAAATTTTTGCCTTTTTATTTCAAAATAAATGGAATTTCTGTCTTTTTGCCCCAAAAATAAATGGAATTTTTGAATTATGCCCTGAAATAAGTGAAATTTCTGCAATTTTGCCCCAAAATAAGAGAAATTTCTGCCTTTTTGACACAAAATATTAGGAATTTTTGCCTTTTTGCCCCAAAATAAGGAAAATTCCTGCTTTTTTTTCCCTGAAATAAGTTAAATTTCTGCAATTTTGCCCCAAAATAAGTGAAATTTCTTTAATTTTTTCCCAAAATAAGGGAAATTTCTGGAATATTGCCCCCAAATAAGGGGAATTTCACCCTTTTTACCTCAAAATAATGGGAATTTCAGCATTTTTGCCACAAAATATTAGGAATTTCTGCCTTTTTGCCCCAAAATAAGAAAAATTTCTGCCTTTTATTCCTGAAATAAGTTAAATTTCTGCAATTTTGCCCTAAAATAAGTGAAATTTCTGGAATTTTGCCCCAAATAGGGAAATTTCTGGAATTTTCCCCAAAATAATTGGAATTTTGAGTTTTGCCCCAAAATAAGGAGAATATCTGACTTTTTCCCTAACATATAGGGAATTTTTGCCTGTTTGCACGGCAATTAGAGGAATTTCTGCAATTTTGCTCCAAAATACGGGGAATTTCTGCCTTTTTGCCCGAAAATAAGGGGAATGTATACCTTTTGCCAAAAAAAAGGGAAATTTCTTCATTTTTGCCCCAAAATAAGAAGAATTTCTGCCGTTTAACCTCAAAATAAGTGAAATTTCTGCCTTTCTACCCAAAAATAAATGGAATTTCTGTCATTTTGCCCCAAAATAAAAGGAATTTTTGAATTATGCCCTGAAATAAGTGAAATTTCTGCAATTTTATCCCAAAATAAAAGAAATTTCTGCCTTTTTGCCAAAAAATAAAAGGAATTTCTGTATTTTTGCCCAAAAATAAGGGAAATTTCTGCCTTTTTGTTCCAAAATAAGGGGAATTTCAGGCTTTTTACCTCAAAATAAAGGGAATTTCTGCATTTTTGCCACAAAATATTGAGAATTTCTGCCATTTTGCTCCAAAATATCAAAAATTTCTGCCTTTTTTCCCTGAAATAAGTGAAATTTCTGCAATGTTGCCCCAAAATATGTGAAATTTCTGCAATTTTGCCCCAAATAAGGGAAATATCTGAAATTTTGCCCCAAAATAATTGGAATTTTGAGTTTTGCCCCAAAATAAGGAGAATATCTGACTTTTGCCCTTACATATAGGGAATTTTGGCCTTTTTGCACGGCAATTATAGGAATTTCTGCAATTTTGCTCCAAAACACGGGGAATTTCGGCCTTTTTGCCCGAAAATAAAGGGAATGTATACCTTTTGCCACAAAAAAGGGAAATTTCTTCATTTTTGCCCCAAAATAAGAGGAATTTCTGCCTTTTAACCTCAAAATAAGTGAAATTTCTGCCTTTCTACCCAAAAATAAATGGAATTTCTGTCATTTTACCCCAAAATAAAAGGAATTTTTGAATTATGCCCTGAAATAAGTGAAGTTTCTGCAATTTTACCCCAGAATAAAAGAAATTTCTGCCTTTTTGCCACAAAATAAAAGGAATTTCTGTTTTTTTGCCCAAAAATAAGGGAAATTTCTGCCTTTTTGTTCCGAAATAAGGGGAATTTCAGCTTTTTTACCTCAAAATAAAGGAATTTCTGCATTTTTGCCACAAAATACTGAGAACTTCTGCTATTTTGCTCCAAAATATCGAAAATTTCTGCCTTTTTTCCCTGAAATAAGTGAAATTTCTGCAATTTTGCCCCAATATAAGTGAAGTTTCTGCAATTTAGACCCAAAATAAGGGAAATTTCTGGAATTTTCCCCAAAATAAATGGAATTTCTGAGTTTTGCCCCAAAATAAAAAGAATTTCTGTCTTTTTGCCCCAACATACAGGGAATTTCTGCGTTTTTGCCCCACAATTAGAGGAATTTCTGCAATTTTGCTCCAAAATCCGGGGAATTTCTGCTTTTTAGCCCGAAAATAAAAATGATGTATACCTATTGCCACAAAAAAAAGAAATTTCTTCATTTTTGCCTCAAAATAAGAGGAATTTCTGCATTTTTACCTCAAAATAAGTGAAATTTCTGCCTTTTTACCCAAAAATAAACGGAATTTCTGTCTTTTTGCCCCAAAATAAAAGGAATTTTTGAATTATGCCCTGAAATAAGTGAAATTTCTGCAATTTTTCCCCAACATAAAAGAAATTTCTGCCTTTTTGCCACAAAATAAGGGCAATTTCTGTCTTTTTGCCCCAAATTAAGGGAAATTTCTGCCTTTTTGTCCCGAAATAAGGGGAATTTCAGCCTTTATACCTCAAAATAAGGGAAATTTCTGCATTTTTGTAACAAAATATTGAGAATTTCTACAATTTTGCTCCAAAATATTGAAAATTTCTGCCTTTTTTCCTTGAAATAAGTGAAATTTCTGCAATTTTGCCCCAAAATAAGTGAAATTTCTGCAATTTTGCCCCAAAATAAGAAAAATTTCTGGAATTTTCCCCAAAATAAATGGAATTTCTGAGTTTTACCCCAAAATAAATGAATTTCTGTGTTTTTGCCCCAACATATAGGGAATTTCTGCCTTTTTGCCCCAGAACTAGGGGAATTTCTGCAATTTTGCTCCAAAATACGGTGAATTTCTGCTTTTTTCCCAAAAATAAAAGGAATGAATACCTTTTGCCACAAAAAAGGGAAATTTCTTCATTTTTGCCCCATAATAAGAGAAATTTCTGCCTTTTAACCTCAAAATAAGTGAAATTTCTGCCTTTTTATTCAAAAATAAACGGAATTTCTGTCTTTTTGCCCCAAAATATAAGGAATTTTTGAATTATGCCCTGAAATAAGTGAAATTTCTGAAATTTTGCCCCAAAATAAGTGAAATTTCTGGAATTTTGCCCCAAAATAAGGGAAATTTCTGGAATTTTGCCCCCAAATAAAGCGAATTTCAGCCTTTTTACCTCAAAATAATGGGAATTTCAGCATTTTTGCCACAAAATATTAGGAATTTCTGCCTTTTTGCCCCAAAATAAGGAAAATTTATGCCTTTTTTTCCTGAAATAAGTGAAATTTCTGCAATTTTGCCCCAAAATAAGTGAAATTTCTGCAATTTTGCCCCAAATAAGGGAAATTTCTGGAATTTTGCCCCAAAATAATTGGAATTTTGAGTTTTGCCCCAAAATAAGGGGAATATCTGACTTTTGCCCTAACATATAGGGAATTTTTGCCTTTTTGCCCCGCAATTAGGGGAATTTCTGCAATTTTGCTCCAAAATACGGGGAATTTCTGCCTTTTTGCCCGAAAATAAGGGGAATGTATACCTTTTGCCACAAAAAAAGGAAATTTCTTCATTTTTGCCCCCAAATAAGAGGAATTTCTGCCTTTTAACCTCAAAATAAGTGAAATTTCTGCCTTTCTACCAAAAATAAACAGAATTTCTGTCATTTTGCCCTGAAATAAAAAGAATTTTTGAATTATGCCTTGAAATAAGTGAAATTTCTGCAATTTTACCACAAAATAAAAGAAATTTCTGCCTTTTTGCCACAAAATAAAAGGAATTTCTGTCTTTTTGCCCCAAAATAAGGGAAATTTCTGCCTTTTTGTTCTGAAATAAGGAGAATTTCAGCCTTTTTACCTCAAAATAGGGGAATTTCTGCATTTTTGCCACAAAATATTGATAATTTCTGCCATGTTGCTCCAAAATATCAAAAATTTCTGCTTTTTTTTCCCTAAAATAAGTGAAATTTCTGCAATGTTGCCCCAAAATAAGTGAAATTTCTGCAATTTTGCCCCAAAATAAAGGAAATTTCCGGAATTTTCCCCAAAATAAATGGAATTTCTGAGGTTTGCCCCAAAATAAAAAGAATTTCTGTCTATTTGCCCCAACATATAGGGAATTTCTGCATTTTTGCCCCACAATTAGAGGAATTTCTGCAATTTTGCTCCAAAATACCGGGAATTTCTGCTTTTTAGCCCGAAAATAAAAATAATGTATACCTTTTGCCACAAAAAATAGAAATTTCTTCATTTTTACCTCAAAATAAGAGAAATTTCTGCATTTTTACCTCAAAATAAGTGAAATTTCTGCCTTTTTACCCAAAAATAAACGGAATTTCTGTCTTTTTGCCACAAAATAAAAGGAATTTTGGAATTATGCCCTGAAATAAGTGATATTTTTGCAATTTTTCCCCAAAATAAAAGAAATTTTTGCTTTTTGCCACAAAATAAGGGAAATTTCTGCCTTTTTGTCCCGAAATAAGGGGAATTTCAGCCTTTATACCTCAAAATAAGGGGAATTTCTGCATTTTTGGCACAAAATATTGAGAATTTCTGCAATTTTGCTCCAAAATATTGAAAATTTCTGTCTTTTTTCCCTAAAATAAGTGAAATTTCTGAAATTCTGCCCAAAAATAAGTGAAATTTCTACAATTTTGCCTCAAAATAAGGGAAATTTCTGGAATTTTCCCCAAAATAAATGGAATTTCTGGGTTTTACCCCAAAATAAAAAGAATTTCTGTGTTTTTGCCCCAACATATAGGGAATTTATGCCTTTTTGCCCCACAACTAGGGGAATTTCTGCAATTTTGCTCCAAAATACGGGGAATTTCTGCTTTTTTTCCCAAAAATAAGAGGAATGCATACGTTTCGCCACAAAAAAGGGAAATTTCTTCATTTTTGCCCAAAAATAAGAGGAATTTCTGCCTTTTAACCTCAAAATAAGTGAAATTTTTGCCTTTTTATTTCAAAATAAATGGAATTTCTGTCTTTTTGCCCCAAAAATAAATGGAATTTTTGAATTATGCCCTGAAATAAGTGAAATTTCTGCAATTTTGCCCCAAAATAAGAGAAATTTCTGCCTTTTTGACACAAAATATTAGGAATTTTTGCCTTTTTGCCCCAAAATAAGGAAAATTCCTGCTTTTTTTTCCCTGAAATAAGTTAAATTTCTGCAATTTTGCCCCAAAATAAGTGAAATTTCTTTAATTTTTTCCCAAAATAAGGGAAATTTCTGGAATATTGCCCCCAAATAAGGGGAATTTCACCCTTTTTACCTCAAAATAATGGGAATTTCAGCATTTTTGCCACAAAATATTAGGAATTTCTGCCTTTTTGCCCCAAAATAAGAAAAATTTCTGCCTTTTATTCCTGAAATAAGTTAAATTTCTGCAATTTTGCCCTAAAATAAGTGAAATTTCTGGAATTTTGCCCCAAATAGGGAAATTTCTGGAATTTTCCCCAAAATAATTGGAATTTTGAGTTTTGCCCCAAAATAAGGAGAATATCTGACTTTTTCCCTAACATATAGGGAATTTTTGCCTGTTTGCACGGCAATTAGAGGAATTTCTGCAATTTTGCTCCAAAATACGGGGAATTTCTGCCTTTTTGCCCGAAAATAAGGGGAATGTATACCTTTTGCCAAAAAAAGGGAAATTTCTTCATTTTTGCCCCAAAATAAGAAGAATTTCTGCCGTTTAACCTCAAAATAAGTGAAATTTCTGCCTTTCTACCCAAAAATAAATGGAATTTCTGTCATTTTGCCCCAAAATAAAAGGAATTTTTGAATTATGCCCTGAAATAAGTGAAATTTCTGCAATTTTATCCCAAAATAAAAGAAATTTCTGCCTTTTTGCCAAAAAATAAAAGGAATTTCTGTATTTTTGCCCAAAAATAAGGGAAATTTCTGCCTTTTTGTTCCAAAATAAGGGGAATTTCAGGCTTTTTACCTCAAAATAAAGGGAATTTCTGCATTTTTGCCACAAAATATTGAGAATTTCTGCCATTTTGCTCCAAAATATCAAAAATTTCTGCCTTTTTTTCCTGAAATAAGTGAAATTTCTGCAATTTTGCCCCAAAATATTTAAATTTCTGCAATTTAGCCCCAAAATAAGGGAAATTTCTGGAATTTTCCCCAAAATAAATGGAATTTCTGAGTTTTGCCCCAAAATAAAGAATTTCTGTCTTTTTGCCCCAACATATAGGGAATTTCTGCATTTTTGCCCCACAATTAGGGGAATTTCTGCAATTTAGCTCCAAAATACGGGGAATTTCTGCTTTTTAGCCCGAAAATAAAATTAATGTATACCTTTTGCCACAAAAAAAGAAATTTTTTCATTTTTGCCATAAAATAAGAGGAATTTCTGCATTTTTACCTCAAAATAAGTGAAATTTCTGCCTTTTTACCCAAAAAAAACGGAATTTCTGTCTTTTTGCCCCAAAATAATAGGAATTTTTAAATTTTGCCCTGAAATAAGGGAAATTTATGCAATTTTGCCCCAACATAAAAGAAATTTCTGCCTTTTTGACACAAAATAAGGGGAATTTCTGGATTTTTGCAACAAAATATTAGGAATTTCTGAGTTTGCCCCAAAATAAGAAAATTTCTGCCTTTTTTTCCTGAAATAAGTGAAATTTCTGCAATTTTGCCCCAAAATAAGGGAAATTTTGGCCTTTTTGTTCCGAAATAAGGGGAATTTCAGCCTTTTTACCTCAAAATAGGGGAATTTCTGCATTTTTGCCACAAAATATTGATAATTTCTGCCATTTTGCTCCAAAATATCAAAAATTTCTGCCTTTTTTCCCTGAAATTAGTTAAATTTCTGCAATCTTGCCACAAAATAAGTGAAATTTCTGCAATTTTGCCCCAAAATAAGGGAAATTTCTGGAATTTTCCCAAAAATAAATGGAATTTCTGAGTTTTGCCCCAAAATAAAAAGAATTTCTGTCTTTTTGCCCCAACATATAGGAAATTTCTGCATTTTTGCCCCACAATAAGAGGAATTTCTGCAATTTTGCTCCAAAATACGGGGAATTTCTTCTTTCTAGCCCGAAAATAAAAATAATGTATACCTTTTGCCACAAAAAAAAAAATTTCTTCATTTTTGCCTCCAAATAAGAGGAACTTCTGCATTTTGTCCTCAAAATAAGTGAAATTTTTGGCTTTTTACCCAAAAATAAACGGAATTTCTGTCTTTTTGCCCCAAAATAAAAGGAAATTTTGAATTATTCCCTAAAATAACTGATACTTCTGCAATTTTCCCCCAAAATAAAAGAAATTTCTGCCTTTTTGCCATAAAATAAGGGCAATTTCTGTCTCTTTGCCCCAAAATAAGGGAAATTTCTGCCTTTTTGTCCCAAAATAAGGGGAATTTTAGCCTTTATACCTCAAAATAAGGGGAATTTCTGCATTTTTGGCACAAAATATTGAGAATTTCTACAATTTTGCTCCAAAATATTGAAAATTTCTGCCTTTTTTCCCTGAAATAAGTTAAATTTCTGCAATTTTGCCCAAAAATTAGTGAAATTTCTGCAATTTTGCTCCAAAATACGGGGAATTTCTGCTTTTTTTCCCAAAAATAAAAAGAATTTCTGTGTTTCAGCCCTAACATATAGGGTATTTCTGCCTTTTTGCCCCACAACTAGGGGAATTTCTGCAATTTTGCTCCAAAATACGGGGAATTTCTGCTTTTTTTCCCAAAAATAAGAGGAATGTATACCTTTTGCCACAAAAAAGCAAAATTTCTTCATTTTTGCCCCAAAATAAGAGGAATTTCTTCCTTTTAACCTCAAAATAAGTGAAATTTCTGCCTTTTTATTCAAAAATAAATGGAATTTCTGTCTTTTTGCCCCAAAATAAAAGGAATTTTTGAATTATGCCCTGAAATAAGTGAAATTTCTGCAATTTTGCCCCAAAATAAGAGAAATTTCTGCCTTTTTGACACAAAATATTAGAAATTTCTGCCTTTTTGCCCCAAAATAAGGAAAATTCCTGCCTTTTTTTCCCTGAAATAAGTGAAATTTCTGCAATTTTGCCCCAAAATAAGTGAAATTTCTGGAATTTTGCCCCAAAATAAGGAAAATTTCTGGAATTTTGCCCCCAAATAAGGGGAATTTCAGCCTTTTTACCTCAAAATAATGGGAATTTCATCATTTTTGCCACAAAATATTAGGAATTTCTGCCTTTTTGCCCCAAAATAAAGAATTTCTGTCTTGTTGCCACAACATATAGGGAATTTCTGCATTTTTGCCCCACAATTAGGGGAATTTCTGCAATTTTGCTCCAAAATACGGGGAATTTCTTCTTTTTAGCCGGAAAATAAAAATAATGTATACCTTTTGCCACAAAAAAAGAATTTTTTTTATTTTTGCCCCAAAATAAGAGGAATTTCTGCATTTTTACCTCAAAATAAGTGAAATTTCTGCCTTTTTACCCAACAATAAACGGAATTTCTGTCTTTTTTCCCCTTAATAAAAGGAATTTTTGAATTATGCCCTGAAATAAGTGATATTTCTGCAATTTTTCCCCAAAATAAAAGAAATTTCTGCCTTTTTGCCACAAAATAAGGGAAATTTCTGTCTTTTTGCCCCAAAATAAGGGAAATTTATCTCTTTTTGCCCCCAAATAAGGGAAATTTCAGCCTTTTTACCTCAAAATAAGGGGAATTTCTGCAATTTTGCCACAAACTATTAGGAATTTCTGCCTTTTTGCTCCAAAATAAGGAAAATTTCTGCCTTTTTTCCATGAAATAAGTGAAATTTCTGCAATTTTGCCCTAAAATAAGGGAAATTTCTGGAATTATGCCCCAAAATAAGGGAAATGTCTGGAATTTTGCCTCAGAATAAGTGGAATTTCTGAGTTGTGCCCAAAAATGTGGAGAATTTTTGTCTTTTAGCCTCATCATATAGGGAATTTCTGCCTTTTTGCCCCACAATTTGAGGAATTTCTGCAATTTTGCTCCAAAATACAGGCATTTCTGCTATTTTGCCCGAAAATAAGGGGAATGTATACCTTTTGCCACAAAAATGTGAAATTTCTTCATTTTTGCCCCAAAATAAGAGGAATTTCTGCATTTTTACCTCAAAATAAGTGAAATTTCTGCCTTTTTACCCAAAATAAACGGAATTTCTCTCTTTTTGCCCCAAAATAAAAGGAATTTTTGAATTATGCCCTGAAATAAGTGAAATTTCTGCAATTTTGCCCCAAAATAAGTGAAATTTCTGGAATTTTGCCCAAAAATAAGGGAAATTTCTGGAATTTTGCCCCCAAAATAAGGGGAATTTCAGCCTTTTTACCTCAAAATAATGGGAATTTCAGCATTTTTGCCACAAAATACTAGGAAATTTCTGCCTTTTTGCCCCAAAATAAGGAAAATTTCTGCCTTTTTTTCACTGAAATAAGTGAAATTTCTGCAATTTTGCCACAAAATAAGTGAAATTTCTGCAATTTTGCCCCAAATAAGGGAAATTTCTGAAATTTTGCCCCAAAATAATTGGAATTTTGAGTTTTGCCCCAAAATAATGAGAATATCTGACTTTTGCCCTAACATATAGGGAATTTTTGCCTTTTTGCCCCGCAATTAGGGGAATTTCTGCAATTTTGCTCCAAAATACGGGGAATTTCTGCCTTTTTGCCCGAAAATAAGGGGAATGTATACCTTTCGCCACAAAAAAGGGAAATTTCTTCATTTTTTGCCCCAAAATAAGAGGAATTTCTGCCTTTTAACATCAAAATAAGTGAAATTTCTGCCTTTCTACCCAAAAATAAACAGAATTTCTGTCATTTTGCACCGAAATAAAAAGAATTTTGGAATTATGCCCTGATATAAGTGAAATTTCTGCAATTATACCCCAAAATAAAAGAAATTTCTGCCTTTTTGCCACAAAATAAAAGGAATTTCTGTCTTTTTGCCCCAAAATAAGGGAAATTTCTGTCTTTTTGTTCGGAAATAAGGAGAATTTCAGCCTTTTTACCTCAAAATAGAGGAATTTCTGCATTTTTGCCACAAAATATTGAGAATTTCTGCCATTTTGCTCTAAAATATTAAAAATTTCTGCCTTTTTCCCCTGAAATAAGTGAAATTTCTGCAATGTTGCCCCAAAATAAGTGAAATTTCTGCAATTTTGCCCCAAAATAAGGGAAATTTCTGGAATTTTCCCCAAAATAAATGGAATTTCTGAGTTTTGCCCCAAAATAAAAAGAATTTCTGTCTTTTTGCCCCAACATATAAGGAATTTCTGCATTTTTGCCCCACAATTAGAGGAATTTCTGCAATTTTGCTCCAAAATAAGGGGAATTTCTGCTTTTTAGCCCGAAAATAAAAATAATGTATACCTTTTGCCACAAAAAAAAAGAAATTTCTTCATTTTTGCCTCAAAATAAGAGGAATTTCTGCATTTTTACCTCAAAATAAGTGAAATTTCTGCCTTTTTACCCAAAAATAAACGGAATTTCTGTCTTTCTGCCCCAAAATAAAAGGAATTTTTGAATTATGCCCTGAAATAAGTGATATTTCTGCAATTTTCCCCAAAATAAAAGAAATTTCTGCTTTTTGCCACAAAATAAAAGAAATTTCTGTCTTTTTGCCCAAAAATAAGGGAAATTTCTGCCTTTTTGTTCTGAAATAAGGAGAATTTCAGCCTTTTTACCTCAAAATAGGGGAATTTCTGCATTTTTGCCACAAAATATTGATAATTTCTGCCATGTTGCTCCAAAATATCAAAAATTTCTGCTTTTTTTTCCCTAAAATAAGTGAAATTTCTGAAATGTTGCCCCAAAATAAGTGAAATTTCTGCAATTTTGCCCCAAAATAAAGGAAATTTCCGGAATTTTCCCCAAAATAAATGGAATTTCTGAGGTTTGCCCCAAAATAAAAAGAATTTCTGTCTATTTGCCCCAACATATAGGGAATTTCTGCATTTTTGCCCCACAATTAGAGGAATTTCTGCAATTTTGCTCCAAAATACCGGGAATTTCTGCTTTTTAGCCCGAAAATAAAAATAATGTATACCTTTTGCCACAAAAAATAGAAATTTCTTCATTTTTACCTCAAAATAAGAGAAATTTCTGCATTTTTACCTCAAAATAAGTGAAATTTCTGCCTTTTTACCCAAAAATAAACGGAATTTCTGTCTTTTTGCCACAAAATAAAAGGAATTTTGGAATTATGCCCTGAAATAAGTGATATTTTTGCAATTTTTCCCCAAAATAAAAGAAATTTTTGCTTTTTGCCACAAAATAAGGGAAATTTCTGCCTTTTTGTCCCGAAATAAGGGGAATTTCAGCCTTTATACCTCAAAATAAGGGGAATTTCTGCATTTTTGGCACAAAATATTGAGAATTTCTGCAATTTTGCTCCAAAATATTGAAAATTTCTGTCTTTTTTCCCTAAAATAAGTGAAATTTCTGAAATTCTGCCCAAAAATAAGTGAAATTTCTACAATTTTGCCTCAAAATAAGGGAAATTTCTGGAATTTTCCCCAAAATAAATGGAATTTCTGGGTTTTACCCCAAAATAAAAAGAATTTCTGTGTTTTTGCCCCAACATATAGGGAATTTATGCCTTTTTGCCCCACAACTAGGGGAATTTCTGCAATTTTGCTCCAAAATACGGGGAATTTCTGCTTTTTTTCCCAAAAATAAGAGGAATGCATACGTTTCGCCACAAAAAAGGGAAATTTCTTCATTTTTGCCCAAAAATAAGAGGAATTTCTGCCTTTTAACCTCAAAATAAGTGAAATTTTTGCCTTTTTATTTCAAAATAAATGGAATTTCTGTCTTTTTGCCCCAAAAATAAATGGAATTTTTGAATTATGCCCTGAAATAAGTGAAATTTCTGCAATTTTGCCCCAAAATAAGAGAAATTTCTGCCTTTTTGACACAAAATATTAGGAATTTTTGCCTTTTTGCCCCAAAATAAGGAAAATTCCTGCTTTTTTTTCCCTGAAATAAGTTAAATTTCTGCAATTTTGCCCCAAAATAAGTGAAATTTCTTTAATTTTTTCCCAAAATAAGGGAAATTTCTGGAATATTGCCCCCAAATAAGGGGAATTTCACCCTTTTTACCTCAAAATAATGGGAATTTCAGCATTTTTGCCACAAAATATTAGGAATTTCTGCCTTTTTGCCCCAAAATAAGAAAAATTTCTGCCTTTTATTCCTGAAATAAGTTAAATTTCTGCAATTTTGCCCTAAAATAAGTGAAATTTCTGGAATTTTGCCCCAAATAGGGAAATTTCTGGAATTTTCCCCAAAATAATTGGAATTTTGAGTTTTGCCCCAAAATAAGGAGAATATCTGACTTTTTCCCTAACATATAGGGAATTTTTGCCTGTTTGCACGGCAATTAGAGGAATTTCTGCAATTTTGCTCCAAAATACGGGGAATTTCTGCCTTTTTGCCCGAAAATAAGGGGAATGTATACCTTTTGCCAAAAAAAGGGAAATTTCTTCATTTTTGCCCCAAAATAAGAAGAATTTCTGCCGTTTAACCTCAAAATAAGTGAAATTTCTGCCTTTCTACCCAAAAATAAATGGAATTTCTGTCATTTTGCCCCAAAATAAAAGGAATTTTTGAATTATGCCCTGAAATAAGTGAAATTTCTGCAATTTTATCCCAAAATAAAAGAAATTTCTGCCTTTTTGCCAAAAAATAAAAGGAATTTCTGTATTTTTGCCCAAAAATAAGGGAAATTTCTGCCTTTTTGTTCCAAAATAAGGGGAATTTCAGGCTTTTTACCTCAAAATAAAGGGAATTTCTGCATTTTTGCCACAAAATATTGAGAATTTCTGCCATTTTGCTCCAAAATATCAAAAATTTCTGCCTTTTTTTCCTGAAATAAGTGAAATTTCTGCAATTTTGCCCCAAAATATTTAAATTTCTGCAATTTAGCCCCAAAATAAGGGAAATTTCTGGAATTTTCCCCAAAATAAATGGAATTTCTGAGTTTTGCCCCAAAATAAAGAATTTCTGTCTTTTTGCCCCAACATATAGGGAATTTCTGCATTTTTGCCCCACAATTAGGGGAATTTCTGCAATTTAGCTCCAAAATACGGGGAATTTCTGCTTTTTAGCCCGAAAATAAAATTAATGTATACCTTTTGCCACAAAAAAAGAAATTTTTTCATTTTTGCCATAAAATAAGAGGAATTTCTGCATTTTTACCTCAAAATAAGTGAAATTTCTGCCTTTTTACCCAAAAAAAACGGAATTTCTGTCTTTTTGCCCCAAAATAATAGGAATTTTTAAATTTTGCCCTGAAATAAGGGAAATTTATGCAATTTTGCCCCAACATAAAAGAAATTTCTGCCTTTTTGACACAAAATAAGGGGAATTTCTGGATTTTTGCAACAAAATATTAGGAATTTCTGAGTTTGCCCCAAAATAAGAAAATTTCTGCCTTTTTTTCCTGAAATAAGTGAAATTTCTGCAATTTTGCCCCAAAATAAGGGAAATTTTGGCCTTTTTGTTCCGAAATAAGGGGAATTTCAGCCTTTTTACCTCAAAATAGGGGAATTTCTGCATTTTTGCCACAAAATATTGATAATTTCTGCCATTTTGCTCCAAAATATCAAAAATTTCTGCCTTTTTTCCCTGAAATTAGTTAAATTTCTGCAATCTTGCCACAAAATAAGTGAAATTTCTGCAATTTTGCCCCAAAATAAGGGAAATTTCTGGAATTTTCCCAAAAATAAATGGAATTTCTGAGTTTTGCCCCAAAATAAAAAGAATTTCTGTCTTTTTGCCCCAACATATAGGAAATTTCTGCATTTTTGCCCCACAATAAGAGGAATTTCTGCAATTTTGCTCCAAAATACGGGGAATTTCTTCTTTCTAGCCCGAAAATAAAAATAATGTATACCTTTTGCCACAAAAAAAAAAATTTCTTCATTTTTGCCTCCAAATAAGAGGAACTTCTGCACTTTGTCCTCAAAATAAGTGAAATTTTTGGCTTTTTACCCAAAAATAAACGGAATTTCTGTCTTTTTGCCCCAAAATAAAAGGAAATTTTGAATTATTCCCTAAAATAACTGATACTTCTGCAATTTTCCCCCAAAATAAAAGAAATTTCTGCCTTTTTGCCATAAAATAAGGGCAATTTCTGTCTCTTTGCCCCAAAATAAGGGAAATTTCTGCCTTTTTGTCCCAAAATAAGGGGAATTTTAGCCTTTATACCTCAAAATAAGGGGAATTTCTGCATTTTTGGCACAAAATATTGAGAATTTCTACAATTTTGCTCCAAAATATTGAAAATTTCTGCCTTTTTTCCCTGAAATAAGTTAAATTTCTGCAATTTTGCCCAAAAATTAGTGAAATTTCTGCAATTTTGCTCCAAAATACGGGGAATTTCTGCTTTTTTTCCCAAAAATAAAAAGAATTTCTGTGTTTCAGCCCTAACATATAGGGTATTTCTGCCTTTTTGCCCCACAACTAGGGGAATTTCTGCAATTTTGCTCCAAAATACGGGGAATTTCTGCTTTTTTTCCCAAAAATAAGAGGAATGTATACCTTTTGCCACAAAAAAGCAAAATTTCTTCATTTTTGCCCCAAAATAAGAGGAATTTCTTCCTTTTAACCTCAAAATAAGTGAAATTTCTGCCTTTTTATTCAAAAATAAATGGAATTTCTGTCTTTTTGCCCCAAAATAAAAGGAATTTTTGAATTATGCCCTGAAATAAGTGAAATTTCTGCAATTTTGCCCCAAAATAAGAGAAATTTCTGCCTTTTTGACACAAAATATTAGAAATTTCTGCCTTTTTGCCCCAAAATAAGGAAAATTCCTGCCTTTTTTTCCCTGAAATAAGTGAAATTTCTGCAATTTTGCCCCAAAATAAGTGAAATTTCTGGAATTTTGCCCCAAAATAAGGAAAATTTCTGGAATTTTGCCCCCAAATAAGGGGAATTTCAGCCTTTTTACCTCAAAATAATGGGAATTTCATCATTTTTGCCACAAAATATTAGGAATTTCTGCCTTTTTGCCCCAAAATAAAGAATTTCTGTCTTGTTGCCACAACATATAGGGAATTTCTGCATTTTTGCCCCACAATTAGGGGAATTTCTGCAATTTTGCTCCAAAATACGGGGAATTTCTTCTTTTTAGCCGGAAAATAAAAATAATGTATACCTTTTGCCACAAAAAAAGAATTTTTTTTATTTTTGCCCCAAAATAAGAGGAATTTCTGCATTTTTACCTCAAAATAAGTGAAATTTCTGCCTTTTTACCCAACAATAAACGGAATTTCTGTCTTTTTTCCCCTTAATAAAAGGAATTTTTGAATTATGCCCTGAAATAAGTGATATTTCTGCAATTTTTCCCCAAAATAAAAGAAATTTCTGCCTTTTTGCCACAAAATAAGGGAAATTTCTGTCTTTTTGCCCCAAAATAAGGGAAATTTATCTCTTTTTGCCCCCAAATAAGGGAAATTTCAGCCTTTTTACCTCAAAATAAGGGGAATTTCTGCAATTTTGCCACAAACTATTAGGAATTTCTGCCTTTTTGCTCCAAAATAAGGAAAATTTCTGCCTTTTTTCCATGAAATAAGTGAAATTTCTGCAATTTTGCCCTAAAATAAGGGAAATTTCTGGAATTATGCCCCAAAATAAGGGAAATGTCTGGAATTTTGCCTCAGAATAAGTGGAATTTCTGAGTTGTGCCCAAAAATGTGGAGAATTTTTGTCTTTTAGCCTCATCATATAGGGAATTTCTGCCTTTTTGCCCCACAATTTGAGGAATTTCTGCAATTTTGCTCCAAAATACAGGCATTTCTGCTATTTTGCCCGAAAATAAGGGGAATGTATACCTTTTGCCACAAAAATGTGAAATTTCTTCATTTTTGCCCCAAAATAAGAGGAATTTCTGCATTTTTACCTCAAAATAAGTGAAATTTCTGCCTTTTTACCCAAAATAAACGGAATTTCTCTCTTTTTGCCCCAAAATAAAAGGAATTTTTGAATTATGCCCTGAAATAAGTGAAATTTCTGCAATTTTGCCCCAAAATAAGTGAAATTTCTGGAATTTTGCCCAAAAATAAGGGAAATTTCTGGAATTTTGCCCCCAAAATAAGGGGAATTTCAGCCTTTTTACCTCAAAATAATGGGAATTTCAGCATTTTTGCCACAAAATACTAGGAAATTTCTGCCTTTTTGCCCCAAAATAAGGAAAATTTCTGCCTTTTTTTCACTGAAATAAGTGAAATTTCTGCAATTTTGCCACAAAATAAGTGAAATTTCTGCAATTTTGCCCCAAATAAGGGAAATTTCTGAAATTTTGCCCCAAAATAATTGGAATTTTGAGTTTTGCCCCAAAATAATGAGAATATCTGACTTTTGCCCTAACATATAGGGAATTTTTGCCTTTTTGCCCCGCAATTAGGGGAATTTCTGCAATTTTGCTCCAAAATACGGGGAATTTCTGCCTTTTTGCCCGAAAATAAGGGGAATGTATACCTTTCGCCACAAAAAAGGGAAATTTCTTCATTTTTTGCCCCAAAATAAGAGGAATTTCTGCCTTTTAACCTCAAAATAAGTGAAATTTCTGCCTTTCTACCCAAAAATAAACAGAATTTCTGTCATTTTGCACCGAAATAAAAAGAATTTTGGAATTATGCCCTGATATAAGTGAAATTTCTGCAATTATACCCCAAAATAAAAGAAATTTCTGCCTTTTTGCCACAAAATAAAAGGAATTTCTGTCTTTTTGCCCCAAAATAAGGGAAATTTCTGTCTTTTTGTTCGGAAATAAGGAGAATTTCAGCCTTTTTACCTCAAAATAGAGGAATTTCTGCATTTTTGCCACAAAATATTGAGAATTTCTGCCATTTTGCTCTAAAATATTAAAAATTTCTGCCTTTTTCCCCTGAAATAAGTGAAATTTCTGCAATGTTGCCCCAAAATAAGTGAAATTTCTGCAATTTTGCCCCAAAATAAGGGAAATTTCTGGAATTTTCCCCAAAATAAATGGAATTTCTGAGTTTTGCCCCAAAATAAAAAGAATTTCTGTCTTTTTGCCCCAACATATAAGGAATTTCTGCATTTTTGCCCCACAATTAGAGGAATTTCTGCAATTTTGCTCCAAAATAAGGGGAATTTCTGCTTTTTAGCCCGAAAATAAAAATAATGTATACATTTTGCCACAAAAAAAAAGAAATTTCTTCATTTTTGCCTCAAAATAAGAGGAATTTCTGCATTTTTACCTCAAAATAAGTGAAATTTCTGCCTTTTTACCCAAAAATAAACGGAATTTCTGTCTTTCTGCCCCAAAATAAAAGGAATTTTTGAATTATGCCCTGAAATAAGTGATATTTCTGCAATTTTCCCCAAAATAAAAGAAATTTCTGCTTTTTGCCACAAAATAAGGGCAATTTCTGTCTTTTTGCCCCAAAATAAGGGAAATTTCTGCCTTTTTGTCCCGAAATAAGGGGAATTTCAGCCTTTATACCTCAAAATAAGGGGAATTTCTGCATTTTTGGCACAAAATATTGAGAATTTTTCCAATTTTGCTCCAAAATATTGAAAATTTCTTCCTTTTTTCCCTGAAATAAGTGAAATTTCTGCAATTTTGCCCAAAAATAAGTGAAATTTCTGCAATTTTGCCTCAAAATAAGGGAAATTTCTGGAATTTTCCCCAAAATAAATGGAATTTCTGAGTTTTACACCAAAATAAAAAGAATTTTAGTGTTTTTGCCCCAACATATAGGGAATTTATGCCTTTTTGCCCCACAACTAGGGGAATTTCTGCAATTTTGCTCCAAAATTTGGGGAATTTCTACTTTTTTCTCAAAAATAACAGGAATGCATACCTTTCGCCACAAAAAAGGGAAATTTCTTCATTTTTGCCCCAAAATAAGAGGAATTTCTGCCTTTTAACCTCAAAATATGTGAAATTTCTGCCTTTTTATTCAAAAATAAACGGAATTTATGTCTTTTTGCCCCAAAACAAAAGGAATTTTTGAATTATGCCCTGAAATAAGTGAAATTTCTGCAATTTTGCCCCAAATAAGGAAAATTTCTGGAATTTTGCCCCAAAATAATTGGAATTTTGAGTTTTGCCCCAAAATAAGGAGAATATCTGACTTTTTCCCTAACATATAGGGAATTTCTGCATTTTTGCCCCACAATTAGGGGAATTTCTGCAATTTAGCTTTAAAATACGGGGAAATTCTGCTTTTTAGCCCGAAAATAAAAATAATGTATACCTTTTGCCACAAAAAAAGAAATTTTTTCATTTTTGCCATAAAATAAGAGGAATTTCTGCATTTTTACCTCAAAATAAGTGAAATTTCTGCCTTTTTACCCAAAAAAAAACGGAATTTCTGTCTTTTTACCCCAAAATAAAAGGAATTTTTAAATTTTGCCCTGAAATAAGGGAAATTTATGCAATTTTGCCCCAACATAAAAGAAATTTCTGCCTTTTTGACACAAAATAAGGGGAATTTCTAGATTTTTGCAACAAAATATTAGGAATTTCTGAGTTTGCCCCAAAATAAGAAAATTTCTGCCTTTTTTTCCTGAAATAAGTGAAATTTCTGCAATTTTGCCCCAAAATAAGGGAAATTTTGGCCTTTTTGTTCCGAAATAAGGGGAATTTCAGCCTTTTTACCTCAAAATAGGGGAATTTCTGCATTTTTGCCACAAAATATTGATAATTTCTGCCATTTTGCTCCAAAATATCAAAAATTTCTGCCTTTTTTCCCTGAAATTAGTTAAATTTCTGCAATCTTGCCACAAAATAAGTGAAATTTCTGCAATTTTGCCCCAAAATAAGGGAAATTTCTGGAATTTTCCCAAAAATAAATGGAATTTCTGAGTTTTGCCCCAAAATAAAAAGAATTTCTGTCTTTTTGCTCCAACATATAGGAAATTTCTGCATTTTTGCCCCACAATAAGAGGAATTTCTGCAATTTTGCTCCAAAATACGGGGAATTTCTTCTTTTTAGCCCGAAAATAAAAATAATGTATACCTTTTGCCACAAAAAAAAAAATTTCTTCATTTTTGCCTCCAAATAAGAGGAACTTCTGCATTTTGTCCTCAAAATAAGTGAAATTTTTGGCTTTTTACACAAAAATAAACAGAATTTCTGTCTTTTTGCCCCAAAATAAAAGGAAATTTTGAATTATTCCCTGAAATAACTGATATTTCTGCAATTTTCCCCCAAAATAAAAGAAATTTCTGCCTTTTTGCCATAAAATAAGGGCAATTTCTGTCTTTTTGCCCCAAAATAAGGGAAATTTCTGCCTTTTTGTCCCAAAATAAGGGGAATTTTAGCCTTTATACCTCAAAATAAGGGGAATTTCTGCATTTTTGTCACAAAATATTGAGAATTTCTGCAATTTTGCTCCAAAATATTGAAAATTTCTGCTTTTTTTCTTGAAATAAGTGAAATTTCTGCAATTTTGCCCCAAAATAAGTTAAATTTCTGCAATTTTTCCCCAAAATAATGGAAATTTCTGGAATTTTCCCCAAAATAAATGGAATTTCTGAGTTTTACCCCAAAATAAAAAGAATTTCTGTGTTTTTGCCCCAACATATAGGGAATTTCTGCCTTTTTGCCCCAGAACTAGGGGAATTTCTGCAATTTTGCTTTAAAATACGGGGAATTTCTGCTTTTTTTGCCCAAAAATAAGAGCAATGTATACCTTTTGCCACAGAAAAGGGAAATTACTTCATTTTTGCCCCAAAATAAGAGGAATTTCTGCCTTTAACCTCAAAATAAGTGAAATTTCTGCCTTTTTATTCAAAAATAAATGGAATTTCTGTCTTTTTGCCCCAAAATAAAAGGAATTTTTGAATTATGCCCGGAAAAGAGTGAAATTTCTGCAATTTTGCCCCAATAAGAGAAATTTCTGCCTTTTTGACACAAAATATTAGGAATTTCTGCCTTTTTGCCCCAAAATAAGGAAAATTCCTGCATTTTTTCCCTGAAATAAGTGAAATTTCTGCAATTTTGCCCCAAAATAAGTGAAATTTCTGGAATTTATCCCCAAAATAAGGGAAATTTCTGGAATTTTGCCCCCAAATAAGGGGGATTTCAGCCTTTTTACCTCAAAATAATGGGAATTTCAGCAGTTTTGCCACAAAATATTAGGAATTTCTGCCTTTTGCCCCAAAATAAGGAAAATTTCTGCCTTTTTTCCCTGAAATAAGTGAAATTTCTGCACTTTTGCCCCAAAATAAGTGAAATTTCTGCAATTTTGCCCCAAATAAGGGAAATTTCTGGAATTTTGCCCCAAAATAATTGGAATTCTGAGTTTTGCCCCAAAATAAGGAGAATATCTGACTTTTGCCCTAACATATAGGGAATTTTTGCCTTTTTGCACGGCAATTAGGGGAATTACTGCAATTTTGCTCCAAAATACGGGGAATTTCTGCCTTTTTGCCCGAAAATATGGGGAATGTATACCTTTTGCCACAAAAAAGGGAAATTTCTTCATTTTTGCCCCAAAATAAGAGGAATTTCTGCCTTTTAACCTCAAAATAAGTGAAATTTCTGCCTTTTTACCCAAAAATAAATGGACTTTCTGTCATTTTGCCCCAAAATAAAAGGAATTTTTGAATTATGCCCTGAAATAAGTGAAATTTCTGCAATTTTACCCTAAAATAATAGAAATTTCTGCCTTTTTGCCACAAAATAAAAGAAATTTCTGTCTTTTTGCCCAAAAATAAGGGAAATTTCTGCCTTTTTGTTCCGAAATAAGGGGAATTTCAGCCTTTTTACCTCAAAATATAAGAATTTCTGCATTTTTGCCAGAAAATATTGAGAATTTCTGCCATTTTGCTCCAAAATATCAAAAATTTCTGCCTTTTTTCCCTGAAATAAGTGAAATTTCTGCAATGTTGCCCCAAAATATGTGAAATTTCTGCAATTTTGCCCCAAATAAGGGAAATATCTGAAATTTTGCCCCAAAATAATTGGAATTTTGAGTTTTGCCCCAAAATAAAGAGAATATCTGACTTTTGCCCTTACATATAGGGAATTTTTGCCTTTTTGCACGGCAATTAGAGGAATTTCTGCAATTTTGCTCCAAAACACGGGGAATTTCTGCCTTTTTGCCCGAAAATAAGGGGAATGTATACCTTTTGCCACAAAAAAGGGAAATTTCTTCATTTTTGCCCCAAAATAAGAGGAATTTCTGCCTTTTAACCTCAAAATAAGTGAAATTTCTGCCTTTCTACCCAAAAATAAATGGAATTTCTGTCATTTTACCCCAAAATAAAAGGAATTTTTGAATTATGCCCTGAAATAAGTGAAGTTTCTGCAATTTTACCCCAAAATAAAAGAAATTTCTGTCTTTTTTGCAACAAAATAAAAGGAATTTCTGTTTTTTTGCCCAAAAATAAGGGAAATTTCTGCCTTTTTGTTCCGAAATAAGGGGAATTTCAGCTTTTTTACCTCAAAATAAAGGAATTTCTGCATTTTTGCCACAAAATATTGAGAACTTCTGCCATTTTGCTCCAAAATATCGAAAATTTCTGCCTTTTTTCCCTGAAATAAGTGAAATTTCTGCAATTTTGCCCCAATATAAGTGAAGTTTCTGCAATTTAGACCCAAAATAAGGGAAATTTCTGGAATTTTCCCCAAAATAAATGGAATTTCTGAGTTTTGCCCCAAAATAAAAAGAATTTCTGTCTTTTTGCCCCAACATACAGGGAATTTCTGCGTTTTTGCCCCACAATTAGAGGAATTTCTGCAATTTTGCTCCAAAATACGGGGAATTTCTGCTTTTTAGCCCGAAAATAAAAATGATGTATACCTATTGCCACAAAAAAAGAAATTTCTTCATTTTTGCCTCAAAATAAGAGGAATTTCTGCATTTTTACCTCAAAATAAGTGAAATTTCTGCCTTTTTACCCAAAAATAAACGGAATTTCTGTCTTTTTGCCCCAAAATAAAAGGAATTTTTGAATTATGCCCTGAAATAAGTGAAATTTCTGCAATTTTTCCCCAACATAAAAGAAATTTCTGCCTTTTTGCCACAAAATAAGGGCAATTTCTGTCTTTTTGCCCCAAATTAAGGGAAATTTCTGCCTTTTTGTCCCGAAATAAGGGGAATTTCAGCCTTTATACCTCAAAATAAGGGAAATTTCTGCATTTTTGTCACAAAATATTGAGAATTTCTGCAATTTTGCTCCAAAATATTGAAAATTTCTGCCTTTTTTCCTTGAAATAAGTGAAATTTCTGCAATTTTGCCCCAAAATAAGTGAAATTTCTGCAATTTTGCCCCAAAATAAGAAAAATTTCTGGAATTTTCCCCAAAATAAATGGAATTTCTGAGTTTTACCCGAAAATAAATGAATTTCTGTGTTTTTGCCCCAACATATAGGGAATTTCTGCCTTTTTGCCCCACAACTAGGGGAATTTCTGCAATTTTGCTCCAAAATACGGTGAATTTCTGCTTTTTTCCCAAAAATAAGAGGAATGTATACCTTTTGCCACAAAAAAGGGAAATTTCTTCATTTTTGCCCCATAATAAGAGGAATTTCTGCCTTTTAACCTCAAAATAAGTGAAATTTCTGCCTTTTTATTCAAAAATAAACGGAATTTCTGTCTTTTTGCCCCAAAATATAAGGAATTTTTGAATTATGCCCTGAAATAAGTGAAATTTCTGCAATTTTGCCCCAAAATAAGTGAAATTTCTGGAATTTTGCCCCAAAATAAGGAAAATTTCTGGAATTTTGCCCCCAAATAAGGGGAATTTCAGCCTTTTTACCTCAAAATAATGGGAATTTCATCATTTTTGCCACAAAATATTAGGAATTTCTGCCTTTTTGCCCCAAAATAAAGAATTTCTGTCTTGTTGCCACAACATATAGGGAATTTCTGCATTTTTGCCCCACAATTAGGGGAATTTCTGCAATTTTGCTCCAAAATACGGGGAATTTCTTCTTTTTAGCCGGAAAATAAAAATAATGTATACCTTTGCCACAAAAAAAGAATTTTTTTTATTTTTTCCCCAAAATAAGAGGAATTTCTGCATTTTTACCTCAAAATAAGTGAAATTTCTGCCTTTTTACCCAACAATAAACGGAATTTCTGTCTTTTTTCCCCTTAATAAAAGGAATTTTTGAATTATGCCCTGAAATAAGTGATATTTCTGCAATTTTTCCCCAAAATAAAAGAAATTTCTGCCTTTTTGCCACAAAATAAGGGAAATTTCTGTCTTTTTGCCCCAAAATAAGGGAAATTTATCTCTTTTTGCCCCCAAATAAGGGAAATTTCAGCCTTTTTACCTCAAAATAAGGGGAATTTCTGCAATTTTGCCACAAACTATTAGGAATTTCTGCCTTTTTGCTCCAAAATAAGGAAAATTTCTGCCTTTTTTCCATGAAATAAGTGAAATTTCTGCAATTTTGCCCTAAAATAAGGGAAATTTCTGGAATTATGCCCCAAAATAAGGGAAATGTCTGGAATTTTGCCTCAGAATAAGTGGAATTTCTGAGTTGTGCCCAAAAATGTGGAGAATTTTTGTCTTTTAGCCTCATCATATAGGGAATTTCTGCCTTTTTGCCCCACAATTTGAGGAATTTCTGCAATTTTGCTCCAAAATACAGGCATTTCTGCTATTTTGCCCGAAAATAAGGGGAATGTATACCTTTTGCCACAAAAATGTGAAATTTCTTCATTTTTGCCCCAAAATAAGAGGAATTTCTGCATTTTTACCTCAAAATAAGTGAAATTTCTGCCTTTTTACCCAAAATAAACGGAATTTCTCTCTTTTTGCCCCAAAATAAAAGGAATTTTTGAATTATGCCCTGAAATAAGTGAAATTTCTGCAATTTTGCCCCAAAATAAGTGAAATTTCTGGAATTTTGCCCAAAAATAAGGGAAATTTTAGGAATTTTGCCCCCAAAATAAGGGGAATTTCAGCCTTTTTACCTCAAAATAATGGGAATTTCAGCATTTTTGCCACAAAATACTAGGAAATTTCTGCCTTTTTGCCCCAAAATAAGGAAAATTTCTGCCTTTTTTTCACTGAAATAAGTGAAATTTCTGCAATTTTGCCCCAAAATAAGTGAAATTTCTGCAATTTTGCCCCAAATAAGGGAAATTTCTGAAATTTTGCCCCAAAATAATTGGAATTTTGAGTTTTGCCCCAAAATAATGAGAATATCTGACTTTTGCCCTAACATATAGGGAATTTTTGCCTTTTTGCCCTGCAATTAGGGGAATTTCTGCAATTTTGCTCCAAAATACGGGGAATTTCTGCCTTTTTGCCCGAAAATAAGGGGAATGTATACCTTTCGCCCCAAAAAAGGGAAATTTCTTCATTTTTGCCCCAAAATAAGAGGAATTTCTGCCTTTTAACCTCAAAATAAGTGAAATTTCTGCCTTTCTACCCAAAAATAAACAGAATTTCTGTCATTTTGCACCGAAATAAAAAGAATTTTGGAATTATGCCCTGATATAAGTGAAATTTCTGCAATTATACCCCAAAATAAAAGAAATTTCTGCCTTTTTGCCACAAAATAAAAGGAATTTCTGTCTTTTTGCCCCAAAATAAGGGAAATTTCTGTCTTTTTGTTCGGAAATAAGGAGAATTTCAGCCTTTTTACCTCAAAATAGAGGAATTTCTGCATTTTTGCCACAAAATATTGATAATTTCTGCCATTTTGCTCTAAAATATTAAAAATTTCTGCCTTTTTTCCCTGAAATAAGTGAAATTTCTGCAATGTTGCCCCAAAATAAGTGAAATTTCTGCAATTTTGCCCCAAAATAAGGGAAATTTCTGGAATTTTCCCCAAAATAAATGGAATTTCTGAGTTTTGCCCCAAAATAAAAAGAATTTCTGTCTTTTTGCCCCAACATATAAGGAATTTCTGCATTTTTGCCCCACAATTAGAGGAATTTCTGCAATTTTGCTCCAAAATAAGGGAAATTTCTGCTTTTTAGCCCGAAAATAAAAATAATGTATACCTTTTGCCACAAAAAAAAAGAAATTTCTTCATTTTTGCCTCAAAATATAAGGAATTTCTGCATTTTTACCTCAAAATAAGTGAAATTTCTGCCTTTTTACCCAAAAATAAACGGAATTTCTGTCTTTCTGCCCCAAAATAAAAGGAATTTTTGAATTATGCCCTGAAATAAGTGATATTTCTGCAATTTTCCCCAAAATAAAAGAAATTTCTGCTTTTTGCCACAAAATAAGGGCAATTTCTGTCTTTTTGCCCCAAAATAAGGGAAATTTCTGCCTTTTTGTCCCGAAATAAGGGGAATTTCAGCCTTTATACCTCAAAATAAGGGGAATTTCTGCATTTTTGGCACAAAATATTGAGAATTTCTCCAATTTTGCTCCAAAATATTGAAAATTTCTTCCTTTTTTCCCTGAAATAAGTGAAATTTCTGCAATTTTGCCCAAAAATAAGTGAAATTTCTGCAATTTTGCCTCAAAATAAGGGAAATTTCTGGAATTTTCCCCAAAATAAATGGAATTTCTGAGTTTTACCCCAAAATAAAAAGAATTTTAGTGTTTTTGCCCCAACATATAGGGAATTTATGCCTTTTTGCCCCACAACTAGGGGAATTTCTGCAATTTTGCTCCAAAATTTGGGGAATTTCTACTTTTTTCTCAAAAATAACAGGAATGCATACCTTTCGCCACAAAAAAGGGAAATTTCTTCATTTTTGCCCCAAAATAAGAGGAATTTCTGCCTTTTAACCTCAAAATATGTGAAATTTCTGCCTTTTTATTCAAAAATAAACGGAATTTATGTCTTTTTGCCCCAAAACAAAAGGAATTTTTGAATTATGCCCTGAAATAAGTGAAATTTCTGCAATTTTGCCCCAAATAAGGAAAATTTCTGGAATTTTGCCCCAAAATAATTGGAATTTTGAGTTTTGCCCCAAAATAAGGAGAATATCTGACTTTTTCCCTAACATATAGGGAATTTCTGCATTTTTGCCCCACAATTAGGGGAATTTCTGCAATTTAGCTTTAAAATACGGGGAAATTCTGCTTTTTAGCCCGAAAATAAAAATAATGTATACCTTTTGCCACAAAAAAAGAAATTTTTTCATTTTTGCCCCAAAATAAGAGGAATTTCTGCATTTTTACCTCAAAATAAGTGAAATTTCTGCCTTTTTACCCAAAAATAAACGGAATTTCTGTCTTTTTACCCCAAAATAAAAGGAATTTATAAATTTTGCCCTTAAATAAGGGAAATTTATGCAATTTTGCCCCAACATAAAAGAAATTTCTGCCTTTTTGACACAAAATAAGGGGAATTTCTAGATTTTTGCAACAAAATATTAGGAATTTCTGAGTTTGCCCCAAAATAAGAAAATTTCTGCCTTTTTTTCCTGAAATAAGTGAAATTTCTGCAATTTTGCCCCAAAATAAGGGAAATTTTGGCCTTTTTGTTCCGAAATAAGGGGAATTTCAGCCTTTTTACCTCAAAATAGGGGAATTTCTGCATTTTTGCCACAAAATATTGATAATTTCTGCCATTTTGCTCCAAAATATCAAAAATTTCTGCCTTTTTTCCCTGAAATTAGTTAAATTTCTGCAATCTTGCCACAAAATAAGTGAAATTTCTGCAATTTTGCCCCAAAATAAGGGAAATTTCTGGAATTTTCCCAAAAATAAATGGAATTTCTGAGTTTTGCCCCAAAATAAAAAGAATTTCTGTCTTTTTGCCCCAACATATAGGAAATTTCTGCATTTTTGCCCCACAATAAGAGGAATTTCTGCAATTTTGCTCCAAAATACGGGGAATTTCTTCTTTTTAGCCCGAAAATAAAAATAATGTATACCTTTTGCCACAAAAAAAAAAAATTTCTTCATTTTTGCCTCCAAATAAGAGGAACTTCTGCATTTTGTCCTCAAAATAAGTGAAATTTTTGGCTTTTTACACAAAAATAAACGGAAATTCTGTCTTTTTGCCCCCAAATAAAAGGAAATTTTGAATTATTCCCTAAAATAACTGATACTTCTGCAATTTTCCCCCAAAATAAAAGAAATTTCTGCCTTTTTGCCATAAAATAAGGGCAATTTCTGTCTTTTTGCCCCAAAATAAGGGAAATTTCTGCCTTTTTGTCCCAAAATAAGGGGAATTTTAGCCTTTATACCTCAAAATAAGGGGAATTTCTGCATTTTTGGCACAAAATATTGAGAATTTCTGCAATTTTGCTCCAAAATATTGAAAATTTCTGCCTTTTTTCCCTGAAATAAGTTAAATTTCTGCAATTTTGCCCAAAAATTAGTGAAATTTCTGCAATTTTGCCCCAAAATAAGGAAAATTTCTGGAATTTTCCCCAAAATAAAAAGAATTTCTGTGTTTCAGCCCTAACATATAGGGTATTTCTGCCTTTTTGCCCCACAACTAGGGGAATTTCTGCAATTTTGCTCCAAAATACGGGGAATTTCTGCTTTTTTTCCCAAAAATAAGAGGAATGTATACCTTTTGCCACAAAAAAGCAAAATTTCTTCATTTTTGCCCCAAAATAAGAGGAATTTCTTCCTTTAAACCTCAAAATAAGTGAAATTTCTGCAATTTTGCCCAAAAATAAGTGAAATTTCTGCAATTTTGCCCCAAAATAAAAGGAATTTTTGAATTATGGCCTGAAATAAATGAAATTTCTTCAATTTTGCCTCAAAATAAGGGAAATTTCTGACTTTTTGACACAAAATAAGAGGAATTTCTGCATTTTTACCACAAAATATTAGGAATTTCTGCCTTTTTGCCCCAAAATAAGAAAAATTTCTCTCTTTCTTCCCTGAAATAAAGGAAATTTCTGCAATGTTGCCCCAAAATAAGTGAAATTTCTGCAATTTTGCCCCAAAATAAGTGGAATTTCTGAGTTTTGCCCCAAAATAAGGAGAATTTCTGTCTTTTTGCCCCAACAAATAGAAAATTTCTCCCTTTTTGCCCCACAACTTGGGGAATTTCTGCAATTTTGCTCCAAAATACAGAGAATTTCTGCTTTTTTTCCCAAAAATAAGGGTAATGTATACCTTTTGCCACAAAAAAGGGAAATTTCTTAATTTTTGCCCCAAAATAATAGGAATTTCTGCCTTTTTACATCAAAATAAGTGAAATTTTTGCCTTTTTACCCAAAAATAAACGGAATTTCTGTCTTTTTGCCCCAAAATAAAAGGAATTTTTGAATTATGCCCTGAAGTAAGTGAAATTTCTGCAATTTTACCCCAAAATAAAAGAAATTTCTGCCTTTTTGCCACAAAATAAGGGCAATTTCTGTCTTTTTGCCCCAAAATAAGGGAAATTTCTGCCTTTTTGTCCCGAAATAAGGGGAATTTCAGCATTTATACATCAAAATAAGGGGAATTTCTGCATTTTTGGCACAAAATATTGAGAATTTTTGCAATGTTGCTCCAAAATATTGAAAATTTCTGTTTTTTTTCCCTGAAATAAGTGAAATTTCTGCAATTTTGCCCCAAATTAAGTGAAATTTCTGCAATTTGCCCCAAAATAAGGGAAATTTCTGGAATTTTCCCCAAAATAAATGGAATTTCTGAGTTTTACCCCAAAATAAAAAGAATTTCTGTGTTTTTGCCCCAACATATAGGGAATTTCTGCCTTTTTGCCCCACAACTAGGGGAATTTCTGCAATTTTGCTCCAAAATACGGGGAATTTCTGCTTTTTTTCCCAATAATAATAGGAATGTATACCTTTTGCCACAAAAAAGGGAAATTTCTTCATTTTTGCCCCAAAATAAGAGGAATTTCTGCCTTTTAACCTCAAAATAAGTGAAATTTCTGCCTTTCTACCCAAAAATAAACGGAATTTCTGTCATTTTGCCCTGAAATAAAAAGAATTTTTGAATTATGCCCTAATAAGTAAAATTTCTGCAATTTTACCCCAAAATAAAAGAAATTTCTTCCTTTTTGCCACAAAATAAAAGGAATTTCTGTCTTTTTGTCCAAAAATAAGGGAAATTTCTGCCTTTTTGTTCCAAAATAAGGGGAATTTCAGCCCTTTTACCTCAAAATAAAGGGAATTTCTGCATTTTTGCCACAAAATATTGAGAATTTCTGCCATTTTGTTCCATAATATCGAAAATTTCTGCCTTTTTTTCCTGAAATAAGTAAAATTTCTGCAATTTTGCCCTAAAATAAGGGCAATTTCTGCAATTTTGCCCCAAAATAAGAGAAATTTCTGAAATTTTGCTCCAGAATAAGTGGAATTTCTGAGTTTGCCCAAAAATGTGGAGAATTTTTGTCTTTTAGCCTACACATATAGGGAATTTCTGCCTTTTTGCCCCACAATTAGGGGAATTTCTGCAATTTTCCTCCAAAATACGGGAATTTCTGCTTTTTTGCCCGAAAATAAGGGGAATGTATACCTTTTGCCACAAAAAAATGGAAATTTCTTCATTTTTGCCCCAAAATAAAAGGAATTTCTGCATTTTTACCTCAAAATAAGTGAAATTTCTACCCTTTTACCCAAAATAAACGGAATTTCTCTCTTTTTGCCCCAAAATAAAAGGAATTTTTGAATTATGCCCTGAAATAAGTGAAATTTTTGCAATTTTGCCCCAAAATAAATTAATTTCTGCCTTTTTGACACAAAATAAAGGAAATTTCTGCATTTTTACCAAAAAATATTAAGAATTTCTGCCTTTTTGCCCCAAAATAAGGAAAATTTCTGCATTTTTCCCTAAAATAAGTGAAATTTCTGCAATTTTGCCCCAAAATACGTGAAATTTCTACAATTTTGCCCCAAAATAAGTAAAATTTCTGCAATTTTGCCCAAACATAAAAGAAATTTTTGGAATTTTGCCCCAAAATAAGTGGAATTTCTGAGTTTTGACCCAAAATAAAAAGAATTTCTGTCTTTTTACCCCAACATATAGGGAATGTCTGCATTTTTGCCCCACAATTAGGAGAATTTTTGCAATTTTGCTCCAAAATACGGGGAATTTCTGCTTTTTAGCCCGAAAATAAGGGGAATGTATACCTTTTGCCACAAAAGGAAAATTTCTTCATTTTTGCCCCAAAATAAGAGGAATTTCTGCCTTTTTACCTCAAAATAAGTGAAATTTCTGCATTTCATACCCAAAAATAAATGGAATTTCTGTCTTTTTGCCCCAAAATAAAAGGAATTTTTGAATTATGGCCTGAAATAAATGAAATTTCTTCAATTTTGCCTCAAAATAAGGGAAATTTCTGACTTTTTGACACAAAATAAGAGGAATTTCTGCATTTTTACCACAAAATATTAGGAATTTCTGACTTTTTGCCCCAAAATAAGAAAAATTTCTCTCTTTCTTCCCTGAAATAAAGGAAATTTCTGCAATGTTGCCCCAAAATAAGTGAAATTTCTGCAATTTTGCCCCAAAATAAGTGGAATTTCTGAGTTTTGCCCCAAAATAAGGAGAATTTCTGTCTTTTTGCCCCAACAAATAGAAAATTTCTCCCTTTTTGCCCCACAACTTGGGGAATTTCTGCAATTTTGCTCCAAAATACAGGGAATTTCTGCTTTTTTTCCCAAAAATAAGGGTAATGTATACCTTTTGCCACAAAAAAGGGAAATTTCTTAATTTTTGCCACAAAATAATAGGAATTTCTGCCTTTTTACATCAAAATAAGTGAAATTTTTGCCTTTTTTCCCAAAAATAAACGGAATTTCTGTCTTTTTGCCCCAAAATAAAAGGAATTTTTGAATTATGCCCTGAAATAAGTGAAATTTCTGCAATTTTATTCCAAAATAAAAGAAATTTCTGCCTTTTTGCCACAAAATAAGGGCAATTTCTGTCTTTTTGCCCCAAAATAAGGGAAATTTCTGCCTTTTTGTCCCGAAATAAGGGGAATTTCAGCATTTATACATCAAAATAAGGGGAATTTCTGCATTTTTGGCACAAAATATTGAGAATTTCTGCAATTTTGCTCCAAAATATTGAAAATTTCTGTTTTTTTTCCCTGAAATAAGTGAAATTTCTGCAATTTTGCCACAAATTAAGTGAAATTTCTGCAATTTGCCTCAAAATAAGGGAAATTTCTGGAATTTTCCCCAAAATAAATGGAATTTCTGAGTTTTACCCCAAAATTAAAAGAATTTCTGTGTTTTTGCCCCAACATATAGGGAATTTCTGCCTTTTTGCCCCACAACTAGGGGAATTTCTGCAATTTTGCTCCAAAATACGGGGAATTTCTGCTTTTTTTCCCAATAATAATAGGAATGTATACCTTTTGCCACAAAAAAGGGAAATTTCTTCATTTTTGCCCCAAAATAAGAGGAATTTCTGCCTTTTAACCTCAAAATAAGTGAAATTTCTGCCATTCTACCCAAAAATAAACGGAATTTCTGTCATTTTGCCCTGAAATAAAAAGAATTTTTGAATTATGCCCTAATAAGTAAAATTTCTGCTATTTTACCCCAAAATAAAAGAAATTTCTGCCTTTTTGCCACAAAATAAAAGGAATTTCTCTCTTTTTGCCCAAAAATAAGGGAAATTTCTGCCTTTTTGTTCCAAAATAAGGGGAATTTCAGCCCTTTTACCTCAAAATAAAGGGAATTTCTGCATTTTTGCCACAAAATATTGAGAATTTCTGCCATTTTGCTCCAAAATATCGAAAATTTCTGCCTTTTTTTCCTGAAATAAGTGAAATTTCTGCAATTTTGCCCCAAAATAAGTGAAATTTCTGCAATTTAGCCCCAAAATAAGGGAAATTTTTGGAATTTTCCCCAAAATAAATGGAATTTCGGGGTTTTGCCCCAAAATAAAGAATTTCTGATTTTTGCCCCAACATATAGGGAATTTCTGCATTTTTGCCACACAATTATGGGGTTTTCTGCAATTTTGCTCCAAAATACGTGGAATTTTTGCTTTTTTGCCCGAAAATAAGGGGAATGTATACCTTTTGCCACAAAAAAGGGAAATTTCTTCATTTTTGCCCCAAAATAAGAGGAATTTCTTTTTTTTTACCTAAAAATAAGTAAAATTTCTGCCTTTTAACCAAAAATAAACGGAATTTCTGTCTTTTTGCCCCAAAATAAAAGGAATTTTTGAATTTTGCCCTGAAATAAGTGAAATTTATGCAATTTTACCCCAAAATAAGGGAAATTTCTGTAATTTTGCCCCAAAATAAGTGGAATTTCTGAGTTTTTTCCCAAAATAAGTAGAATTTCTGTCTTTTTGCCCCAACACATAGGGAATTTCTGCCTTTTTGCCCCACAATTAGGGGATTTTCTGCAATTTTGCTCTGAAATACGGAGAATTTCTGCTTTTTTGCCCGAAAATAAGGGGAATGTATACCTTTTGCCACAAAAAAGGGAAATTTATTCATTTTTGCCACAAAATAAGAGGAATTTCTTGCTTTCTACCTCAAATTAAGTGAAATTTTTGAATTTTTACCCAAAAATAAACGGAATTTCTGTCTTTTTGCCCCAAAATAAAAGAAATTTTTGAATTTTGCAGTGAAATAAGTGAAATTTCTGCAATTTTGCCCAAAAATAAGTGAAATTTCTGCAATTGTGCCCCAAAATAAGGGAAATTTCTGGAATTTTCCCCAAAATAAATGGAATTTCTGAGTTTTACCCCAAAATAAAAAGAATTTCTGTGTTTTTGCCCCAACATATAGGGAATTTCTGCCTTTTTGCCCCACAACTAGGGGAATTTCTGCAATTTTGCTCCAAAATACGGGGAATTTCTGCTTTTTTTCCCAATAATAATAGGAATGTATACCTTTTGCCACAAAAAAGGGAAATTTCTTCATTTTTGCCCCAAAATAAGAGGAATTTCTGCCTTTTAACCTCAAAATAAGTGAAATTTCTGCCTTTCTACCCAAAAATAAACGGAATTTCTGTCATTTTGCCCTGAAATAAAAAGAATTTTTGAATTATGCCCTAATAAGTAAAATTTCTGCAATTTTACCTCAAAATAAAAGAAATTTCTGCCTTTTTGCCACAAAATAAAAGGAATTTCTCTCTTTTTGCCCAAAAATAAGGGAAATTTCTGCCTTTTTGTTCCAAAATAAGGGGAATTTCAGCCCTTTTACCTCAAAATAAAGGGAATTTCTGCATTTTTGCCACAAAATATTGAGAATTTCTGCCATTTTGCTCCAAAATATCGAAAATTTCTGCCTTTTTTTCCTGAAATAAGTGAAATTTCTGCAATCTAGCCCCAAAATAAGGGAAATTTTTGGAATTTTCCCCAAAATAAATGGTATTTCGGGGTTTTGCCCCAAAATAAAGAATTTCTGACTTTTTGCCCTAACATATAGGGAATTTCTGCATTTTTGCCACACAATTAGGGGGTTTTCTGCAATTTTGCTCCAAAATACAGGGAATTTTTGCTTTTTTGCCCGAAAATAAGGGGAATGTATATCTTTTGCCACAAAAAAGGGAAATTTCTTCATTTTTGCCCCCAAATAAGAGGAATTTCTTCCTTTTTACCTCAAAATAAGTAAATTTTCTGCCTTTTTACCCAAAAATAAACGGAATTTCTGTCTTTTTGCCCCAAAATAAAAGAAATTTTTGAATTTTGCAGTGAAATAAGTGAAATTTCTGCAATTTTGCCCAAAAATAAGTGAAATTTCTGCAATTTTGCCCCAAAATAAGGGAAATTTCTGGAATTTTCCCCAAAATAAATGGAATTTCTGAGTTTTACCCCAAAATAAAAAGAATTTCTGTGTTTTTGCCCCAACATATAGGGAATTTCTGCCTTTTTGCCCCACAACTAGGGGAATTTCTGCAATTTTGCTCCAAAATACGGGGAATTTCTGCTTTTTTTCCCAATAATAATAGGAATGTATACCTTTTGCCACAAAAAAGGGAAATTTCTTCATTTTTGCCCCAAAATAAGAGGAATTTCTGCCTTTTAACCTCAAAATAAGTGAAATTTCTGCCTTTCTACCCAAAAATAAACGGAATTTCTGTCATTTTGCCCTGAAATAAAAAGAATTTTTGAATTATGCCCTAATAAGTAAAATTTCTGCAATTTTACCCCAAAATAAAAGAAATTTCTGCCTTTTTGCCACAAAATAAAAGGAATTTCTGTCTTTTTGCCCAAAAATAAGGGAAATTTCTGCCTTTTTGTTCCAAAATAAGGGGAATTTCAGCCCTTTTACCTCAAAATAAAGGGAATTTCTGCATTTTTGCCACAAAATATTGAGAATTTCTGCCATTTTGCTCCAAAATATCGAAAATTTCTGCCTTTTTTTCCTGAAATAAGTGAAATTTTTGCAATTTTGCCCCAAAATAAGTGAAATTTCTGCAATTTAGCCCCAAAATAAGGGAAATTTTTGGAATTTTCCCCAAAATAAATGGAATTTCGGGGTTTTGCCCCAAAATAAAGAATTTCTGATTTTTGCCCCAACATATAGGGAATTTCTGCATTTTTGCCACGCAATTAGGGGGTTTTCTGCAATTTTGCTCCAAAATACGTGGAATTTTTGCTTTTTTGCCCGAAAATAAGTGGAATGTATACCTTTTGCCACAAAAAAGGGAAATTTCTTCATTTTTGCCCCAAAATAAGAGGAATTTCTTCCTTTTTACCTCAAAATAAGTGAAATTTCTGCCTTTTTACCCAAAAATAAACGGAATTTCTGTCTTTTTGCCCCAAAATAAAAGGAATTTTTGAATTTTGCCCTGAAATAAGTGAAATTTATGCAATTTTACCCCAAAATAAGGGAAATTTCTGTAATTTTGCCCCAAAATAAGTGGAATTTCTGAGTTTTTTCCCAAAATAAGGAGAATTTCTGTCTTTCTGCCCCAACACATAGGGAATTTCTGCCTTTTTGCACCACAATTAGGGGATTTTCTGCAATTTTGCTCCGAAATACGGGGAATTTCTGCTTTTTTGCCCGAAAATAAGGGGAATGTATACCTTTTGCCACAAAAAAGGGAAATTTCTTCATTTTTGCCCCAAAATAAGAGGAATTTCTTGCTTTCTACCTCAAATTAAGTGAAATTTCTGACTTTTTACCCAAAAATAAACAGAATTTCTGACTTTTTGCCCCAAAATAAAAGAAATTTTTGAATTTTGCAGTGAAATAAGTGAAATTTCTGCAATTTTGCCCAAAAATAAGTGAAATTTCTGCAATTTTGCCCCAAAATAAGGGAAATTTCTGGAATTTTCCCCAAAATAAATGGAATTTCTGAGTTTTACCCCAAAATTAAAAGAATTTCTGTGTTTTTGCCCCAACATATAGGGAATTTCTGCCTTTTTGCCCCACAACTAGGGGAATTTCTGCAATTTTGCTCCAAAATACGGGGAATTTCTGCTTTTTTTCCCAATAATAATAGGAATGTATACCTTTTGCCACAAAAAAGGGAAATTTCTTCATTTTTGCCCCAGATAAGAGGAATTTCTGCCTTTTAACCTCAAAATAAGTGAAATTTCTGCCTTTCTACCCAAAAATAAACGGAATTTCTGTCATTTTGCCCTGAAATAAAAAGAATTTTTGAATTATGCCCTAATAAGTAAAATTTCTGCAATTTTACCCCAAAATAAAAGAAATTTCTGCCTTTTTGCCACAAAATAAAAGGAATTTCTGTCTTTTTGCCCAACAATAAGGGAAATTTCTGCCTTTTTGTTCCAAAATAAGAGGAATTTCAGCCCTTTTACCTCAAAATAAAGGGAATTTCTGCATTTTTGCCACAAAATATTGAGAATTTCTGCCATTTTGCTCCAAAATATCAAAAATTTCTGCCTTTTTTTCCTGAAATAAGTGAAATTTCTGCAATTTTGCCCCAAAATAAGTGAAATTTCTGCAATCTAGCCCCAAAATAAGGGAAATTTTTGGAATTTTCCCTAAAATAAATGGAATTTCGGGGTTTTGCCCCAAAATAAAGAATTTCTGACTCTTTGCCCCAACATATAGTGAATTTCTGCATTTTTCGCACACAATTAGGGGGTTTTCTGCAATTTTACTGCAAAATACGGGGAATTTTTGCTTTTTTGCCCGAAAATAAGGGGAATGTATACCTTTTGCCACAAAAAAGGGAAATTTCTTCATTTTTGCCCCAAAATAAGAGGAATTTCTTCCTTTTTACCTCAAAATAAGTAAAATTTCTGCCTTTTTACCCAAAAATAAACGGAATTTCTGTCTTTTTGCCCCAAAATAAAAGGAATTTTTGAATTTTGCCCTGAAATAAGTGAAATTTATGCAATTTTGCCCAAAAATAAGTGAAATTTCTGCAATTTTGCCCCAAAATAAGGGAAATTTCTGGAATTTTCCCCAAAATAAATGGAATTTCTGAGTTTTACCCCAAAATAAAAAGAATTTCTGTGTTTTTGCCCCAACATATAGGGAATTTCTGCCTTTTTGCCCCACAACTAGGGGAATTTCTGCAATTTTGCTCCAAAATACGGGGAATTTCTGCTTTTTTTCCCAAAATTAAGAGGAATGTATACCTTTTGCCACAAAAAAGGGAAATTTCTTCATTTTTGCCCCAAAATAAGAGGAATTTCTGCTTTTTAACCTCAAAATAAGTGAAATTTCTGCCTTTTTATTCAAAAATAAACGGAATTTCTGTCTTTTTGCTCCAAAATAAAAGGAATTTTTGAATTATGCCCTGAAATAAGTGAAATTTCTGCAATTTTGCCCCAAAATAAGAGAAATTTCTGCCTTTTTGACACAAAATATTAGGAATTTCTGCATTTTTGCCCCAAAATAAGGAAAATTCCTGCCTTTTTTTCCCTGAAATAAGTGAAATTTCTGCAATTTTGCCCCAAAAATAAGTGAAATTTCTGGAATTTTGCCCCAAAATAAGGGAAATTTCTGGAATTTTGCCCCCAAATAAGGGGAATTTCAGCCTTTTTACCTTAAAATAATGGGAATTTCAGCATTTTTGCCACAAAATATTAGGAATTTCTGCCTTTTTGCCCCAAAATAAGGAATTTCTGTCTTTTGGCCACAACATATAGGGAATTTCTGCATTTTTGCCCCACAATTAGAAAAATTTCTGCAATTTTGCTCCAAAATACGGGGAATTTCTTCTTTTTAGCCCGAAAATAAAAATAATGTATACCTTTTGCCACAAAAAAGAATTTTTTTTATTTTTGCCCCAAAATAAGAGGAATTTCTGCATTTTTACCTCAAAATAAGTGAAATTTCTGCCTTTTTACCCAACAATAATCGGAATTTCTGTCTTTTTTCCCCAAAATAAAAGGAATTTTTGAATTATGCCCTGATATAAGTGATATTTCTGCAATTTTTCCCCAAAATAAAAGAAATTTCTGCCTTTTGCCACAAAATAAGGGGAATTTCTGTCTTTTTGCCCCAAAATAAGGGAAATTTATCTCTTTTTGCCACCAAATAAGGGAAATTTCAGCCTTTTCACCTCAAAATAAGGGGAATTTCTGCAATTTTGCCACAAACTATTAGGAATTTCTGCCTTTTTGCTCCAAAATAAGGAAAATTTCTGCCTTTTTTCCATGAAATAAGTGAAATTTCTGCAATTTTGCCCTAAAATAAGGGAAATTTCTGGAATTTTGCCCCAAAATAAGGGAAATTTCTGGAATTTTGCCTCAGAATAAGTGGAATTTTGAGTTTTGCCCCAAAATAATGAGAATATCTGACTTTTGCCCTAACATATACGGAATTTTTGCCTTTTTGCCCCGCAATTAGGGGAATTTCTGCAATTTTGCTCCAAAATACGGGGAATTTCTGCCTTTTTGCCCGAAAATAAGGGGAATGTATACCTTTTGCACAAAAAAGGAAAATTTCTTCATTTTTGCCTCAAAATAAGAGGAATTTCTGCCTTTTAACCTCAAAATAATTGAAATTTTTGTCTTTCTACCCAAAAATAAATGTAATTTCTGTCATTTTGCCCCAAAATAAAAAGAATTTTTGAATTATGCCCTGAAATAAGTAAAATTTCTGCAATTTTACCCCAAAATAAAAGAAATTTCTGCCTTTTTGCCACAAAATAAAAGGAATTTCTCTCTTTTTGCCCCAAAATAAGGGAAATTTCTGCCTTTTTGTTCCGAAATAAGGGGAATTTCAGCATTTTTACCTCAAAATAAAGGGAATTTCTGCATTTTTGCCACGAAATATTGAGAATTTCTGCCATTTTGCTCCAAAATATCAAAAATTTCTGCCTTTTTTTCCTGAAATAAGTAAAATTTCTGCAATTTTGCCCCAAAATAAGTGAAATTTCTGCAATTTAGCCCCAAAATAAGGGAAATTTTTGGAATTTTCCCCAAAATAAATGGAATTTCGGGGTTTTGCCCCAAAATAAAGAATTTCTGTCTTTTTGCCCCAACATATAGAGAATTTCTGCATTTTTGCCACACAATTTGGGGATTTTCTGCAATTTTGCTCCAAAATACGGGGAATTTTTGCTTTTTTGCCCGAAAATAAGGGGAATGTATACCTTTTGCCACAAAAAAGGGAAATTTCTTCATTTTTGCCCCAAAATAAGAGGAATTTCTTCCTTTTTACCTCAAAATAAGTGAAATTTCTGCCTTTTTACCCAAAAATAAACGGAATTTCTGTCTTTTTGCCCCAAAATAAAAGGAATTTTTGAATTTTGCCCTGAAATAAGTGCAATTTATGCAATTTTACCCCAAAATAAGGGAAATTTCTGTAATTTTGCCCCAAAATAAGTGGAATTTCTGAGTTTTTTCCCAAAATAAGGAGAATTTCTGTCTTTCTGCCCCAACACATAGGGAATTTCTGCCTTTTTGCCCCACAATTAGGGGATTTTCTGCAATTTTGCTCCGAAATACGGGGAATTTCTGCCTTTTTGCCCGAAAATAAGGGGAATGTATACCTTTTGCCACAAAAAAGGGAAATTTCTTCATTTTTGCCCCAAAATAAGAGGAATTTCTTGCTTTTTACCTCAAAATAAGTGAAATTCCTGCCTTTTTATCCAAAAATAAACGGAATTTCTGTCTTTTTTCCCCAAAATAAAAGGAATTTTTGAATTATGCCCTGAAATAAGAGATATTTCTGCAATTTTTCCCCAAAATAAAAGAAATTTCTTCCATTTTGCGACAAAATAAGGTGTATTTCTGTATTTTTGCCCCAAAATAAGGGAAATTTATCTCTTTTTGCCCCCAAATAAGGGAAATTTCAGCCTTTTTACCTCAACATAAGGGTAATTTCTGCAATTTTGCCACAAACTATTAGGAATTTCTGCCTTTTTGCTCCAAAATAAGGAAAATTTCTGCCTTTTTTCCATGAAATAAGTGAAATTTCTGCAATTTTGCCCTAAAATAAGGGCAATTTCTGGAATTTTGCCCCAAAATAAGGAAAATTTCTGGAATTTTGCCTCATAATAAGTGTAATTTCTGAGTTGTGCCCAAAAATGTGGAAAATTTTTGTCTTTTTGCCTCAACATATAGGGAATTTCTGCCTTTTTGTCCCACAATTTGGGGAATTTCTGCAATTTTGCTCCAAAATACGGGCATTTCTGCTATTTTGCCCGAAAATAAGAGCAATGTATACCTTTTGCCACAAAAAAGTGAAATTTCTTCATTTTTGCCCCAAAATAAGAGGAATTTCTGCATTTTTACCTCAAAATAAGTGAAATTTCTGCCTTTTTACCCCAAATAAATGGAATTTCTGTCTTTTTGCCCCAAAATAAAAAGTATTTTTGAATTATGCCCTGAAATAAGTGAAATTTCTGCAAATTTGCTCCAAAATAAAGGAACTTTCTGCCTTTTTGACAAAAAATAAAGGAAATTTCTGCATTTTTGCCAAAAAATATTAGGAATTACTGCCTTTTTGCCCCAAAATAAAAAAAATTTCCGCATTTTTTCCCTGAAATTAGTGAAATTTCTGCAATTTTGCCCCAAAATAAGTGAAATTTCTGAAATTTTGCCCCAAAATACGTAAAATTTCTGCAATTTTGCCCAAAAATAAGGGAAAATCCTGGAATTTTGCCCCAAAATAAGTGGAATTTCTGAGTTTTGCCCCAAAATAAAAAAAAATTCTGTCTTTTTACCCCAACATATAGGGAATTTCTGCATTTTTGCCCCACAATTAGAAGAATTTCTGCAATTTTGCTTCAAAATACGAGGAATTTCTGTTTTTTGCCGGAAAATAAGGGGAATGTGTACCTTTTGCCACAAAAAGGGAAATTTCTTCATTTTTGCCCCAAAATAAGAGGAATTTCTGCCTTTTTACCTCAAAATAAATGAAATTTCTGCCTTTTTTCCCCAAAAATAAATGGAATTTCTGTCTTTTTGCCCCAAAATAAAAGGAATTTTTGAATTATGCCCTGAAATAAGTGAAATTTCTTCAATTTTGCCCCAAAATGAGGGAAATTTCTGACTTTTTGACACAAAATTAGAGGAATTTCTGCATTTTTGCCACAAAATATTAGGAATTTCTGCCTTTTTGGCCCAAAATAAAGAAAATTTCTGTCTTTCTTCCCTGAAATAAAGGAAATTTCTGCAATTTTGCCTCAAAATAAGTGAAATTTCTGCAATTTTGCCCCAAAATAATTAGAATTTCTGAGTTTTGCCCCAAAATAAGGAGAATTTCTGTCTTTTTGCCCCAACAAATAGGGAATTTTTCCCTTTTTGCCCCACAACTAGGGGAATTTTTGCAATTTCACTTCAAATAAAGGGAATTTCTGCTTTTTTTCCCAAAAATAAGGGGAATGTATACCTTTTGCCACAAAAAAGGGAAATTTCTTCATTTTTGCCACAAAATAATAGGAATTTCTGCATTTTTACATCAAAATAAGTGAAATTTCTGCCTTTTTACCCAAAAATAAACGGAATTTCTGTCTTTTTGCCCCAAAATAAAAGGAATTATTGAATTTTGCCCTGAAATAAGGGAAATTTCTGCAATTTTGCTCCAACATAAAAGAAATTTCTGCCTTTTTGACACAAAATAAGGGGAATTTCTGCATTTTTGCCACAAAATATTAGGAATTTCTGACTTTTTGCCCCAAAATAAGAAAATTTCTGCCTTTTTTCCCTGAAATAAGTGAAATTTCTGCAATTTTGCCCCAAAATAATGGAAATTTCTGCCTTTTTGTTCCGAAATAAGGGAAATTTCAGACTTTTTACCTCAAAATAGGGGAATTTCTGCATTTTTGCCACAAATATTGAGAATTTCTGCCATTTTACTCCAAACTATCAAAAATTTCTGCCTTTTTTCCCTGAAATAAGTGAAATTTCTGCAATGTTGCCCCAAAATAATTGAAATTTCTGCAATTTTGCCCCAAAATAAGGGAAATTTCTGGAATTTGCCCCAAAATAAATGGAATTTCTGAGTTTTGCCCCAAAAATAAAAAGAATTTCTGTCTTTTTGCCCCAACATATAGGGAATTTCTGCATTTTTGCCCCACAATTAGAGGAATTTATGCAATTTTGCTACAAAATACAGGGAATTTCTGCTTTTTAGCCCGAAAATAAAAATAATGTATACCTTTTGCCACAAAAAAAAAGAAATTTCTTCATTTTTGTCTCAAAATAAGAGGAGTTTCTGCATTTTTACCTCAAAATAAGTGAAATTTCTGCCTTTTTACCCAAAAATAAACGGAATTTCTGTCTTTTTGCCCCAAAATAAAAGGAATTTTTGAATTATGCCCTGAAATAAGTGATAGTTCTGCAATTTTTCCCAAAAATAAAAGAAATTTCTGCCTTTTTGCCACAAAATAAGGGCAATTTCTGTCTTTTTGCCCCAAAATAAGGAAAACTTATGCCTTTTTGCCCCCAAATAAGGGGAATTTCAGCCTTTTTACCTCAAAATAAGGGGAATTTCTGCATTTTTGCCAAAAATATTAGGAATTTCTGCCTTTTTGCTCCAAAATAAGGAAAATTTCTGCCTTTTTTCCATGAAATAAGTGAAATTTCTGCAATTTTGCCCTAAAATAAGGGCAATTTCTGCAATTTTGCCCCAAAATAAGGGAAATTTCTGAAATTTTACCCCAGAATAAGTGGAATTTCTGAGTTTGCCCAAAAATGTGGAGAATTTTTGTCTTTTTGCTTCAACATATAGGGAATTTCTGCCTTTTTGCCCCACAATTAGGGGAATTTCTGCAATTTTGCTCCAAAATACGGGAATTTCTGCATTTTTGTCCGAAAATAAGGGGAATGTATACCTTTTGCCACAAAAAAATGGAAATTTCTTCATTTTTGCCCCAAAATAAGAGGAATTTCTGCATTTTTACCTCAAAATAAGTGAAATTTCTACCTTTTTACACAAAATAAACGGAATTTCTCTCTTTTTGCCCCAAAATAAAAGGAATTTTTGAATTATGCCCTGAAATAAGTGAAATTTCTGCAATTTTGACCCAAAATAAAGGAAATTTCTGCCTTTTTGACACAAAATAAAGGAAATTTCTGCATTTTTACCAAAAATATTAATAATTTCTGCCTTTTTGCCCCAAAATAAGGAAAATTTCTGCATTTTTCCCTGAAATAAGTGAAATTTCTGCAATTTTGCCACAAAATACGTGAAATTTCTGCAATTTTGCCCCAAAATAAGTAAAATTTCTGCAATTTTGCCCATAAATAAGATAAATTTTTTGAATTTTGCCCCAAAATAAGTGTAATTTCTGAGTTTTGACCCAAAATAAAAAGAATTTCTGTCTTTTTACCCCAACATATAGGGAATTTCTGCATTTTTGCCCCACAATTAGGAGAATTTCTGCAATTTTGCTCCAAAATACGGGGAACTTCTGCTTTTTAGCCCGAAAATAAGGGGAATGTATACCTTTTGCCACAAAAAAAGGGAAATTTCTTCATTTTTGCCCCAAAATAAGAGGAATTTCTGCCTTTTTAGCTCAATATAAGTGAAATTTCTGCCTTTCTTATCCAAAAATAAATGGAATTTCTGTCTTTTTGCCCCAAAATAAAAGAAATTTTTGAATTATGCCCTGAAATAAATGAAATTTCTTCAATTTTGCCTCAAAATAAGGGAAATTTGTGACTTTTTGACACAAAATAAAGGGAATTTCTTCATTTTTGCCACAAAATATTAGGAATTTCTGACTTTTTGCCCCAAAATAAGAAAAATTTCTCTCTTTCTTTCCTGAAATAAAGGAAATTTCTGCAATTTTGCCCCAAAATAAGTGAAATTTCTGCAATTTTGCCCCAAAATAAGTGGAATTTCTGAGTTTTGCCCCAAAATAAGGAGAATTTCTGTCTTTTTGCCCCAACAAATAGAAAATTTCTCCCTTTTTGCCCCACAACTAGGGGAATTTCTGCAATTTTGCTCCAAAATACAGGGAATTTCTGCTTTTTTCCCAAATATAAGGGTAATGTATACCTTTTGCCACAAAATGGAAATTTCTTCATTTTTGCCCCAAAATAATAGGAATTTCTGCCTTTTTACATCAAAATAAGTGAAATTTTTGCCTTTTTACCCAAAAATAAACGGAATTTCTGTCTTTTTGCCCCAAAATAAAAGGAATTTTTGAATTATGCCCTGAAATAAGTGATATTTCTGCAATTTTTTCCCAAAATAAAAGAAATTTCTGCCTTTTTGCCCCAAAATAAGGGAAATTTCTGCAATTTTGCTCCAAAATACGGGGAATTTCTGCCTTTTTGCGCGAAAATAAGAAGAATGCATACCTTTATGCCATAAAAAGTGGAAATTTCTTCATTTTTGCTCCAAAATAAGGGGAATTTTTGCTTTTTTGCCTCTAAATAAGTGGAATTTCTGTCTATTTCCCCAAAAAAAGGGAATTTCTGTCTTGTTTGCCCCAAAATATGGAAATTTTCTGACTTATTACCCTTAAATAAGTGAAATTTTTGCAATTTTGCCCCAAAATAAGTTAAAATTCTGCCTTTTTGTCCCCAAATAAGAGGAATTTCAGTCTTTTTACCTCAAAATAAGGGGAATTTCTGCATTTTTGCCCCAAAATATGGGAAATTTATGCCATTTTGCCCCAAAATAAGAAAAATTTCTGCAATTTTGTACCAAAATATAAGAAATTTCTGCCTTTTTGCTCCAAAATAAGAAAATTTCATCTTTTTTTCTGAAATAAGTGAAATTTCTGCAATTTTGCCCCAAAATAAGTGAAATATCTGCAATTCTGCCCCAAAATAACGGAAATTTCTAGAATTTTGCCCCAAAATAAGTGAAATTTCTGAGTTTTGCCCCAAAATAAGGAGAATTCCTATCTTTTTGCCAAAACATATAGAGAATTTCTGCCTTTTTGCCCCACAATTAGGGGAATTTCTACAATTTTGCTCCAAAATACGGGGAATTTCTGACTTTTTGCCCGAAAATAAGAAGAATGCATACCATTTTGCCAAAAAAAGGAAATTTCTTCATTTTTGCTCCAAAATAAGGGGAATTTCTGCATTTTTGCCTCAAAATAAGAGGAATTTCTGTCTTTTTCCCCCAAAACAAAAGGAATTTCTGTCTTTTTTGCCCCAAATTAAGGGAAAATTCTGACTTATTACCCTGAAATAAGTGAAATTTCTGCAATTTTGCCCCAAAATAAAGGAAATTTCTACCTTTTTGCCCCCCCAAAAAGGGAATTTCAGCCTTTTTACCTCAAAATAAAAAGATTTTTTGCATTTTTGCCACAAAATATTAGGAATTTCTGCCTCTTTGACCCAAAATAGGGAAAATTTCTTTCTTTTTTCCCTGAAATAAATGAAATTTCTGCAATTTTGCCCCAAAATAAGTGAAATTTCTGCAATTTTGCCCCAACATATAGGGAATTTCTGCCTTTTTGCCCCACAATTAGAGGAATTTCTGCAATTTTGCTCCAAAATACAAGGAATTTCTGCCTTTTTGCCCGCAAATAAGAAGAATGCATACCTTTTTTAGCTTAAAAAAAGGGAAATTTCTTCATTTTTGCTCCAAAATAAGGGGAATTTCTGCATTTTTGCCTCTAAATAAGTGGATTTTTTTCTTTTTCCCTCAAAACAAAGAAAATTTCTGTCTTTTTTTGCACCAAAATAAGGAAATTTCTGACTTATTACCCTGAAGTAAGTGAAATTTCTGCAATTTTGCCCCAAAATAAGGGAAATTTCTGCCTTTTTGCCCCCAAATAAAGGGAATTTCACATTTTTACCTCAAAATAAGGGGAATTTCTGAAGTTTTGCCACAAAATATAAGAATTTCTGCCTTTTTGCCCCAAAATAAGGAAAATATCTGCCTTTGTTCCCTGACATATGTGAAATTTCTGCAATTTTTCCCCAAAATAAGTGAAATTTTTGCAATTTTGCCCCAAAATAAGGGAAATTTCTGCCTTTTTGCCCCCAAATAAGGGGAATTTCAGTTTTTTTACCTCAAAATAAGGGGAATTTCTGCATTTTGCCACAAAATATTAGGAATTTCTGCCTTTTGGCCCCAAAATAAGGAAAATTTCTTCCTTTTTTCCCTGAAATAAATGAAATTTCTGCAATATTGCCCCAAAATAAGTGAAATTTCTGCAATTTTGCCCCAAAATAAGGGAAATTTCTGGAATTTTGCCCCAAAATAAGTGGAATTTATGAGTTTTGCCCCAAAATATAGAGAATTTCTGTCTTTTTGCCCAAACATAGAGGGAATTTCTGCCTTTTTGCGTCACATTTAGGGGAATTTCTCTAATTTTGCTCCAAAATACAAGGAATTTCTGCCTTTTTACCCGAAAATAAGAAGAATGCATACGTTTTTGCCATAAAAAAGGGAAATTTCTTCATTTTTGCTCCAAAAAAGGGGAATTTCTGCATTTTTGCCTTTAAATAAGTGGATTTTTTCTTTTCCCCCCAAACAAAGGGAATTTCTCTCTTTTTTACACCAAAATAAGGGAATTTCTGACTTATTACCCTGAAGTAAGTTAAATTTCTGCAATTTTGCCCCAAAATAAGGGAAATTTCTGCCTTTTTGCCCCCAAATATGGGGAATTTCAGGCTTTTTACCTCAAAATAAGGGGAATTTCTGCAGTTTTGTCACAAAATATAAGAATTTCTGCATTTTTGCCCCAAAATAAGAAAAATTTCTGCCTTTTTTATCTCAAATAAGTGAAATTTCTGCAATTTTGCCCCAAAATAAGTGAAATTTTTGCAATTTCGCCCCAAAATAAGAGAAAATTTCTGCAATTTTGCCCCAAAATAAGTGGAATTTCTGAGTTTTGCCCCAAAATAAAGAAAATTTATGTCTTTTTGCCCCAACATATAGGGAATTTCTGGCTTTTTGCCCCACAATTAGGGGAATTTCTGCAATTTTGCTCCAAAATACGGGGAATTTCTGCCTTTTTGCCCAAAAATAAGAAGAATGCATACCTTCTTGCCATAAAAAAAGGGTAATTTCTTCATTTTTGCTCCAAAATAAGGGGAATTTCTGCTTTTTTACCTCTAAACAAGTGGAATTTCTGTCTTTTTCCCCCAAAACAAAGGGAATTCCTCTCTTTTTGCCACAAAATAAAGAAAATTTCTGACTTATTATCCTGAAATAAGTGAAATTTCTGCAATTTTGCCTTAAAAAAAAGAAATTTCTGCTTTTTTGCTCCAAAATAAAAGGAATTTCAGCCTTTTTACCTCAAAATAAGGGGAATTTCTGTATTTTTGCCAAAAAATATAGGAAATTTTTGCCCTTTTGCCCCCATATAAGAAAATTTCTGCTTTTTTTCTGAAATAAGTGAAATTTCTGCAATTTTGCCCCTAAATAAGTGAAATTTTTTTCAATTTTCCCAAAAATAAGTGAAATTTCTGGAATTTTGCCCCAAAATAAGTGGAATTTCTGAGTTTTGTCCCAAAATAATGAGAATTTCTATCTTTTTGCTTAAACATATAGGAAATTTCTTCCTTTTTGCCCCACAATTAGGGGAATTTCCGCAATTTTGCTCCAAAATAAAAGGAATTTCTGCTTTTTTGCCTCAAAATAAGAGGAATTTCTGTCTTTTTCTCCCAAACAAAGGGAATATCTGTCTTTTTTGCCCCAAAATAAACAAAAATTCTGACTTATTACCCTGAAATAAGTAAAATTTCTGCAATTTTGCCCCAAAATAAGGGAAATTTCTGCCTTTTTGCACCCAAATAATGGGAATTTCAGCATTTTTCCCTCAAAATAATGGAAAATTCTGCATTTTTGCCCAAAATAAGTGAAATTTCTGCCTTTTTGCCCCAAAATAAGAAAAATTTCTGCAATTTTGTACCAAAATAAAAGAAATTTCTGCTTTTTGCCCCAAAATAAGAAAATTTCTGCTTTTTTTCTGAAATAAGTGAAATTTCTGCAATTTTGCCCCAAAATAAGTGGAATTTCTGAGTTTTGCCCCAAAATAAGGAGAATTTCTGTGTTTTTGCCCCATCATATAGGGAATTTCTGCATTTTTGCACCACAATTAGGGGAATTTCTGCAATTTTGCTCAAAAATATGGGGAATTTCTGCATTTTGCCTATAAAATAAGAAGAATGCATACCTTTTTACCATAAAAAAGGGAAATTTCTACAATTTTGCTCCAAAATAAGGGAAATTTCTGCCTTTTTGCCCCCAAATAATGGGAATTTCAGCCTTTATACCTCAGAATAAGGAGAATTTCTGCATTTTTGCCCCAAAATATGGGAAATTTCTGCCTTTTTGCCCCAAAATAAGAAAAATTTCTGCAATTTTGTACCAAAATAAAAGAAATTTTTGCCTTTTTGCCTCAAAATAAGAAAATTTCTGCAATTTTGCCCCAAAATAATGGAAATTTCTGCCTTTTCCCCCCAAATAAAAGGAATTTCAGCCTTTTTACCTCAAAATAAGGGGAATTTCTTCATTTTTGCCACAAAATATTAGGAATTTCTGCCTTTTTGCCCCAAAATGAGGAAAATTTTTGCCTTTTTCCCTGAAATAAGTGAAATTTCTGCAATTTTGCTTCAAAATAAGGAAAATTTCTGCCTTTTTGCCCCCAAATAAGGGGAATTTCAGTCTTTTTACCTCAATATAAAGAGAATTTCTGCATTTTTGCCCCAAAATATGGGAAATTACTGCCTTTTTGCCCCAAAATAAGAAAAATTTCTGCAATTTTGTACCAAAATAAAAGAAATTTCTGCCTTTTTGACCCAAAATAGGAAAATTTCTCATTTTTTTCTGAAATAAGTGAAATTTCTGCAATTTTGCCCCAAAATAAGTGAAATTTCTGCAATTATGCCCCAAAACAAGGAAAATTTCTGGAATTTTGCCCCAAAATAAGTGGAATTTCTGAGTTTTGCCCCAACGTAAAGAGAATTTCTGTCTTTTTGCCCCAACATATAGGGAATTTCTGACTTTTTGCCCCACAATTAGGGGAATTTCTGCAATTTTGCTCCAAAATACAGGGAATTTCTGCCTTTTTCCCGAAAATAAGAAGAATGCATACCTTTGTGCCATAAAAAGTGGAAATTTCTTCATTTTTGCTCCAAAATAAGAGGAATTTCACTCTTTTTACCTCAAAATAAGGGGAATTTCTGCAGTTTTGCCACAAAATATAAGAATTTCTGCTTTTTTGCCCCAAAATAAGGAAAATTTCTGCCTTTTTTCCCTGAAATATGTGAAATATCTGCAATTTTGCCCCTAAATAAGTGAAATTTCTGCAATTTTGCCCCAAAATAAGAGAAATTTCTGGAATTTTGCCCCAAAATAAGTGGAATTTCTGAGTTTTGCACCAAAATAAGGCAAATTTCTGTCTTTTTGCCCCAACATATAGGGAATTTAATGCCTTTTTGCCCTACAATTAGATGAATTTCTGCAATTGTGCTCCAAAATATGGGGAATTTCTGCCTTTTTGCCCAAAAATAAGAAGAATGCATACCTTTTTGCCATAAAAAAAGGGAAATTGCTTCATTTTTGCTCCAAAATAAGGGGAATTTCTCCTTTTTTGCCTCTAAACAAGTGGAATTTCGGTTTTTTTCCCCCAAAACAAAGGGAATTTCTGTCTTTTTTGCCCCCAAAAAAAGGAAAATTTCTGACTTATTACCCTGAAATAAGTGAAATTTCTGCAATTTTGCCCCAAAATAAAGGAAATTTCTGCCATTTGAAGCCAAGTAAAAGGAATTTCAGACTTTTTACCTCAAAATAAGGGGAATTTCTGTATTTTTGCCACAAAATATGGGAAATTTTGTCTTTTTTGACAGAAAATAAAAAAAAATTCTGCAATTTTGTACCAAAATAATAGAAATTTCTGCCTTTTTGCCCCCAAATAATAAAATTTCTGCTTTTTTTTCTGAAATAAGTGAAATTTCTGCAATTTTGCCCCAAAATAAGTGAAATTTCTGCAATTTTGCCCCAACATAAGTGAAATTTCTGGAATTTTGCCACAAAATAAGTGGAATTTCTAAGTTTTGCCCAAAAATAAGGAGAATTTCTATCTTTTTGCCCCAACATATAGGGAATTTCTGCCTTTTTGCCCCACAATTAGGGGAATTTCTGCAATTTTGCTCCAAAATAAGGGGAATTTCTGCTTTTTTGCCTCTAAATAAGTGGAATTTCTGTCTATTTCCCGTAAAACAAAGGAATTCCTGTCTTTTTGCCCCAAAATAAAGAAAATTTCTGACTTATTACCCTGAAATAAGTTAAATTTCTGCAATTTTGCCCCAAAATAAGGGAAATTTCTTCTTTTTTGCTCCCAAATAATGGGAATTTCAGCCTTTTTACCTCAAAAAAGTGGAATTTCTGCATTTTTGCCAAAAATAAGGGAAATTTCTGCCTTTTTGCCCCAAAATAAGAAAAATTTCTGCAATTTTGCACCAAAATAAAAGAAATTTCTGCCTTTTTGCCCAAAATAAGAAAATTTCTGCTTTTTTTTCTGTAATAAGTGAAATTTCTGCAATTTTTCCCCAAAATAAGTGAAATTTCTGCTATTTTGCCCCTAAATTAGGGAAATTTCTGGAATTTTCACCGAAAATAAGTGGAATTTCTGAGTTTTGCCCCAAAATAAGGAGAATTTCTGTATTTTTGCCCAAACATATAGGGAATTTCTGCCTTTTTACCCCACAATTAAGGGAATTTCTGCAATTTTGCTCCAAAATACAGGGAATTTCTGCCTTTTTGCCCGAAAATAAGAAGAATGCATAACTTTTTGCCATAAAAAAGAGAAATTTCTTTATTTTTGCTCCATATTAAGAAGAATATATGCTTTTTTGCCTCTAAATAAGTGGAATTTCTGTCTTTTTACTCAAAACAAAAGGAATTTCTGTCTTTTTTGCCCCAAAATAAGGAAAATTTCTGACATATTACCCTGAAATAAGTGAAATTTCTGCAATTTTGCCCCAAAATAAGGAAAAATTCTGCCTTTTTGCCCCCAAATAAGGGGAATTTCAGCCTTTTTACCTCAAAATAAGGGGAATTTCTGCAATTTTGCCACAAAATATTAGGAATTTCTGCCTTTTTGCCCCAAAATAAGGAAAATTTCTGCCTTTTTTTCCTGAAATAAGAAAAATTTTTGCAATTTTGCCACAAAATAAGGGAAATTTCTGCAATTTTGCCCCAAAATAAGGGAAATATCTGGAATTTTGCCCCAAAATAAGTGGAATTTCTGAGTTTTGCCCCAAAATAAGGAGAATTTCTTTTTTTGCCCTAACATTTAGGGAATTTCTGCCTTTTTGCCCCACAGTTAGGGGAATTTCTGCAACTTTGCTCCAAAATATGGGGAATTTCTGCCTTTTTGCCCGAAAATAAGAAGAATGCATACCTTTTTACCATAAAAAAATGAAATTTCTTCATTTTTGCTCCAAAATAAGGGGAATTTCTGCTTTTTTGCCTCTAAATAAGTGGAATTTCTATCTTTTTCCCCCAAAACAAAGGGAATTCCTGTATTTTTTGCCCCAAAATAAGGAAAATTTCTGACTTATTACCCTGAAATAAGTGAAATTTTTGCAATTTTGCCCCAAAATACTGGAAATTTCTGCCTTTTTGCCCCAAAATAAGGGGAATTTAAGCCTTTTTACCTCAAAATAAGGGGAATTTCTGCATTTTTGCCACAAAACATTAGGAATTTCTGCGTTTTTGCCCCAAAATAAGGAAAATTTCTGCCTTTTTTTCCTGAAATATGTGAAATTTTTGCAATTTTGCCCCAAAATAAGTGAAATTTCTGCAATTTTGCCCCAAAATAAGGGAAATTTCTGGAATTTTGCAACAAAATTAGTGGAATTTCTGAGTTTTGCCCCAAAATAAGGGGAATTTCTATATTTTTGCCCCAACATATAGGGAATTTCTGCCTTTTTGCCCCACAATTAGGGGAATTTCTGCAATTTTGCTACAAAATATGGGGAATTTCTGCCTTTTTGCCCCAAAATAAGAAAAATTTCTGCAATTTTGTAGCAAAATAATAAAAATTTCTGCCTTTTTGCCCCCAAATAAGAAAATTTCTGCATTTTTTCTGAAATAAGTGAAATTTCTGCAATTTTGTTCCAAAATAAGTGAAATTTTTGCAATTTTGCCCCAAAATATGTGAAATTTCTGAAATTTTCCCCGAAAATAAGTGGAATTTTTGAGTTTTGCCCCAAAATAAGGAGAATTTCTGTTTTTTTGCCCCAACATATAGGGTATTTCTGCCTTTTTGCCCACATTTAGGGGAATTTCTGCAATTTTGCTCCAAAATAAGGGGAATTTCTGCTTTTTTGCCTCTAAATAAGTGGAATTTCTGTGTTTTTCCCCCAAAACAAAGGAATTTCTGTATTTTTTTTCCCAAAATAAGGAAAATTTCTGACTTATTACCCTGAAATAAGTGAAATTTCTGCAATTTTGCCCCAAAATAAGGGAAATTTCTGCCTTTTTGCCCCCAAATAAGGGGAATTTCAGCCTTTTTACCTCAAAATAAGGGGAATTTCTGCATATTTGCCCCAAAATAAGAACAATTTCTGCAATTTTGTACCAAAATTAAAGAAATTTCTACCTTTTTGCCCCAAAATAAGAAAATTTCTGCTTTTTTTCCTGAAATAAGTGAAATTTCTGCAATTTTGCCCCAAAATAAGTAAAATTTCTGAGTTTTGCCTAAAAATAAGGAGAATTTCTGTCTTTTTGCCACAACATATACGGAATTTCTGCCTTTTTACCCCACAATTAGGGGAATTTCTGCAATTTTGCTCCAAAATACGGGGAATTTCTGCCTTTTTGCCCGAAAATAAGAAGAATGCATAACTTTTTGCCATAAAAAAGGCAAATTTCTTCATTTTTGCTCCATATTAAGGGGAATTTCTGCTTTTTTTCCTCTAAATAAGTGGAATTTCTGTCTTTTTCCCCAAAGACAAAAAGAATTTCTGTCTTTTTTGCCCAAAAATAAAGAAAATTTCTGACTTATTACCCTGAAATATGTGAAATTTCTGCAATTTTGCCCCAAAATAAGGGAAAATTCTGCCTTTTTGCCCCAAAATAAAAGGAATTTCTGCCTTTTTACCTCAAAATAAGGGGAATTTCTGCATTTTTGCCACAAAATATTAGGAATTTTAGAATTTTTGACCCAAAATAAGGAAAATTTCTGCTTTTTTTCCCTGAAATAAGTGAAATTTCTGCAATTTTGCCCCAAAATAAGTGAAATTTCTGCAATTTTGCTACAAAATAAAAGAAATTTCTGAAATTTTGCCCCAAAATAAGTGGAATTTCTGAGTTTTGACCCAAAATAAAGAGAATTTCTTCTTTTTGCCCTAACATATAGGGAATTTCTGCCTTTTTGCCCCACAATTAGAGGAATTTCTGCAATTTTGCTCCAAAATACGGGGAATTTCTGCCTTTCTGTCCGAAAATAAAAAGAATGCATACCATTTTGCCATAAAAAAGGGAAATTTCTTCATTTTTGCTCCAAAATAAGGGGAATTTCTCCTTTTTGCCTCTAAATAAGTGGAATTTCTGTTTTTTTCCCCCAAAACAAAGGGAATTCCTGTCTTTTTTGCCCCAAAATAAAGAAAATTACTGACTTATTACCTACCCTAAAATAAGTGAAATTTCTGCAATTTTGCCCCAAAATAATGGAAATTTCTGCTTTTTTGCCCCTAAATATAGGGAATTTCAGCCTTTTTACCTCAAAATAAGGGGAATTTCTGCATTTTTGCCACAAAATATTAGGAATTTCTGTCTTTTTGCCCCAAAATAAGAAAATTTTCGGCGTTTTTTCCCTAAAATAAGTGAAATTTCTGCAATTTTGCCCCAAAATAAGTGAAATTTCTGCAATTTTGCCCCAAAATAAGATAAATTTCTGGAATTTTGCCCCAAAATAAGTGGAATTTCTGAGTTTTGCACCAAAATAAGGCAAATTTCTGTCTTTTTGCCCCAACATATAGGGAATTTAATGCCTTTTTGCCCTACAATTAGATGAATTTCTGCAATTGTGCTCCAAAATACGGGGAATTTCTGCCTTTTTGCCCAAAAATAAGAAGAATGCATACCTTTTTGCCATAAAAAAAGGGAAATTGCTTCATTTTTGCTCCAAAATAAGGGGAATTTCTCCTTTTTTGCCTCTAAACAAGTGGAATTTCGGTTTTTTTCCCCCAAAACAAAGGGAATTTCTGTCTTTTTTGCCCCCCAAAAAAAGGAAAATTTCTGACTTATTACCCTGAAATAAGTGAAATTTCTGCAATTTTGCCCCAAAATAAAGGAAATTTCTGCCATTTGAAGCCAAGTAAGAGGAATTTCAGACTTTTTACCTCAAAATAAGGGGAATTTCTGTATTTTTGCCACAAAATATGGGAAATTTTGTCTTTTTTGACAGAAAATAAAAAAAAATTCTGCAATTTTGTACCAAAATAATAGAAATTTCTGCCTTTTTGCCCCCAAATAATAAAATTTCTGCTTTTTTTTCTGAAATAAGTGAAATTTCTGCAATTTTGCCCCAAAATAAGTGAAATTTCTGCAATTTTGCCCCAACATAAGTGAAATTTCTGGAATTTTGCCACAAAATAAGTGGAATTTCTAAGTTTTGCCCAAAAATAAGGAGAATTTCTATCTTTTTGCCCCAACATATAGGGAATTTCTGCCTTTTTGCCCCACAATTAGGGGAATTTCTGCAATTTTGCTCCAAAATTAGGGGAATTTCTGCTTTTTTGCCTCTAAATAAGTGGAATTTCTGTCTATTTCCCGTAAAACAAAGGAATTCCTGTCTTTTTGCCCCAAAATAAAGAAAATTTCTGACTTATTACCCTGAAATAAGTTAAATTTCTGCAATTTTGCCCCAAAATAAGGGAAATTTCTTCTTTTTTGCTCCAAAATAATGGGAATTTCAGCCTTTTTACCTCAAAAAAGGGGAATTTCTGCATTTTTGCCAAAAATAAGGGAAATTTCTGCCTTTTTGCCCCAAAATAAGAAAAATTTCTGCAATTTTGCACCAAAATAAAAGAAATTTCTGCCTTTTTGCCCAAAATAAGAAAATTTCTGCTTTTCTTTCTGTAATAAGTGAAATTTCTGCAATTTTTCCCCAAAATAAGTGAAATTTCTGCTATTTTGCCCCTAAATTAGGGAAATTTCTGGAATTTTCACCGAAAATAAGTGGAATTTCTGAGTTTTGCCCCAAAATAAGGAGAATTTCTGTATTTTTGCCCAAACATATAGGGAATTTCTGCCTTTTTACCCCACAATTAAGGGAATTTCTGCAATTTTGCTCCAAAATACAGGGAATTTCTGCCTTTTTGCCCGAAAATAAGAAGAATGCATAACTTTTTGCCATAAAAAAGAGAAATTTCTTTATTTTTGCTCCATATTAAGAAGAATATATGCTTTTTTGCCTCTAAATAAGTGGAATTTCTGTCTTTTTACTCAAAACAAAAGGAATTTCTGTCTTTTTTGCCCCAAAATAAGGAAAATTTCTGACATATTACCCTGAAATAAGTGAAATTTCTGCAATTTTGCCCCAAAATAAGGGAAAATTCTGCCTTTTTGCCCCCAAATAAGGGGAATTTCAGCCTTTTTACCTCAAAATAAGGGGAATTTCTGCAATTTTGCCACAAAATATTAGGAATTTCTGCCTTTTTGCCCCAAAATAAGGAAAATTTCTGCCTTTTTTTCCTGAAATAAGAAAAATTTTTGCAATTTTGCCACAAAATAAGGGAAATTTCTGCAATTTTGCCCCAAAATAAGGGAAATATCTGGAATTTTGCCCCAAAATAAGTGGAATTTCTGAGTTTTGCCCCAAAATAAGGAGAATTTCTTTTTTTGCCCTAACATTTAGGGAATTTCTGCCTTTTTGCCCCACAGTTAGGGGAATTTCTGCAACTTTGCTCCAAAATATGGGGAATTTCTGCCTTTTTGCCCGAAAATAAGAAGAATGCATACCTTTTTACCATAAAAAAATGAAATTTCTTCATTTTTGCTCCAAAATAAGGGGAATTTCTGCTTTTTTGCCTCTAAATAAGTGGAATTTCTATCTTTTTCCCCCAAAACAAAGGGAATTCCTGTATTTTTTGCCCCAAAATAAGGAAAATTTCTGACTTATTACCCTGAAATAAGTGAAATTTTTGCAATTTTGCCCCAAAATACTGGAAATTTCTGCCTTTTTGCCCCAAAATAAGGGGAATTTAAGCCTTTTTACCTCAAAATAAGGGGAATTTCTGCATTTTTGCCACAAAACATTAGGAATTTCTGCGTTTTTGCCCCAAAATAAGGAAAATTTCTGCCTTTTTTTCCTGAAATATGTGAAATTTTTGCAATTTTGCCCCAAAATAAGTGAAATTTCTGCAATTTTGCCCCAAAATAAGGGAAATTTCTGGAATTTTGCAACAAAATTAGTGGAATTTCTGAGTTTTGCCCCAAAATAAGGGGAATTTCTATATTTTTGCCCCAACATATAGGGAATTTCTGCCTTTTTGCCCCACAATTAGGGGAATTTCTGCAATTTTGCTACAAAATATGGGGAATTTCTGCCTTTTTGCCCCAAAATAAGAAAAATTTCTGCAATTTTGTAGCAAAATAATAAAAATTTCTGCCTTTTTGCCCCCAAATAAGAAAATTTCTGCATTTTTTCTGAAATAAGTGAAATTTCTGCAATTTTGTTCCAAAATAAGTGAAATTTTTGCAATTTTGCCCCAAAATATGTGAAATTTCTGAAATTTTCCCCGAAAATAAGTGGAATTTTTGAGTTTTGCCCCAAAATAAGGAGAATTTCTGTTTTTTTGCCCCAACATATAGGGTATTTCTGCCTTTTTGCCCACATTTAGGGGAATTTCTGCAATTTTGCTCCAAAATAAGGGGAATTTCTGCTTTTTTGCCTCTAAATAAGTGGAATTTCTGTGTTTTTCCCCCAAAACAAAGGAATTTCTGTATTTTTTTTCCCAAAATAAGGAAAATTTCTGACTTATTACCCTGAAATAAGTGAAATTTCTGCAATTTTGCCCCAAAATCAGGGAAATTTCTGCCTTTTTGCCCCCAAATAAGGGGAATTTCAGCCTTTTTACCTCAAAATAAGGGGAATTTCTGCATATTTGCCCCAAAATAAGAACAATTTCTGCAATTTTGTACCAAAATTAAAGAAATTTCTACCTTTTTGCCCCAAAATAAGAAAATTTCTGCTTTTTTTCCTGAAATAAGTGAAATTTCTGCAATTTTGCCCCAAAATAAGTAAAATTACTGAGTTTTGCCTAAAAATAAGGAGAATTTCTGTCTTTTTGCCACAACATATACGGAATTTCTGCCTTTTTACCCCACAATTAGGGGAATTTCTGCAATTTTGCTCCAAAATACGGGGAATTTCTGCCTTTTTGCCCGAAAATAAGAAGAATGCATAACTTTTTGCCATAAAAAAGGCAAATTTCTTCATTTTTGCTCCATATTAAGGGGAATTTCTGCTTTTTTTCCTCTAAATAAGTGGAATTTCTGTCTTTTTCCCCAAAGACAAAAAGAATTTCTGTCTTTTTTGCCCAAAAATAAAGAAAATTTCTGACTTATTACCCTGAAATATGTGAAATTTCTGCAATTTTGCCCCAAAATAAGGGAAAATTCTGCCTTTTTGCCCCAAAATAAAAGGAATTTCTGCCTTTTTACCTCAAAATAAGGGGAATTTCTGCATTTTTGCCACAAAATATTAGGAATTTTAGAATTTTTGACCCAAAATAAGGAAAATTTCTGCTTTTTTTCTCTGAAATAAGTGAAATTTCTGCAATTTTGCCCCAAAATAAGTGAAATTTCTGCAATTTTGCTACAAAATAAAAGAAATTTCTGAAATTTTGCCCCAAAATAAGTGGAATTTCTGAGTTTTGACCCAAAATAAAGAGAATTTCTTCTTTTTGCCCTAACATATAGGGAATTTCTGCCTTTTTGCCCCACAATTAGAGGAATTTCTGCAATTTTGCTCCAAAATACGGGGAATTTCTGCCTTTTTGTCCGAAAATAAAAAGAATGCATACCATTTTGCCATAAAAAAAGGGAAATTTCTTCATTTTTGCTCCAAAATAAGGGGAATTTCTCCTTTTTGCCTCTAAATAAGTGGAATTTCTGTTTTTTTCCCCCAAAACAAAGGGAATTCCTGTCTTTTTTGCCCCAAAATAAAGAAAATTACTGACTTATTACCTACCCTAAAATAAGTGAAATTTCTGCAATTTTGCCCCAAAATAATGGAAATTTCTGCTTTTTTGCCCCTAAATATAGGGAATTTCAGCCTTTTTACCTCAAAATAAGGGAAATTTCTGCATTTTTGCCACAAAATATTAGGAATTTCTGTCTTTTTGCCCCAAAATAAGAAAATTTTCGGCCTTTTTTCCTTAAAATAAGTGAAATTTCTGCAATTTTGCCCCAAAATAAGTGAAATTTCTGCAATTTTGCCCCAAAATAAGATAAATTTCTGGAATTTTGCAACAAAATAAGTGGAATTTCTGAGTTTTGCCCCAAAATAAGGAGAATTTCTGTCTTTTTACCCCAACATATAGGGAATATCTGCCTTTTTGCCCCTCAATTGGGGGAATTTCTGCAATTTTGCTACAAAATATGGGGAATATCTGCCTTTTTGCTCAAAAATAAAAAGAATGCATACATTTTTGCCATAAAAAAGAGAAATTTCTTCATTATTGCTCCAAAATAAGGGGAATTTCTGTTTTTTGCCGCTAAATAAGTGGAATTTCTGTCTTTTTCCTCCAAAACAAAGGGAATTTCTGTCTTTTTTGCCCCAAAATAATAGGAATTTCAGCCTTTTTACCTCAAAAAAAGGGGAATTTCTGCATTTTTGCCACAAAATATTAGGAATTTCTGCCTTTTTGCCAAAAATAAGGAATATTTCTGCCTTTTTTTCCTGAATTAAGTGAAATTTCTGCAATTTTGCTCCAAAATAAGTGAAAATTCTGCCTTTTTGCCCCCAAATAAGGGGAATTTCAGCCTTTTTACCTCAGAATAATGGGAATTTCTGCATTTTTGCCACAAAATATTAGGAATTTCTGCCTTTTTGCCCCAAAATAAGGAAAATTTCTGCCTTTTTTCCCTGAAATAAGTGAAATTTCTGCAATTTTGCCCCAAAATAAGTGAAATTTTTGCCTTTTTGCCCCCAAATAAGGGGAATTTCAGCCTTTTTACCTCAAAATAAGGGAAATTTCTTTATTTTTCCCCAAAATAAGGGAAATTTCTGGAATTTTGCCCCAAAATAAGGGAAATTTCTGAGTTTTGCCCAAAAATAAGGAGAATTTTTTTATTTTGCCCTAACATATAGGGAATTTCTGCCTTTTTGCCCTACATTTAGGGGAATTTATGCAATTTTGCCCCAAAATACGGGGAATTTCTGCCTTTTTGCCCGAAAATAAGAAGAATGCATACCTTTTTGCCATAAGAAAGAGAAATTTTTTTCATTTTTGCCCCGAAATAAGGAAAATTTCTGCTTTTTTCCCTAAAATAAGTGAAATTTCTGCAATTTTGCCCCAAAATAAGTGAAATTTCTGCAATTTTGCCCCAAAATAAGAGAAATTTCTGGAATTTTGTACCAAAATAAGTGTAATTTCTGAGTTTTGCCCCAAAATAAGGAGAATTTCTGTCTTTTTGCCCCAACATATATGGAATTTCTGCCTTTTTCCCCCACAATTAGGGGAATTTCTGCAATTATGCTTCAAAATGTAAGTAATTTTTGCCTTTTTGCCCAAAAATAAAAAGAATGCATACATTTTTGCCATAAAAAAGGGAAATTTCTTCATTATTGCTTCAAAATAAAAGGAATTTCTGCATTTTTGCCTCTAAATAAGTGTTATTTCTGTCTTTTTCCCCCAAAACAAAGGGAATTTTTGTATTTTTTGCCCCAAAATAAGGAAAATTTCTGAGTTATTACCCTGAAATATGTGAAATTTCTGCAATTTTGCCCCAAAATAAGGGAAATTTCTGCCTTTTTGCCCCCAAATAAGGGGAATTTCAGCCTTTTTACCTCAAAATAAGGGGAATTTCTGCATTTTTGCCAAAAAATATTAGAAATTACTGAATTTTGCCTAAAAATAAGGAAAATTTTTGCCTTTTTTCCCTTAAATAAGTGAAATTTCTGCAATTTTGTCCAAAAATAAGTGAAATTTCTGCCTTTTTGCCCCCAAATACGAAGAAATTCAGCCATTTTACCTCAAAATAAAAGAAATTTCTGCATTTTTGCCTCAAAATATGGGAAATTTCTGCCTTTTTGCCCCAAAATAAGAAAAATTTCTGCAATTTTGTACCAACATAATAGAAATTTCTGCCTTTTTGCCCCAAATAAGAAAATTTCTGCTTTTTTATCTGAAATAAGTGCAATTTCTGCAATTTTGCCCCAAAATAAGTGAAATTTCTGCAATTTTGCCCCAAAATAAGTGAAATTTCTGGACATTTGCCCAAAAATAAGTGGAATTTCTGAGTTTTGTTCCAAAATAAGGAGAATTTCTGTTTTTTGCCCCCAAATAAGGGGAATTTCGGCCTTTTTACCTCAAAATAAGGGGAATTTCTTCATTTTTGCCTAAAAATAAGGAAAATTTTTGACTTATTACCCGGAAATAAGTAAAATTTCTGCTATTTTGCCCCAAAATAAGGGAATTTTCTGCATTTTGCCCCCAAATAAGCGGAATTTCGGCCTTTTTACCTCAAAATAAGGCGAATTTTTGTATTTTTGCCAGAAATAAGGAAAATTTCTGACTTATTACCCTGAAATAAGTGAAATTTCTGCAATTTTGCCCCAAAATAAGGGAAATTTCTGCCTTTTTGCCCCCAAATAATGGGAATTTCAGCCTTTTTACCTCAAACTAAGGGTAATTTCTGTATTTGCCAAAAATATTAGGAATTTCTGCCTTTTTGCCCCAAAATTAGGAAAATTTCTGCCTTATTTCCCTGAAATAAATGAAATTTCTGCCATTTTGACACAAAATAAGTGAAATTTCTGCAATTCTGCCCCAAAATAAGGGAAATTTCTGGAATTTTGCCACAAAATAAGTGGAATTTCTGAGTTTTGCCCCAAAATAAGGAGAATTTCTGTCTTTTTGCCACAACATATAGGGAATTTCTGCCTTTTTGCCCCACAATTAGGGAAATTTCTGCAATTTTGCTCCTAAATACGGGGAATTTCTGCATTTTTGCCCGAAAATAAGAAGAATGCATACCTTTTTGCCATAAAAAAAGAAAATGTCTTCATTTTTGCTCCAAAAAAATGGGAATTTCTGCTTTTTTGCCTATAAATAAGTGGAATTTCTGTCTTTTTCCCCCAAAACAAAGGGAATTACTGTCTTTTTTGCCCCAAAATAAAAAAATTTCTGACTTATTACCCTGAAATAAGTGAAATTTCTGCAATTTTGCCCCAAAATAAAGGAAATTTCTGCATTTTTGCCCCCAAATAAGGGGAAATTCAGACTTTTTACCTCAAAATAAGCGTCATTTCTGCATTTTTACCACAAAATATTAAGAATTTCTGCCTTTTTGCCCCAAAATAAGAAAATTTCTGCTTATTTTCCCTGAAATAATTGAAATTTCTGCAATTTTGCCTCAAAATAAGTGAAATTTCTGCAATTTTGCCCCAAAGTAAAGGAAATTTCTAGAATTTTGCCCCAAAATAAGTGGAATTTTTGAGTATTGCCCCAAAATAAGAAGAATTTCTGTCTTTTTGCCCCAACATATAGGAAATTTTTGCCTTTTTGCCCCACAATTAGGGGAATTTCTGCAATTTTGCTCCAAAATACAGAGAATTTCTGCCTTTTTGCCCGAAAATAAGAAGAATGCATAACTTTTTACCATAAAAAAGGGAAATTTCTTCATTTTTGCCCCAAAATAAGAAGAATTTCTGCTTTTTTGCCTCTAAATAAGTGGAATTTCTGTCTTTTTCCCCAAAAAGAAACAGAATTTCTGTCTTTTTTGCCACAAAATAAGGAAAAATTCTGACTTATTACCCTAAGGTAAGTGAAATTTCTGCAATTTTGCCCCAAAATAAGAGAAATTTCTGCCTTTTTGCCCCCAAATAAGGGGAATTTAAGCCTTTTTACCTCAAAATAAGGGGAATTTCTGCATTTTTGCCAAAAAATATTATGAATTTCTCCCTTTTTGCCCCAAAATAAGGAAAATTTCTGCCTTTTGTCTCTGAAATAAGTGAAATTTCTGCAATTTTGCCCCAAAATAAGTGAAATTTCTGCAATTTTGCCCATAAATAAGTGAAATTTCTTCAATTTTGCCCAAAAAAAAAGGAAATTTCTGGAATTTTGCCCCAAAATAAGTGGAATTTCTGAGTTTTGCCTCAAAATAAGGAAATTTCTGTCTTTTTGCCCCAACATATAGAGTATTTCTGCTTTTACCCCACAATTAGGGGAATTTCTGAAATTTTGCTCAAAAATACGGGGAATTTCTGCCTTTTTGCCCGAAATTAAGAAGAATGCATATCTTTTTGCCATAAAAAAAAGAAATTTCTTTATTTTTGCTCCAAAATAATGGGAATTACTGCTTTTTTGCCTCTAAATAAGTGGAATTTCTGTCTTTTTCCCCCAAAACAAAGAGAATTACTGTCTTTTTTGCCCCAAAATAAAAAAAATTTCTGACTTATTACCCTGAAATAAGTGAAATTTTTGCAATTTTGCCCCAAAATAAGGGAAAATTCTGCCTTTTTTTTCTCAAATAAAGGAAAATTCAGCTTTTTTACCTTAAAATAAGGGTAATTTCTGCATTTTTGCCAGAAAATATTAGGAATTTCTGCCTTTTTGCCCCAAAATAAAAAAATTTCTGCTTATTTTCCCTGGAACAAGTGAAATTTCTGGAATTTTGCCCCAAAATAAGTGAAATTTCTGCAATTTTGCGGCAAAGTAAGGGAAATTTCTGGAATTTTGCCCCCAAATAAGGGGTATTCCAGCCTTTTTACCTCAAAATAAGCAGAATTTCTGCATTTTTGCCACAAAATATTAGGAATTTCTGCCTTTTTGCCCCATAATAAGAAAATTTCTGCTTTTTTTTGAAATAAGTGAAATTTATGCAATTTTGCCCCAAAATAATTGAAATTTCTGAAATTTTGCCTCAAAATCATGGAAATTTCTAGAATTTTGCCCGAAAATAAGGTGAATTTCTGAGTTTTGCCCCAAAATAAGGAGAATTTCTGTCTTTTTGCCCCACATTTAGGGGAATTTCTGCAATTTTGCTTTAAAATTAGAGGAATTTCTGCCTTTTTGCCGGAAAATAAGAAGTGTGCATAACTTTTTGCCATTAAAAAGGGAAATTTCTTCATTTTTGCTCCAGTATAAAGGGAATTTCTGCTTTTTTGCCTCTAAATAAGTGGAATTTCTGTCTTTTTTCCCTAAAACAAAGGGAATTTCTGTCTTTTTTGCCACAAAAATAAAAAAAATTTCTGACTTATTACCATGAAATAAGTGAAATTTCTGCAATTTTGCCCCAAAATAAGGGAAATTTCTGCATTTTTGCCCACAAATAAATGGAATTTCAGCCTTTTTACCTCAAAATAAGGGGAATTTCTTCATTTTTGCCACAAAATATTAGGAATTTCTGCCTTTTGGCCCCAAAATAAGGAAATTTTCTGCCTTTTTTTTCTGAAATAAGTGAAATTTCTGCAATATTGCCCTAAAATAAGTGAAATTTCTGCAATTTTGCCCCAAAATAAGGGAAATTTCTGGAATTTTGCCCCAAAATAAGTGGAATTTCTGAGTTTTGCCCCAAAATAAGGAGAATTTCTGTCTTTTTGCCACAACATATAGGGAATTTCTGCCTTTTTGCCCCACAATTAGGGAAATTTCTGCAATTTTGCTCCTAAATACGGGGAATTTCTGCATTTTTGCCTGAAAATAAGAAGAATGCATACATTTTTGCCATAAAAAAAGAAAAGGTCTTCATTTTTGCTCCAAAAAAATGCGAATTTCTGCTTTTTTGCCTCTAAATAAGTGGAATTTCTGTCTTTTTCCCCCAAAACAAAGGAAATTACTGTCTTTTTTGCCCCAAAATAAAAAAAAATTCTGACTTATTACCCTGAAATAAGTGAAATTTCTGCAATTTTGCCCCAAAATAAAGGAAATTTCTGCATTTTTGCCCCCAAATAAGGGGAAATTCAGACTTTTTACCTCAAAATAAGCGTCATTTCTGCATTTTTGCCACAAAATATTAGGAATTTCTGCCTTTTTGCCCCAAAATAAGAAAATTTCTGCTTATTATCCCTGAAATAATTGAAATTTCTGCAATTTTGCCTCAAAATAAGTGAAATTTCTGCAATTTTGCCCCAAAGTAAGGGAAATTTCTGGAATTTTGCCCCAAAATAAGTGGAATTTTTGAGTTTTGCCCCAAAATAAGAAGAATTTTTGTCTTTTTGCCCCAACATATAGGGAATTTTTGTCTTTTTGCCCCACAAGTAGGGGAAATTCTGCAATTTTGCTCCAAAATACGGAGAATTTCTGCCTTTTTGCCCGAAAATAAGAAGAATGCATACCTTTTTACCATAAAAAAGGGAAAATTCTTCATTTTTGCTCCAAAATAAGGGGAATTTCTGCTTTTGCCTCTAAATAAGTGGAATTTTTGTCTTTTTCCCCAAAAACAAACAGAATTTCTGTCTTTTTTGCCCCAAAATAAGGAAAAATTCTGACTTATTACCGTAAGGTAAGTGAAATTTCTGCAATTTTGCCCCAAAATAAGAGAAATTTCTGCTTTTTTGCCCCCAAATAAGGGGAATTTCAGCCTTTTTACAACAAAATAAGAGGAATTTTTGCATTTTTGCCACAAAATATTAGGAATTTCTTACTTTTTGCCCAAAAATAAAGAAAATTTCTGCCTTTTTTCCCTGAAATAAGTTAAATTTCTGCAATTTTGCCCCAAAATAAGTGAAATTTCTGGAATTTTGCCCCAAAATAAGGAAAATTTTTGCCTTTTTGCCCCCAAATAAGGGGAATTTCAGCCTTATTACCTCAAAATAAGGGGAATTTCTGCATTTTTGCCACAAAATATTAGAAATTTCTGCTTTTTTGCCCCAAAATAAGAAAATTTCTGCTTTTTTTCTGAAATAGGTGAAATTTCTGCAATTTTGCCCCAAAATAATTGAAATTTCTGCAATTTTGCCTCAAAATAATGGAAATTTCTAGAATTTTGCCCCAAAATAAAGTGAATTTCTGAGTTTTGCCCCAAAATAAGGAGTATGTCTGTATTTTTGCCCCACAATTAGGGAAATTTCTGCAATTTTGCTTTAAAATACGAGGAATTTCTGCCTTTTTGCCCGAAAATAAGAAGAATGCATACATTTTTGCCATTAAAAAAGGAAATTTCTTCATTTTTGCTCCAAAAAAAGGGGAATTTCTGCATATTTACCACAAAATATTAGGAATTTCTGTCTTTTTGCCCCAAAATAAGGTAATTTTCTGCCTCTTTTCCCTGAAATAAGTGAAATTTCTGCAATTTTGCCCCAAAATAAGTGAAATTTCTGCAATTTTGCCCCAAAATAAGGGAAATTTCTGGAATTTTGGCCCAAAATAAGTGGAATTTCTGAGTATTGCCCCAAAATAAGGGGAATTTCTGTCTTTTTGCCCTAACGTATAGGGAATTTCTCTTTTTTTGCCCCACAAATAGGGGAATTTCTGAAATTTTGCTCCAAAATACGGGGAATTTCTGCCTTTTTTCCCGAAATAAGAGAATTCATACCTTTATGCCATTAAAAAGGGAAATTTCTTCATTTTTGCTCGAAAATAAGGGGAATTTCTGCTTTTTTGCCTCTAAATATGTGGAATTTCTGTCTTTTTCCCTCAAAACAAAGGGAATTCCTGTATTTTTGCCCCAAAATAAGAAAAATTTCTGACTTATTACCCTGAAATAAGTGAAATTTCTGCAATTTTGCCCCAAAATAAAGGAAATTTCTGGAATTTTGCCCCAAAATAAGTGGATTTTCTGAGTTTTGCCCCAAAATAAAGAAAATTTCTGTCTTTTTGCCTCAAAATATAGGGAATTTCTCCCTTTTTGCCCCACAATTAGGGGAATTTCTGCAATTTTGCTCCAAAATACAAGGAATTTCTGCCTTTTTGCCCGAAAATAAGAAGATTGCATACCTTTTTGCCATAAAAAAGAAAAATGTCTTCATTTTTGCTCCAAAATAAGGGGAACTTCTGCTTTTTGCCTCTAAATATGTGGAATTTCTGTCTTTTCCCCCAAAACAAAGGAAATTTCTGTCTTTTTTGCCGCAAAATAAGGAAAAATTCTGACTTATTACCCTGAAGTAAGTGAAATTTCTGCAATTTTTTCCCTAAAATAAGGGAAATTTCTGCCTTTTTGCCTCCAAATAAGGGGAATTTCAGCCTTTTTACCTCAAAATAAGGGGAATTTCTGCATTTTTGCCACAAAATATTAGGAATTTCTGCCTTTTTGCCCCAAAATAAGGAAAATTTCTGTCTTTTTTTCCTGAAATAAGTGAAATTTCTGCAATTTTGCTCCAAATTACGTGAAATTTCTGCCATTTTGCCCCAATATACGTGAAATTTCTTCAATTTTGCCCAAAAAAAGGGAAATTTCTGGAATTTTTCCCCAATATAAGTGGAATTTCTGAGTTTTGCCCCAAAATAAGAAGAATTTCTGTCTTTTTGCCCGAACATATAGAGAATTTCTGCCTTTTTGCCCCACAATTAGGGGAATTTCTGAAATTTTGCTCCATATACGGGGAATTTCTGACTTTTTGCCCAAAAGTAAGAAGAATGCATATCTTTTTGCCATAAAAAGGGAAATTTCTTCATTTTTGCTCCAAAATAATGGGTATTTCTGCTTTTTTGCCTCTAAATAAGTGGAATTTCTGTCTTTTTCCCCAAAAACAAAGGGAATTACTGTCTTTTTTGCCCCCCCAAAAAAATTTCTGACTTATTACCCTGAAATAAGTGAAATTTCTGCAATTTTGCCCCCAAAATAAAGGAAATTTCTGCCTTTTTGCCCCCATATAAGGAGAAATTCAGTCTTTTTACCTCAAAATAAGGGTCATTTCTGCATTTTTGCCACAAATTATTAGGAATTTCTGCCTTTTTGCCCCAAAATAAGAAAATTTCTGCTTATTTTCCCTGAAATAAGTGAAATTTCTGCAATTTTGCCCCAAAATAAGTGAAATTTCTGCAATTTTGCCCCAAAGTAAGGGAAGTTTCTGGAATTTTGCCCCAAAATAAGTGGAATTTTTGAGTTTTGCCCCAAAATAAGAAGAATTTCTGTCTTTTTGCCCCAACATATAGAGAATTTTTGCTTTTTGCCCCACAATTAGGGGAATTTCTGCAATTTTGCTCCAAAATACGGAGAATTTCTGCCTTTTTGCTTGAAAATAAGAAGAATGCATAACTTTTTACCATAAAAAAAGGAAATTTCTTCATTTTTGCTCCCAAATAAGGGGAATTTCTGCTTTTTTGCCTCTAAATAAGTGGAATTTCTGTCTTTTTTCACAAAAACAAACAGAATTTCTGTCTTTTTTGCCCCAAAATAAGGAAAAAATCTGACTTATTACCCTAAGGTAAGTGAAATTTCTTCAATTTTGCTTCAAAATAAGAGAAATTTCTGCCTTTTTGCCCCCAAATAAGGGGAATTTAAGCCTTTTTACTTCAAAATAAGAGGAATTTTTGCATTTTTCCCACAAAATATTAGTAATTTCTTCTTTTTTGCCACAAAATATAGAAAATTTCTGCCTTTTTTCCCTGAAATAAGTGAAATTTCTGCAATTTTGCCCGAAAATAAGTGAAATTTCTGGAATTTTGCCCCAAAATAAGGGAAATTTCTGCCTTTTTGCCCCAAATAAGGAGAATTTCAGCCTTTTTACCTCAAAATAAGGGGAATTTCTGCATTTTTGCCACAAAATATTAGGAATTTCTGCTTTTTTGCCCCAAAATAAGAAAATTTCTGCTTTTTTTCTGAAATAAGTGAAATTTCTGCAATTTTGCCCCAAAATAATTGAAATTTCTGCAATTTTGCCTCAAAATAATGGAAATTTCTGGAATTTTGCCCCAAAATAAGGTGAATTTCTGAGTTTTGCCCCAAAATAAGGAGAATTTCTGTCTTTTGCCCCACAATTAGGGGAATTTCTGCAATTTTGCTCCAAAATACGGGGAATTTCTGCCTTTTTGCCCGAAAATAAGAAGAATGCATACCTTTTTGCCATAAAAAAGGGAAATTTCTTCATTTTTGCTCCAAAATAATGGGAATTTCTGCTTTTTTGCCTCTAAATAAGTGGAATTTCTGTATTTTTCCCCCAAAACAAAGGGAATTTTTGTCTTTTTTGCCCCAAAATAAAGAAAAATTCTGACTTATTACCCTGAAGTAAGTGAAATTTCTTCAATTTTTCCCCAAAATATGGGAAATTTCTGCATTTTTGCCCCCAAATAAGAGGAATTTCAGCCTTTTTACCTCAAAATAAAGGGAATTTCTACATTTTTGCCACAAAATATTAGGAATTTCTGCCTTTTTGCCCTGAAATAAGGAAAATTTCTGCCTTTTTTCCATGAAATAAGTGAAATTTCTGCAATTTTGCAAAAAATAAGTGAAATTTCTGCAATTTTGCCCAAAATTACGGGAAATTTCTGCAATTATGCCCCAAAATAAGGGAAATTTCTGGAATTTTGCCCCAAAATAAGTGGAATTTCTTAGTTTTGCCCCAAAATAAGGAGAATTTCTGCTTTTTGCCCCACAATTAGGGGGATTTCTGCAATTTTGCTCCATATACGGGGAATATCTGCCTTTTTGTCCGAAAATAAGGAGAATGCATACTTTTTTGCCATAAAAAAGGGAAATGTCTTCATTTTTGCTCCAAAATAAGGGGAATTTCTGCTTTTTGCCTCTAAATAAGTGGAATTTCTGTCTTTTTCTTCCAAAACAAAGGTTATTCATATCTTTTTGCCCCAAAATAGGAAAAAATTTCTGACTTATTATCCTTAAATAAGTGAAATTTCTGCAATTTTGCCCCAAAATAAGGGAAATTTCTGGATTTTTGCCCCAAAATTTGTGGAATTTCTGAGTTTTGCCCCAAAATAAGGAGAATTTCTGTCTTTTGGCCCCAACATATAGGAAATTTCAGCCTTTTTGCCCCACAATTAAGGCAATTTCTGCAATTTTGCTCCAAATTACGGGGAATTTCTGCCTTTTTGCCCGAAAATAAGAAGAATGCATATATTTTTGCCATAAAAAAGGGAAATTTCTTCATTTTTGCTCCAAAATAAAGAAAATTTCTGCTTTTATGCGTCTAAATAAGGGGAATTTCTGTCTTTTTCCCCCAAAACAAAGAGAATTTCTGTCTTTTTTGCCCCAAAATCAGAAAATTTCTGATTTATTACATTGAAATAAGTGAAATTTCTGCAATATTGCTCCAAAATAAAGAAAATTTCTGCCTTTTTGCCCCCAAATAAGGGGAAATTCAGCTTTTTTACCTCAAAATAAGGGGAATTTCTGCATTTTTGCCACAAAATATTAGGAATTTCTGAATTTTGCTCTAAAATAAGGAAAATTTCTGCCTTTTTCCCCTGAAATAAGTGAAATTTCTGCAATTTTGCTCCAAAATAAGTGAAATTTCTGCGATTTTGCCCCAAAATAAGAGAAATTTCTGGAATTTTGCCCCAAAATAAGTGGAATTTCTGAGTTTTGCCCCAAAATAAGGAGAATTTCTGTCTTTTTGCCCTAACATATAGGGAATTCTGCCTTTTTGCCCCACATTTAGGGGAATTTCTGCAATTTTGCTCCAAAATACAAGGAATTTCTGCCTTTTTGAACGAAAATAAGAAGAATGCATACCTTTTTGCCATAAAAAGGGAAATTTCTTCATTTTTGCTCCAAAATAAGGGGAATTTCTGCATTTTGCCTCTAAATAAGTGGAATTTCTGTCTTTTTCCCCCAAAACAAAGGGAATTTCTTTTTTTTTTGCCCCAAAATAAAGAAAAATTCTGACTTATTACCATGAAGTTAGTGAAATTTCTGCAATTTTTCCCCAAAATATGGGAAATTTCTGCATTTTTGCCCCCAAATAAGAGGAATTTCAGCCTTTTTACCTCAAAATAAGGGGAATTTCTACATTTTTGCCACAAAATATTAGGAATTTTTGCCTTTTTGCTCTGAAATAAGGAAAATTTCTGCCTTTTTTCCATGAAATAAGTGAAATTTCTGCAATTTTGCAAAAAATAAGTGAAATTTCTGCAATTTTGCCCAAAAATAAGGGAAATTTCTGCAATTTTGCCCCAAAATAAGGGAAATTTCTGAAATTTTGCCCCAAAATAAGTGGAATTTCTGAGTTTTGCCCCAAAATAAGGAGAATTTCTGCTTTTTGCCCCACAATTAGGGGGATTTCTGCAATTTTGCTCCAAAATACCGGGAATTTCTGCCTTTTTGCCCGAAAATAAGGAGAATGCATACCTTTTTGCCATAAAAAAGGGAAATGTCTTCATTTTTGCTCCAAAATAATGGGAATTTCTGCTTTTTTGCCTCTAAATAAGTGGAATTTCTGTCTTTTTCTTCCAAAACAAAGGTTATTCATATCTTTTTGCCCCAAAATGGGAAAAAATTTCTGACTTATTATCCTTAAATAAGTGAAATTTCTGCAATTTTGCCCCAAAATAAGGGAAATTTCTGGATTTTTGCCCAAAAATTTGTGGAATTTCTGAGTTTTTCCCCAAAATAAGGAGAATTTCTGTTTTTTGGCCCCAACATATAGGGAATATCAGCCTTTTTGCCCCACAATTAAGGCAATTTCTGCAATTTTGCTCCAAATTACGGGGAATTTCTGCCTTTTTGCCCGAAAATAAGAAGAATGCATATATTTTTGCCATAAAAAAGGGAAATTTCTTCATTTTTGCTCCAAAATAAAGAAAATTTCTGCTTTTATGTGTCTAAATAAGTGGAATTTCTGTCTTTTTCTCCCAAAACAAAGAGAATTTCTGTCTTTTTTCCCCAAAATAAGAAAATTTCTGATTTATTACCTTGAAATAAGTGAAATTTCTGCAATTTTGCCCCAAAATAAGTGGAATTTCTGAGTTTTGCACCAAAATAAGGAGAATTTCTGTCTTTTTGCCCTAACATATAGGGAATTCTGCCTTTTTGCCCCACATTTAGGGGAATTTCTGCAATTTTGCTCCAAAATACAAGGAATTTCTGACTTTTTGAACGAAAATAAGAAGAATGCATACCTTTTTGCCATAAAAAGGGAAATTTCTTCATTTTTGCTCCAAAATAAGGGGAATTTCTGCATTTTGCCTCTAAATAAGTGGAATTTCTGTCTTTTTCCCCCAAAACAAAGGGAATTTCTTTTTTTTGCCCCAAAATAAAGAAAAATTCTGACTTATTACCCTGAAGTAAGTGAAATTTCTGAAATTTTTCCCCAAAATATGGGAAATTTCTGCATTTTTGCCCCCAAATAAGAGGAATTTCAGCCTTTTTACCTCAAAATAAGGGGAATTTCTACATTTTTGCCACAAAATATTAGGAATTTTTGCCTTTTTGCCCTGAAATAAGGAAAATTTCTGCCTTTTTTCCATGAAATAAGTGAAATTTCTGCAATTTTGCAAAAAATAAGTGAAATTTCTGCAATTTTGCCCAAAAATAAGGGAAATTTCTGCAATTTTGCCCCAAAATAAGGGAAATTTCTGGAATTTTGCCCCAAAATAAGTGGAATTTCTGAGTTTTGCCCCAAAATAAGGAGAATTTCTGCTTTTTGCCCCACAATTAGGGGGATTTCTGCAATTTTGCTCCAAAATACGGGGAATTTCTGCCTTTTTGCCCGAAAATAAGGAGAATGCATAACTATTTGCCATAAAAAAGGGAAATGTCTTCATTTTTGCTCCAAAATAATGGGAATTTCTGCTTTTTTGCCTCTAAATAAGTGGAATTTCTGTCTTTTTCTTCCAAAACAAAGGTTATTCATATCTTTTTGCCCCAAAATGGGAAAAAATTTCTGACTTATTATCCTTAAATAAGTGAAATTTCTGCAATTTTGCCCCAAAATAAGGGAAATTTCTGGATTTTTGCCCCAAAATTTGTGGAATTTCTGAGTTTTGCCCCAAAATAAGGAGAATTTCTGTCTTTTGGCCCCAACATATAGGGAATATCAGCCTTTTTGCCCCACAATTAAGGCAATTTCTGCAATTTTGCTCCAAATTACGGGGAATTTTCGCCTTTTTGCCCGAAAATAAGAAGAATGCATATATTTTTGCCATAAAAAAGGGAAATTTCTTCATTTTTGCTCCAAAATAAAAAAAATTTCTGCTTTTATGCGTCTAAATAAGTGGAATTTCTGTCTTTTTCCCCCAAAACAAAGAGAATTTCTGTCTTTTTTTGCCCCAAAATAAGAAAATTTCTGATTTATTACCTTGAAATAAGTGAAATTTCTGCAATTTTGCCCCAAAATAAAGAAAATTTCTGCCTTTTTGCCCCCAAATAAGGGGAATTTCAGCCTTTTTACCTCAAAATGAGGGGAATTTCTGCATTTTTGCCACAAAATATTAGGAATTTCTGCATTTTGCTCCAAAATAAGGAAAATTTCTGCCTTTTTCCCCTGAAATAAGTGAAATTTCTGCAATTTTGCCCCAAAATAAGTGAAATTTCTGCAATTTTGCCCCAAAATAAGTGAAATTTCTGCAATTTTGCCCCAAAATAAGTGAAATTCCTGCAATTTTGCCCCAAAATAAGGGAAATTTCTGGAATTTTGCCCCAATATAAGTGGAATTTCTGAGTTTTGCCCCAAAATAAGGAGAATTTCTGTCTTTTTGCCCTAACATATAGGGAATTCTGCCTTTTTGCCCCACATTTAGGGGAATTTCTGCAATTTTGCTCCAAAATACGGGGAATTTCTTCCTTTTTGAACAAAAATAAGAAGAATGCATACCTTTTTGCCATAAATAAGGGAAATTTCTTCATTTTTGCTCCAAAATAAGGGGAATTTCTGCATTTTGCCTCTAAATAAGTGGAATTTCTGTCTTTTTCCCCCAAAACAAAGGGAATTTCTGTCTTTTTTGCCCCAAAATAAAGAAAAATTCTGACTTATTACCCTGAAGTAAGTGAAATTTCTGCAATTTTTCTCCAAAATATGGGAAATTTCTGCATTTTTGCCCCCAAATAAGAGGAATTTCAGCCTTTTTACCTCAAAATAAGGGGAATTTCTACATTTTTGCCACAAAATATTAGGAATTTCTGTCTTTTTGCCCTGAACTAAGAAAAATTTCTGCCTTTTTTCCATGAAATAAGTGAAATTTCTGCAATTTTGCAAAAAATAAGTGAAATTTCTGCAATTTTGCCCAAAAATAAGGGAAATTTCTGCAATTTTGCCCCAAAATAAGTGGAATTTCTGGAGTTTTGCCCCAAAATAAGGAGAATTTCTGATTTTTGCCCCACAAATAGCGGGATTTCTGCAATTTTGCTCCAAAATACGGGGAATTTCTGCCTTTTTGCCCGAAAATAAGGAGAATGCATACCTTTTTGCCATAAAAAAGGGAAATGTCTTCATTTTTGCTCCAAAATAAGAGGAATTTTTGCTTTTTTGCCTCTAAATAAGTGGAATTTCTGTCTTTTTCTTCCAACACAAAGGTTATTCATATCTTTTTGCCCCAAAATAGGAAAAATTTCTGACATATTATCCGTAAATAAGTGAAATTTCTGCAATTTTGCCCTAAAATAAGGAAAATTTCTGGATTTTTGCCCCAAAAGTTGTGGAATTTCTGTGTTTTGCCCCAAAATAAGGAGAATTTCTGTCTTTTGGCCCCAACATATAGGGAATTTCAGCCTTTTTGCCCCACAATTAAGGCAATTTCTGCAATTTTGCTCCAAATTATGGGGAATTTCTGCCTTTTTGCCCGAAAATAAGAAGAATGCATATATTTTTGCCATAAAAAATGGAAATTTCTTCATTTTTGCTCCAAAATAAAGAAAATTTCTGCTTTTATGCGTCTAAATAAGTGGAATTTCTGTCTTTTTCCCCCAAAACAAAGAGAATTTCTGTCTTTTTTGCCCCAAAATAAGAAAATTTCTGATTTATTACCTTGAAATAAGTGAAATTTCTGCAATTTTGCCCCAAAATAAAGAAAATTTCTGCCTTTTTGCCCCCAAATAAGTGGAATTTTAGCCTTTTTACCTCAAAATGAGGGGAATTTCTGCATTTTTGCCACAAAATATTAGGAATTTCTGCATTTTGCTCCAAAATAAGGAAAATTTCTGTTTTTTTCCCCTGAAATAAGTGAAATTTCTGCAATTTTGCCCCAAAATAAGTGAAATTTCTGCAATTTTGCCCCAAAATAAGGGAAATTTCTGGAATTTTGCCCCAAAATAAGTGGAATTTCTGAGTTTTGCCCCAAAATAAGGAGAATTTCTGTCTTTTTGCCCTAACATATAGGGAATTCTGCCTTTTTGCCCCACATTTAGGGGAATTTCTGCAATTTTGCTCCAAAATACAAGGAATTTCTGCCTTTTTGAACGAAAATAAGAAGAATGCATACCTTTTTGCCATAAAAAGGGAAATTTCTTCATTTTTGCTCCAAAATAAGGGGAATTTCTGCATTTTGCCTCTAAATAAGTGGAATTTCTGTCTTTTTCCCCCAAAACAAAGGGAATTTTTTTTTTGCCCCAAAATAAAGAAAAATTCTGACTTATTACCCTGAAGTAAGTGAAATTTCTGAAATTTTTCCCCAAAATATGGGAAATTTCTGCATTTTTGCCCCCAAATAAGAGGAATTTCAGCCTTTTTTCCTCAAAATAAGGGGAATTTCTACATTTTTGCCACAAAATATTAGGAATTTTTGCCTTTTTGCCCTGAAGTAAGGAAAATTTCTGCCTTTTTTCCATGAAATAAGTGAAATTTCTGCAATTTTGCAAAAAATAAGTGAAATTTCTGCAATTTTGCCCAAAAATAAGGGAAATTTCTGCAATTTTGCCCCAAAATAAGGGAAATTTCTGGAATTTTGCCCCAAAATAAGTGGAATTTCTGAGTTTTGCCCCAAAATAAGGAGAATTTCTGCTTTTTGCCCCACAATTAGGGGGATTTCTGCAATTTTGCTCCAAAATACGGGGAATTTCTGCCTTTTTGCCCGAAAATAAGGAGAATGCATAACTTTTTGCCATAAAAAAGGGAAATGTCTTCATTTTTGCTCCAAAATAATGGGAATTTCTGCTTTTTTGCCTCTAAATAAGTGGAATTTCTGTCTTTTTCTTCCAAAACAAAGGTTATTCATATCTTTTTGCCCCAAAATGGGAAAAAATTTCTGACTTATTATCCTTAAATAAGTGAAATTTCTGCAATTTTGCCCCAAAATAAGGGAAATTTCTGGATTTTTGCCCCAAAATTTGTGGAATTTCTGAGTTTTGCCCCAAAATAAGGAGAATTTCTGTCTTTTGGCCCCAACCTATAGGGAATATCAGCCTTTTTGCCCCACAATTAAGGCAATTTCTGCAATTTTGCTCCAAATTACGGGGAATTTTCGCCTTTTTGCCCGAAAATAAGAAGAATGCATATATTTTTGCCATAAAAAGGGAAATATCTTCATTTTTGCTCCAAAATAAAGAAAATTTCTGCTTTTATGCGTCTAAATAAGTGGAATTTCTGTCTTTTTCCCCCAAAACAAAGAGAATTTCTGTCTTTTTTTGCCCCAAAATAAGAAAATTTCTGATTTATTACCTTGAAATAAGTGAAATTTCTGCAATTTTGCCCCAAAATAAAGAAAATTTCTGCCTTTTTGCCCCCAAATAAGGGGAATTTCAGCCTTTTTACCTCAAAATGAGGGGAATTTCTGCATTTTTGCCACAAAATATTAGGAATTTCTGCATTTTGCTCCAAAATAAGGAAAATTTCTGCCTTTTTCCCCTGAAATAAGTGAAATTTCTGGAATTTTGCCCCAAAATAAGTGAAATTTCTGCAATTTTGCCCCAAAATAAGTGAAATTTCTGCAATTTTGCCCCAAAATAAGTGAAATTTCTGCAATTTTGCCCCAAAATAAGGGAAATTTCTGGAATTTTGCCCCAATATAAGTGGAATTTCTGAGTTTTCCCCCAAAATAAGGAGAATTTCTGTCTTTTTGCCCTAACATATAGGGAATTCTGCCTTTTTGCCCCACATTTAGGGGAATTTCTGCAATTTTGCTCCAAAATACGGGGAATTTCTTCTTTTTTGAACAAAAATAAGAAGAATGCATACCTTTTTGCCATAAATAGGGGAAATTTCTTCATTTTTGCTCCAAAATAAGGGGAATTTCTGCATTTTGCCTCTAAATAAGTGGAATTTCTGTCTTTTTCCCCGAAAACAAAGGGAATTTCTGTCTTTTTTGCCCCAAAATAAAGAAAAATTCTGACTTATTACCCTAAAGTAAGTGAAATTTCTGCAATTTTTCTCCAAAATATGGGAAATTTCTGCATTTTTGCCCCCAAATAAGAGGAATTTCAGCCTTTTTACCTCAAAATAAGGGGAATTTCTACATTTTTGCCACAAAATATTAGGAATTTCTGTCTTTTTGTCCTGAACTAAGGAAAATTTCTGCCTTTTTTCCATGAAATAAGTGAAATTTCTGCAATTTTGCAAAAAATAAGTGAAATTTCTGCAATTTTGCCCAAAAATGAGGGAAATTTCTGCAATTTTGCCCTAAAATAAGGAAAATTTCTGGAATTTTGCCCCAACATAAGAGGAATTTCTGAGTTTTGCCCCAAAATAAGGAGAATTTCTGCTTTTTGCCCCACAAATAGCGGGATTTCTGCAATTTTGCTCCAAAATACAGGGAATTTCTGCCTTTTTGCCCGAAAATAAGGAGAATGCATACCTTTTTGCCATAAAAAAAGGAAATGTCTTCATTTTTGCTCCAAAATAAGGGGAATTTTTGCTTTTTTGCCTCTAAATAAGTGGAATTTCTGTCTTTTTCTTCCAACACAAAGGTTATTCATATCTTTTTGCCCCAAAATAGGAAAAATTTCTGACATATTATCCGTAAATAAGTAAAATTTCTGCAATTTTGCCCCAAAATAAGGGAAATTTCTGGATTTTTGCCCCAAAATTTGTGGAATTTCTGAGTTTTGCCCTAAAATAAGGAGAATTTCTGTCTTTTGGCCCCAACATATAGGGAATTTCAGCCTTTTTGCCCCACAATTAAGGCAATTTCTGCAATTTTGCTCCAAATTACGGGGAATTTCTGCCTTTTTGCCCGAAAATAAGAAGAATGCATATATTTTTGCCATAAAAAATGGAAATTTCTTCATTTTTGCTCCAAAATAAAGAAAATTTCTGCTTTTATGCATCTAAATAAGTGGGATTTCTGTCTTTTTCCTGCAAAAAAAGAGAATTTCTGTCTTTTTTGCCCCAAAATAAGAAAATTTCTGATTTATTACCTTGAAATAAGTGAAATTTCTGCAATTTTGCCCCAAAATAAAGAAAATTTTTGCCTTTTTGCCCCCAAATAGGGGGAATTTCAGCCTTTTTACCTCAAAATGAAGGGAATTTCTGCATTTTTGCCACAAAATATTAGGAATTTCGGCATTTTGCTCCAAAATAAGGAAAATTTCTGCCTTTTTCCCCTGAAATAAGTGAAATTTCTGCAATTTTGCCCCAAAATAAGTGAAATTTCTGCAATTTTGCCCCAAAATAAAGGAAATTTCTGGAATTCTGCCTCAAAATAAGTGGAATTTCTGAGTTTTGCCCCAAAATAAGAAGAATTTCTGTCTTTTTGCCATAACATATAGGGAATTCTGCCTTTTTGCCCCACATTTAGGGGAATTTCTGCAATTTTGCTCCAAAATACGGGGAATTTCTGCCTTTTTGAACAAAAATAAGAAGAATGCATACCTTTTTGCCATAAAAAAGGGAAATTTCTTCATTTTTGCTCCAAAATAAGGGGAATTTCTCCATTTTGCCTCTAAATATTTGGAATTTCTGTCTTTTTCCCCCAAAACAAAGGGAATTTCTGTCTTTTTGGCCCCAAAATAAAAAAATTCTGACTTATTACCCTGAAGTAAGTGAAAATTCTGCAATTTTGCCCCAAAATAAGGGAAATTTCTGCCTTTTTGCTCCCAAAAAAGGGGAATTTCAGACTTTTTACCTCAAAATAATGGGAATTTCTGCATTTTTGCCACAAAATATTAGGAATTTCTGCCTTTTTGCCCCAAAAATTAGAAAAATTTCTGCCTTTTTTCCCTGAAATAAGTGAAATTTCTGCAATTTTGCCCAAAAATAAGTGAAATTTCTGCAATTTTGCCCAAAAATATAGGAAATTTCTGCAATTTTGCCCCAAGATAAGGGAAATTTCTGGAATTTTGCCCCAAAATAAGTGGAATTTCTGAGTTTTGCCTCAAAATAAGGAGAATTTCTGTCTTTTTGCCCTAACATATAGGGAATTTCTGCTTTTTGCCCCACAATTAGGGGAATTTCTGCAATTTTGCTCCAAAATACGGGGAATTTCTGCCTTTTTGCCCGAAAATAAGAAGAATGCATACCTTTTTGCCATAAAAAAGGGAAATTTCTTCATTTTTGCCCCAAAATAAGGGGAATTTCTGCATTTTGCCTCTAAATAAGTGGAATTTCTGTCTTTTTCCCCCAAAACAAAGGGAATTTCTGTCTTTTTGGCCCCAAAATAAAAAAATTCTGACTTATTACCCTTAAGTAAGTGAAAATTCTGCAATTTGGCCCCAAAATTAGGGAAATTTCTGCCTTTTTGCTCCCAAAAAAGGGGAATTTCAGAATTTTTACCTCAAAATAATGGGAATTTCTGCATTTTTGCCACAAAATATTAGGAATTTCTGCCTTTTTGCCCCAAAAATTAGAAAAATTTCTGCCTTTTTTCCCTGAAATAAGTGAAATTTCTGCAATTTTGCCCAAAAATAAGTGAAATTTCTGCAATTTTGCCCAAAAATATAGGAAATTTCTGCAATTTTGCCCCAAGATAAGGGAAATTTCTGGAATTTTGCCCCAAAATAAGTGGAATTTCTGAGTTTTGCCTCAAAATAAGGAGAATTTCTGTCTTTTTGCCCTAACATATAGGGAATTTCTGCTTTTTGCCCCACAATTAGGGGAATTTCTGCAATTTTGCTCTAAAATACGGGGAATTTCTGCCTTTTTGCCTGAAAATAAGAAGAATGCATACCTTTTTGCCATAAAAAAGAGAAATTTCTTAATTTTTGCCCAAAATAAGGGGAATTTCTGCTTTTTTGCCTCTAAATAAGTGGAATTTCTCTTTTTTTCCCCCAAAACAAAGGGAATTTCTCTCTTTTTCGCCCCAAAATAAAGAAAAATTCTGACTTATTACCGTGAAGTAAGTGAAATTTCTGCAATTTTTCCCCAAAATATGGGAAATTTCTGCATTTTGCCCCCAAATAAGAGGAATTTCAGCCTTTTTACCTCAAAATAAGGGGAATTTCTACATTTTTGCCACAAAATATTAGGAATTTCTGCCTTTTTGCCCTGAAATAAGGAAAATTTCTGCCTTTTTTCCATGAAATAAGTGAAATTTCTGCAATTTTGCAAAAAATAAGTGAAATTTCTGCAATTTTGCCCAAAAAAAAGGGAAATTTCTGCAATTTTGCCCCAAAATAAGGGAAATTTCTGGAATTTTGCCCCAAAATAAGTGGAATTTCTGAGTTTTGCCCCAAAATAAGGAGAATTTCTGCTTTTTGCTCCACAATTAGGGGGATTTCTGCAATTTTGCTCCAAAATACGGGGAATTTCTGCCTTTTTGCCCGAAAATAAGGAGAATGCATAACTTTTTCCATAAAAAAGGGAAATGTCTTCATTTTTGCTCCAAAATAATGGGAATTTCTGCTTTTTTGCCTCTAAATAAGTGGAATTTCTGTCTTTTTCTTCCAACACAAAGGTTATTCATATCTTTTTGCCCCAAAATGGGAAAAAATTTCTGACTTATTATCATTAAATAAGTGAAATTTCTGCAATTTTGCCCCAAAATAAGGGAAATTTCTGGATTTTTGCCCCAAAATTTGTGGAATTTCTGAGTTTTGCCCCAAAATAAGGAGAATTTCTGTCTTTTGGCCCCAACATATAGGGAATATCATCCTTTTTGCCCCACAATTAAGGCAATTTCTGCAATTTTGCTCCAAATTACGGGGAATTTTTGCCTTTTAGCCCGAAAATAAGAAGAATGCATATATTTTTGCCATTAAAAAGGGAAATTTCCTCATTTTTGCTCCAAAATAAAGAAAATTTCTGCTTTTATGCGTCTAAATAAGTGGAATTTCTGTCTTTTTCCCCCAAAACAAAGAGAATTTCTGTCTTTTTTTGCCCCAAAACAAGAAAATTTCAGATTTATTACCTTGAAATAAGTGAAATTTCTGCAATTTTGCCCCAAAATAAAGAAAATTTCTGCCTTTTTGCCCCCAAATAAGGGGAATTTCAGCCTTTTTACCTCAAAATGAGGGGAATTTCTGCATTTTTGCCACAAAATATTAGGAATTTCTGCATTTTGCTCCAAAATAAGGAAAATTTCTGCCTTTTTCCCCTGAAATAAGTGAAATTTCTGCAATTTTGCCTCAAAATAAGTGAAATTTCTGCAATTTTGCCCCAAAATAAGTGAAATTTCTTCAATTTTGCCCCAAAATAAGGGAAATTTCTGGAATTTTGCCCCAATATAAGTGGAATTTCTGAGTTTTGCCCCAAAATAAGGAGAATTTCTGTCTTTTTGCCCTAACATTTAGGGGAATTTCTGCAATTTTGCTCCAAAATACGGGGAATTTCTTCCTTTTTGAACAAAAATAAGAAGAATGCATACCTTTTTGCCATAAAAAAGGGAAATTTCTTCATTTTTGCTCCAAAATAAGGGGAATTTCTGCATTTTGCCTCTAAATAAGTGGAATTTCTGTCTTTTTCCCCCAAAACAAAGGGAATTTCTGTCGTTTTTGCCCCAAAATAAAGAAAAATTCTGACTTATTACCCTGAAGTAAGTGAAATTTCTGCAATTTTTCTCCAAAATATGCGAAATTTCTGCATTTTTGCCCCCAAATAAGAGGAATTTCAGCCTTTTTACCTCAAAATAAGGGGAATTTCTACATTTTTGCCACAAAATATTAGGAATTTCTGTCTTTTTGCCCTGAACTAAGGAAAATTTCTGCCTTTTTTCCATGAAATAAGTGAAATTTCTGCAATTTTGCAAAAAATAAGTGAAATTTCTGCAATTTTGCCCAAAAATAAGGGAAATTTCTGCAATTTTGCCCTAAAATAAGGAAAATTTCTGGAATTTTGCCCCAACATAAGAGGAATTTCTGAGTTTTGCCCCAAAATAAGGAGAATTTCTGCTTTTTGCCCCACAAATAGCGGGATTTCTGCAATTTTGCTCCAAAATACGGGGAATTTCTGCCTTTTTGCCCGAAAATAAGAAGAATGCATACCTTTTTGCCATAAAAAAGGAAAATGTCTTCATTTTTGCTCCAAAATAAGGGGAATTTTTGCTTTTTTGCCTCTAAATAAGTGGAATTTCTGTCTTTTTCTTCCAAAACAAAGGTTATTCATATCTTTTTGCCCCAAAATAGGAAAAATTTCTGACATATTATCCGTAAATAAGTGAAATTTCTGCAATTTTGCCCCAAAATAAGGAAAATTTCTGGATTTTTGCCCCAAAATTTGTGGAATTTCTGAGTTTTGCCCTAAAATAAGGAGAATTTCTGTCTTTTGGCCCCAACATATAGGGAATTTCAGCCTTTTTGCCCCACAATTAAGGCAATTTCTGCAATTTTGCTCCAAATTACGGGGAATTTCTGCCTTTTTGCCCGAAAATAAGAAGAATGCATATATTTTTGCCATAAAAAATGGAAATTTCTTCATTTTTGCTCCAAAATAAAGAAAATTTCTGCTTTTATGCGTCTAAATAAGTGGAATTTCTGTCTTTTTCCCCCAAAACAAAGAGAATTTCTGTCTTTTTTGCCCCAAAATAAGAAAATTTCTGATTTATTACCTTGAAATAAGTGAAATTTCTGCAATTTTGCCCCAAAATAAAGAAAATTTCTGCCTTTTTGCCCCCAAATAAGTGGAATTTTAGCCTTTTTATCTCAAAATGAGGGGAATTTCTGCATTTTTGCCACAAAATATTAGGAATTTCTGCATTTTGCTCCAAAATAAGGAAAATTTCTCCCTTTTTCCCCTGAAATAAGTGAAATTTCTGCAATTTTGCCCCAAAATAAGTGAAATTATTGCAATTTTGCCCCAAAATAAGGGAAATTTCTGGAATTTTGCCCCAAAATAAGTGGAATTTCTGAGTTTTGCCCCAAAATAAGGAGAATTTCTGTCTTTTTGCCCTAACATATAGGGAATTCTGCCTTTTTGCCCCACATTTAGAGGAATTTCTGCAATTTTGCTCCAAAATACAAGGAATTTCTGCCTTTTTGAACGAAAATAAGAAGAATGCATACCTTTTTGCCATAAAAAGGGAAATTTCTTCATTTTTGCTCCAAAATAAGGGGAATTTCTGCATTTTGCCTCTAAATAAGTGGAATTTCTGTCTTTTTCCCCCAAAACAAAGGGAATTTTTTTTTGCCCCAAAATAAAGAAAAATTCTGACTTATTACCCTGAAGTAAGTGAAATTTCTGAAATTTTTCCCCAAAATATGGGAAATTTCTGCATTTTTGCCCCCAAATAAGAGGAATTTCAGCCTTTTTACCTCAAAATAAGGGGAATTTCTACATTTTTGCCACAAAATATTAGGAATTTCTGTCTTTTTGCCCCAAAATAAGGAAAATTTCTGCCTTTTTTCCATGAAATAAGTGAAATTTCTGCAATTTTGCAAAAAATAAGTGAAATTTCTGCAATTTTGCCCAAAAATAAGGGAAATTTCTGCAATTTTGCCCTAAAATAAGGAAAATTTCTGGAATTTTGCCCCAACATAAGAGGAATTTCTGAGTTTTGCCCCAAAATAAGGAGAATTTCTGCTTTTTGCCCCACAAATAGCGGGATTTCTGCAATTTTGCTCCAAAATACGGGGAATTTCTGCCTTTTTGCCCGAAAATAAGAAGAATGCATACCTTTTTGCCATAAAAAAGGAAAATGTCTTCATTTTTGCTCCAAAATAAGGGGAATTTTTGCTTTTTTGCCTCTAAATAAGTGGAATTTCTGTCTTTTTCTTCCAACACAAAGGTTATTCATATCTTTTTGCCCCAAAATAGGAAAAATTTCTGACATATTATCCGTAAATAAGTGAAATTTCTGCAATTTTGCCCCAAAATAAGGAAAATTTCTGGATTTTTGCCCCAAAATTTGTGGAATTTCTGAGTTTTGCCCTAAAATAAGGAGAATTTCTGTCTTTTGGCCCCAACATATAGGGAATTTCAGCCTTTTTGCCCCACAATTAAGGCAATTTCTGCAATTTTGCTCCAAATTACGGGGAATTTCTGCCTTTTTGCCCGAAAATAAGAAGAATGCATATATTTTTGCCATAAAAAATGGAAATTTCTTCATTTTTGCTCCAAAATAAAGAAAATTTCTGCTTTTATGCGTCTAAATAAGTGGAATTTCTGTCTTTTTCCCCCAAAACAAAGAGAATTTCTGTCTTTTTTGCCCCAAAATAAGAAAATTTCTGATTTATTACCTTGAAATAAGTGAAATTTCTGCAATTTTGCCCCAAAATAAAGAAAATTTCTGCCTTTTTGCCCCCAAATAAGTGGAATTTTAGCCTTTTTATCTCAAAATGAGGGGAATTTCTGCATTTTTGCCACAAAATATTAGGAATTTCTGCATTTTGCTCCAAAATAAGGAAAATTTCTCCCTTTTTCCCCTGAAATAAGTGAAATTTCTGCAATTTTGCCCCAAAATAAGTGAAATTATTGCAATTTTGCCCCAAAATAAGGGAAATTTCTGGAATTTTGCCCCAAAATAAGTGGAATTTCTGAGTTTTGCCCCAAAATAAGGAGAATTTCTGTCTTTTTGCCCTAACATATAGGGAATTCTGCCTTTTTGCCCCACATTTAGAGGAATTTCTGCAATTTTGCTCCAAAATACAAGGAATTTCTGCCTTTTTGAACGAAAATAAGAAGAATGCATACCTTTTTGCCATAAAAAGGGAAATTTCTTCATTTTTGCTCCAAAATAAGGGGAATTTCTGCATTTTGCCTCTAAATAAGTGGAATTTCTGTCTTTTTCCCCCAAAACAAAGGGAATTTTTTTTTGCCCCAAAATAAAGAAAAATTCTGACTTATTACCCTGAAGTAAGTGAAATTTCTGAAATTTTTCCCCAAAATATGGGAAATTTCTGCATTTTTGCCCCCAAATAAGAGGAATTTCAGCATTTTTACCTCAAAATAAGGGGAATTTCTACATTTTTGCCACAAAATATTAGGAATTTCTGTCTTTTTGCCCCAAAATAAGGAAAATTTCTGCCTTTTTTCCATGAAATAAGTGAAATTTCTGCAATTTTGCAAAAAATAAGTGAAATTTCTGCAATTTTGCCCAAAAATAAGGGAAATTTCTGCAATTTTGCCCCAAAATAAGGGAAATTTCTGGAATTTTGCCCCAAAATAAGTGGAATTTCTGAGTTTTGCCCCAAAATAAGGAGAATTTCTGCTTTTTGCCCCACAAATAGCGGGATTTCTGCAATTTTGCTCCAAAATAAGGAAAATTTCTGCCTTTTTCCCCTGAAATAAGTGAAATTTCTGCAATTTTGCCCCAAAATAAGTGAAATTTCTGCAATTTTGCCCCAAAATAAGTGAAATTTCTGCAATTTTGCCCCAAAATAAGTGAAATTTCTGCAATTTTGCCCCAAAATAAGGGAAATTTCTGGAATTTTGCCCCAATATAAGTGGAATTTCTGAGTTTTGCCCCAAAATAAGGAGAATTTCTGTCTTTTTGCCCTAACATATAGGGAATTCTGCCTTTTTGCCCCACATTTAGGGGAATTTCTGCAATTTTGCTCCAAAATACGGGGAATTTCTTCCTTTTTGAACAAAAATAAGAAGAATGCATACCTTTTTGCCATAAAAAAGGGAAATTTCTTCATTTTTGCTCCAAAATAAGGGGAATTTCTGCATTTTGCCTCTAAATAAGTGGAATTTCTGTCTTTTTCCCCCAAAACAAAGGGAATTTCTGTCTTTTTTGCCCCAAAATAAAGAAAAATTCTGACTTATTACCCTGAAGTAAGTGAAATTTCTGCAATTTTTCTCCAAAATATGGGAAATTTCTGCATTTTTGCCCCCAAATAAGAGGAATTTCAGCCTTTTTACCTCAAAATATGGGGAATTTCTACATTTTTGCCACAAAATATTAGGAATTTCTGTCTTTTTGCCCTGAACTAAGGAAAATTTCTGCCTTTTTTCCATGAAATAAGTGAAATTTCTGCAATTTTGCAAAAAATAAGTGAAATTTCTGCAATTTTGCCCAAAAATAAGGGAAATTTCTGCAATTTTGCCCTAAAATAAGGAAAATTTCTGGAATTTTGCCCCAACATAAGAGGAATTTCTGAGTTTTGCCCCAAAATAAGGAGAATTTCTGCTTTTTGCCCCACAAATAGCGGGATTTCTGCAATTTTGCTCCAAAATACGGGGAATTTCTGCCTTTTTGCCCGAATATAAGGAGAATGCATACCTTTTTGCCATAAAAAAGGGAAATGTCTTCATTTTTGCTCCAAAATAAGAGGAATTTTTGCTTTTTTGCCTCTAAATAAGTGGAATTTCTGTCTTTTTCTTCCAAAACAAAGGTTATTCATATCTTTTTGCCCCAAAATACGAAAAATTTCTGACATATTATCCGTAAATAAGTGAAATTTCTGCAATTTTGCCCCAAAATAAGGGAAATTTCTGGATTTTTGCCCCAAAATTTGTGGAATTTCTGAGTTTTTCCCCAAAATAAGGAGAATTTCTGTCTTTTGGCCCCAACATATAGGGAACTTCAGCCTTTTTGCCCCACAATTAAGGCAATTTCTGCAATTTTGCTCCAAATTACGGGGAATTTCTTCCTTTTTGCCCGAAAATAAGAAGAATGCATATATTTTTGCCATAAAAAAGGGAAATGTCTTTATTTTTGCTCCAAAATAAAGAAAATTTCTGCTTTTATGCATCTAAATAAGTGGAATTTCTGTCTTTTTCCCCCAAAACAAAGAGAATTTCTGTCTTTTTTGCCCCAAAATAAGAAAATTTCTGATTTATTACCTTGAAATAAGTGAAATTTCTGCAATTTTGCCCCAAAATAAAGAAAATTTCTGCCTTTTTGCCCCCAAATAAGGGGAATTTCATCCTTTTTACCTCAAAATGAGGGGAATTTCTGCATTTTTGCCACAAAATATTAGGAATTTCTGCATTTTGCTCCAAAATAAGGAAAATTTCTGCCTTTTTCCCCTGAAATAAGTGAAATTTCTGCAATTTTGCCCCAAAATAAGTGAAATTTCTGCAATTTTGCCCCAAAATAAGGGAAATTTCTGGAATTTTGCCCCAAAATAAGTGGAATTTCTGAGTTTTGCCCCAAAATAAGGAGAATTTCTGTCTTTTTGCCCTAACATATAGGGAATTCTGCCTTTTTGCCCCACATTTAGGGGAATTTCTGCAATTTTGCTCCAAAATACGGGGAATTTCTGCCTTTTTGAACGAAAATAAGAAGAATGCATAACTTTTTGCCATAAAAAAGGGAAATTTCTTCATTTTTGCTCCAAAATAAGGGGAATTTCTGCATTTTGCCTCTAAATATGTGGAGTTTCTGTCTTTTTCCCCCAAAACAAAGGGAATTTCTGTCTTTGTGGCCCCAAAATAAAAAAAAATTCTGACTTATTACCCTGAAGTAAGTGAAAATTCTGCAATTTTGCCCCAAAATAAGGGAAATTTCTGCTTTTTTGCTCCCAAAAAAGGGGAATTTCAGACTTTTTACCTCAAAATAATAGGAACTTCTGCATTTTTGCCACAAAATATTAGGAATTTCTGCCTTTTTGCCCCAAAAATTAGAAAAATGTCTGCCTTTTTCCCTGAAATAAGTGAAATTTCTGCAATTTTGCCCAAAAATAAGTGAAATATCTGCAATTTTGCCCAAAAATAAGGGAAATTTCTGCAATTTTGCCCCAAAATAAGGGAAATTTCTGGAATTTTGCCCCAAAATAAGTGGAATTTCTGAGTTTTGCCTCAAAATAAAGAGAATTTCTGTCTTTTTGGCCTATCATATAGGAAATTTCTGCTTTTTGCCCCACAATTAGGGGAATTTCTGCAATTTTGCTCCAAAATACGGGGAATTTCTGCCTTTTTGCCCGAAAATAAGAAGAATGCATACCTTTTTGCCATAAAAAAGGGAAATTTCTTCATTTTTGCTCCAAAATAATGGGAATTTCTGCATTTTGCCTCTAAATATGTGGAGTTTCTGTCTTTTTCCCCCAAAACAAAGGGAATTTCTGTTTTTGTGGCCCCAAAATAAAAAAAAATTCTGACTTATTACCCTGAAGTAAGTGAAAATTCTGCAATTTTGCCCCAAAATAAGGGAAATTTCTGCTTTTTTGCTCCCAAAAAAGGGGAATTTCAGACTTTTTACCTCAAAATAATAGGAACTTCTGCATTTTTGCCACAAAATATTAGGAATTTCTGCCTTTTTGCCCCAAAAATTAGAAAAATTTCTGCCTTTTTCCCTGAAATAAGTGAAATTTCTGCAATTTTTCTCCAAAATATGGGAAATTTCTGCATTTTTGCCCCCAAATAAGAGGAATTTCAGCCTTTTTACCTCAAAATAAGGGGAATTTCTACATTTTTGCCACAAAATATTAGGAATTTCTGCCTTTTTGCCCAGAAATAAGGAAAATTTCTGCCTTTTTTCCATGAAATAAGTGAAATTTCTGCAATTTTGCAAAAAATAAGTGAAATTTCTGCAATTTTGCCCAAAAATAAGGGAAATTTCTGCAATTTTGCCCCAAAATAAGGGAAATTTTTGGAAATTTGCCCCAAAATAAGTGGAATTTCTGAGTTTTGCCCCAAAATAAGGAGAATTTCTGCTTTTTGCCCCACAATTAGGGGGATTTCTGCAATTTTGCTCCAAAATCGGGGAATTTCTGCCTTTTTGCCCGAAAATAAGGAGAATGCATAACTTTTTGCCATAAAAAAGGGAAATGTCTTCATTTTTGCTCCAAAATAAGGGGAATTTCTGCTTTTTTGCCTCTAAATAAGTGGAATTTATGTCTTTTTCTTCCAAAACAAAGGTTATTCATATATTTTTGCCCCAAAATAGGAAAAATTTCTGACTTATTATCCTTAAATAAGTGAAATTTCTGCAATTTTGCCCCCAAATAAGGGAAATTTCTGGAATTTTGCCCCAAAATAAGTGGAATTTCTGAGTTTTGCCTCAAAATAAAGAGAATTTCTGTCTTTTTGGCCTATCATATAGGAAATTTCTGCTTTTTGCCCCACAATTAGGGGAATTTCTGCAATTTTGCTCCAAAATACGGGGAATTTCTGCCTTTTTGCCGAAAATAAGAAGAATGCATACCTTTTTGCCATAAAAAAGGGAAATTTCTTCATTTTTGCTCCAAAATAAGGGGAATTTCTGCTTTTTTGCCTCTAAATAAGTGGAATTTCTGTCTTTTTCCCCCAAAACAAAGGGAATTTCTTTCTTTTTTGCCCCAAAATAAAGAAAAATTCTGACTTATTACCCTGAAGTAAGTGAAATTTCTGCAATTTTTCCCCAAAATATGGGATATTTCTGCATTTTTGCCACCAAATAAGAGGAATTTCAGCCTTTTTACCTCAAAATAAGGGGAATTTCTACATTTTTGCCACAAAATATTAGGAATTTCTGCCTATTGCCCTGTAATAAGGAAAATTTCTGCCTTTTTGCCATGAAATAAGTGAAATTTCTGCAATTTTGCAAAAAATAAGTGAAATTTCTGCAATTTTGCCCAAAAATAATGGAAATTTCTGCAATTTTGCCCCAAAATAAGGGAAATTTCTGGAATTTTGCCCCAAAATAAGTGGAATTTCTGAGTTTTGCCTCAAAATAAGGAGAATTTCTGCTTTTTGCCCCACAATTAGGGGGATTTCTGCAATTTTGCTCCAAAATACGGGGAATTTCTGACTTTTTGCCCGAAAATAAGGAGAATGCATACCTTTTTGCCATAAAAAAGGGAAATGTCTTCATTTTTGCTCCAAAATAAGGGGAATTTCTGCTTTTTTGCCTCTAAATAAGTGGAATTTCTGTCTTTTTCTTCCAAAACAAAGGTTATTCAAATCTTTTTGCCCCAAAATAGGAAAAATTTCTGACTTATTATCCTTAAATAAGTGAAATTTCTGCAATTTTACCCCAAAATAAGGGAAATTTCTGGATTTTTGCCCCAAAATTTGTGGAATTTCTGAGTTTTGCCCCAAAATAAGGAGAATTTCTGTCTTTTGGCCCCAACATATAGGGAATTTCAGCCTTTTTGCCCCACAATTAAGGCAATTTCTGCAATTTTGCTCCAAATTACGGGGAATTTCTGCCTTTTTGCCCGAAAATAAGAAGAGTGCATATATTTTTGCCACAAAAAAGGGAAATTTCTTCATTTTTGCTCCAAAATAAAGAAAATTTCTGCTTTTATGCGTCTAAATAAGTGGAATTTCTGTCTTTTTCCCCCAAAACAAAGAGAATTTCTTTCTTTTTTGCCCCAAAATAAGAAAATTTCTGATTTATTACCTTGAAATAAGTGAATTTTCTGCAATTTTGCCCCAAAATAAAGAAAATTTCTGCCTTTTTGCCCCCAAATAAGGGGAATTTCAGCATTTTTACCTCAAAATGAGGGGAATTTCTGCATTTTTGCCACAAAATATTAGGAATTTCTGCATTTTGCTCCAAAATAAGGAAAATTTCTGCCTTTTTCCCCTGAAATAAGTGAAATTTCTGCAACTTTGCCCCAAAATAAGTGAAATTTCTGCAATTTTGCCCCAAAATAAGGGAAATTTCTGGAATTTTGCCCCAAAATAAGTGGAATTTCTGAGTTTTGCCAAAAAATAAGGAGAATTTCTGTCTTTTTGCCCTAACATATAGGGAATTCTGCCTTTTTGCCCCACATTTAGGGGAATTTCTGCAATTTTGCTCCAAAATACGGGGAATTTCTGCCTTTTTGAACGAAAACAAGAAGAATGCATACCTTTTTGCCATAAAAACGGGAAATTTCTTCATTTTTGCTCCAAAATAAGGTGAATTTCTGCATTTTGCCTCTAAATATGTGGAGTTTCTGTCTTTTTCCCCCAAAACAAAGGGAATTTCTGTCTTTTTGGCCCCAAAATAAAAAAAATTTCTGACTTATTACCCTGAAGTAAGTGAAAATTCTGCAATTTTGCCCCAAAATAAGGGAAATTTCTGCTTTTTTGCTCCCAAAAAAGGGGAATTTCAGACTTTTTACCTCAAAATAATGGGAACTTCTGCATTTTTGCCACAAAATATTAGGAATTTCTGCCTTTTTGCCCCAAAAATTAGAAAAATTTCTGCCTTTTTCCCTGATATAAGTGAAATTTCTGCAATTTTGCCCAAAAATAAGTGAAATTTCTGCAATTTTGCCCAAAAATAAGGGAAATTTCTGCAATTTTGCCCCAAAATAAGGGAAATTTCTGGAATTTTGCCCCAAAATAAGTGGAATTTCTGAGTTTTGCCTCAAAATAAAGAGAATTTCTGTCTTTTTGGCCTATCATATAGGGAATTTCTGCTTTTTGCCCCACAATTAGGGGAATTTCTGCAATTTTGCTCCAATTACGGGGAATTTCTGCCTTTTTGCCCGAAAATAAGAAGAATGCATACCTTTTTGCCATAAAAAAGGGAAATTTCTTCATTTTTGCTCCAAAATACGGGGAATTTCTGCTTTTTTGCCTCTAAATAAGTGGAATTTCTCTCTTTTTCCCCCAAAACAAAGGGAATTTCTCTCTTTTTCGCCCCAAAATAAAGAAAAATTCTGACTTATTACCCTGAAGTAAGTGAAATTTCTGCATTTTTTCCCCAAAATATGGGAAATTTCTGCATTTTTGCCCCCAAATAAGAGGAATTTCAGCCTTTTTACCTCAAAATAAGGGGAATTTCTACATTTTTGCCACAAAATATTAGGAATTTCTGCCTTTTTGCCCAGAAATAAGGAAAATTTCTGCCTTTTTTCCATGAAATAAGTGAAATTTCTGCAATTTTGCAAAAAATAAGTGAAATTTCTGCAATTTTGCCCAAAAATAAGGGAAATTTCTGCAATTTTGCCCCAAAATAAGGGAAATTTTTGGAAATTTGCCCCAAAATAAGTGGAATTTCTGAGTTTTGCCCCAAAATAAGGAGAATTTCTGCTTTTTGCCCCACAATTAGGGGGATTTCTGCAATTTTGCTCCAAAATCGGGGAATTTCTGCCTTTTTGCCCGAAAATAAGGAGAATGCATAACTTTTTGCCATAAAAAAGGGAAATGTCTTCATTTTTGCTCCAAAATAAGGGGAATTTCTGCTTTTTTGCCTCTAAATAAGTGGAATTTATGTCTTTTTCTTCCAAAACAAAGGTTATTCATATATTTTTGCCCCAAAATAGGAAAAATTTCTGACTTATTATCCTTAAATAAGTGAAATTTCTGCAATTTTGCCCCCAAATAAGGGAAATTTCTGGAATTTTGCCCCAAAATAAGTGGAATTTCTGAGTTTTGCCTCAAAATAAAGAGAATTTCTGTCTTTTTGGCCTATCATATAGGAAATTTCTGCTTTTTGCCCCACAATTAGGGGAATTTCTGCAATTTTGCTCCAAAATACGGGGAATTTCTGCCTTTTTGCCGAAAATAAGAAGAATGCATACCTTTTTGCCATAAAAAAGGGAAATTTCTTCATTTTTGCTCCAAAATAAGGGGAATTTCTGCTTTTTTGCCTCTAAATAAGTGGAATTTCTGTCTTTTTCCCCCAAAACAAAGGGAATTTCTTTCTTTTTTGCCCCAAAATAAAGAAAAATTCTGACTTATTACCCTGAAGTAAGTGAAATTTCTGCAATTTTTCCCCAAAATATGGGATATTTCTGCATTTTTGCCACCAAATAAGAGGAATTTCAGCCTTTTTACCTCAAAATAAGGGGAATTTCTACATTTTTGCCACAAAATATTAGGAATTTCTGCCTATTGCCCTGTAATAAGGAAAATTTCTGCCTTTTTGCCATGAAATAAGTGAAATTTCTGCAATTTTGCAAAAAATAAGTGAAATTTCTGCAATTTTGCCCAAAAATAATGGAAATTTCTGCAATTTTGCCCCAAAATAAGGGAAATTTCTGGAATTTTGCCCCAAAATAAGTGGAATTTCTGAGTTTTGCCTCAAAATAAGGAGAATTTCTGCTTTTTGCCCCACAATTAGGGGGATTTCTGCAATTTTGCTCCAAAATACGGGGAATTTCTGACTTTTTGCCCGAAAATAAGGAGAATGCATACCTTTTTGCCATAAAAAAGGGAAATGTCTTCATTTTTGCTCCAAAATAAGGGGAATTTCTGCTTTTTTGCCTCTAAATAAGTGGAATTTCTGTCTTTTTCTTCCAAAACAAAGGTTATTCAAATCTTTTTGCCCCAAAATAGGAAAAATTTCTGACTTATTATCCTTAAATAAGTGAAATTTCTGCAATTTTACCCCAAAATAAGGGAAATTTCTGGATTTTTGCCCCAAAATTTGTGGAATTTCTGAGTTTTGCCCCAAAATAAGGAGAATTTCTGTCTTTTGGCCCCAACATATAGGGAATTTCAGCCTTTTTGCCCAACAATTAAGGCAATTTCTGCAATTTTGCTCCAAATTACGGGGAATTTCTGCCTTTTTGCCCGAAAATAAGAAGAGTGCATATATTTTTGCCACAAAAAAGGGAAATTTCTTCATTTTTGCTCCAAAATAAAGAAAATTTCTGCTTTTATGCGTCTAAATAAGTGGAATTTCTGTCTTTTTCCCCCAAAACAAAGAGAATTTCTTTCTTTTTTGCCCCAAAATAAGAAAATTTCTGATTTATTACCTTGAAATAAGTGAATTTTCTGCAATTTTGCCCCAAAATAAAGAAAATTTCTGCCTTTTTGCCCCCAAATAAGGGGAATTTCAGCATTTTTACCTCAAAATGAGGGGAATTTCTGCATTTTTGCCACAAAATATTAGGAATTTCTGCATTTTGCTCCAAAATAAGGAAAATTTCTGCCTTTTTCCCCTGAAATAAGTGAAATTTCTGCAACTTTGCCCCAAAATAAGTGAAATTTCTGCAATTTTGCCCCAAAATAAGGGAAATTTCTGGAATTTTGCCCCAAAATAAGTGGAATTTCTGAGTTTTGCCAAAAAATAAGGAGAATTTCTGTCTTTTTGCCCTAACATATAGGGAATTCTGCCTTTTTGCCCCACATTTAGGGGAATTTCTGCAATTTTGCTCCAAAATACGGGGAATTTCTGCCTTTTTGAACGAAAACAAGAAGAATGCATACCTTTTTGCCATAAAAACGGGAAATTTCTTCATTTTTGCTCCAAAATAAGGTGAATTTCTGCATTTTGCCTCTAAATATGTGGAGTTTCTGTCTTTTTCCCCCAAAACAAAGGGAATTTCTGTCTTTTTGGCCCCAAAATAAAAAAAATTTCTGACTTATTACCCTGAAGTAAGTGAAAATTCTGCAATTTTGCCCCAAAATAAGGGAAATTTCTGCTTTTTTGCTCCCAAAAAAGGGGAATTTCAGACTTTTTACCTCAAAATAATGGGAACTTCTGCATTTTTGCCACAAAATATTAGGAATTTCTGCCTTTTTGCCCCAAAAATTAGAAAAATTTCTGCCTTTTTCCCTGATATAAGTGAAATTTCTGCAATTTTGCCCAAAAATAAGTGAAATTTCTGCAATTTTGCCCAAAAATAAGGGAAATTTCTGCAATTTTGCCCCAAAATAAGGGAAATTTCTGGAATTTTGCCCCAAAATAAGTGGAATTTCTGAGTTTTGCCTCAAAATAAAGAGAATTTCTGTCTTTTTGGCCTATCATATAGGGAATTTCTGCTTTTTGCCCCACAATTAGGGGAATTTCTGCAATTTTGCTCCAATTACGGGGAATTTCTGCCTTTTTGCCCGAAAATAAGAAGAATGCATACCTTTTTGCCATAAAAAAGGGAAATTTCTTCATTTTTGCTCCAAAATACGGGGAATTTCTGCTTTTTTGCCTCTAAATAAGTGGAATTTCTCTCTTTTTCCCCCAAAACAAAGGGAATTTCTCTCTTTTTCGCCCCAAAATAAAGAAAAATTCTGACTTATTACCCTGAAGTAAGTGAAATTTCTGCATTTTTTCCCCAAAATATGGGAAATTTCTGCATTTTTGCCCCCAAATAAGAGGAATTTCAGCCTTTTTACCTCAAAATAAGGGGAATTTCTACATTTTTGCCACAAAATATTAGGAATTTCTGCCTTTTTGCCCAGAAATAAGGAAAATTTCTGCCTTTTTTCCATGAAATAAGTGAAATTTCTGCAATTTTGCAAAAAATAAGTGAAATTTCTGCAATTTTGCCCAAAAATAAGGGAAATTTCTGCAATTTTGCCCCAAAATAAGGGAAATTTTTGGAAATTTGCCCCAAAATAAGTGGAATTTCTGAGTTTTGCCCCAAAATAAGGAGAATTTCTGCTTTTTGCCCCACAATTAGGGGGATTTCTGCAATTTTGCTCCAAAATCGGGGAATTTCTGCCTTTTTGCCCGAAAATAAGGAGAATGCATAACTTTTTGCCATAAAAAAGGGAAATGTCTTCATTTTTGCTCCAAAATAAGGGGAATTTCTGCTTTTTTGCCTCTAAATAAGTGGAATTTATGTCTTTTTCTTCCAAAACAAAGGTTATTCATATATTTTTGCCCCAAAATAGGAAAAATTTCTGACTTATTATCCTTAAATAAGTGAAATTTCTGCAATTTTGCCCCCAAATAAGGGAAATTTCTGGATTTTTGCCCCAAAATTTTTGGAATTTCTGAGTTTTGCCCCAAAATAAGGAGAATTTCTGTCTTTTGGCCCCAACATATAGGGAATTTCAGCCTATTTGCCCCACAATTAAGGCAATTTCTGCAATTTTGCTCCAAATTACGGGGAATTTCTGCCTTTTTGCCCGAAAATAAGAAGAATGCATATATTTTTGCCATAAAAAAGGGAAATTTCTTCATTTTTGCTCCAAAATAAAGAAAATTTCTGCTTTTATGCGTCTAAATAAGTGGAATTTCTGTCTTTTTCTTCCAAAACAAAGAGAATTTCTTTCTTTTTTGCCCCAAAATAAGAAAATTTCTGATTTATTACCTTGAAATAAGTGAAATTTCTGCAATTTTGCCCCAAAATAAAGAAAATTTCTGCCTTTTTCCCCCCAAATAAGGGGAATTTCAGCCTTTTTACCTCAAAATGAGGGGAATTTCTGCATTTTTGCCACAAAATATTAGGAATTTCTGCATTTTGCTCCAAAATAAGGAAAATTTCTGCCTTTTTCCCCTGAAATAAGTGAAATTTCTGCAACTTTGCCCCAAAATAAGTGAAATTTCTGCAATTTTGCCCCAAAATAAGGGAAATTTCTGGAATTTTGCCCCAAAATAAGTGGAATTTCTGAGTTTTTCCCCAAAATAAGGAGAATTTCTGTCTTTTTGCCCTAACATATAGGGAATTCTGCCTTTTTGCCCCACATTTAGGGGAATTTCTGCAATTTTGCTCCAAAATACGGGGAATTTCTGCCTTTTTGAACGAAAATAAGAAGAATGCATACCTTTTTGCCATAAAAAAAGGGAAATTTCTTCATTTTTGCTCCAAAATAAGGGGAATTTCTGCATTTTGCCTCTAAATATGTGGAGTTTCTGTCTTTTTCCCCCAAAACAAAGGGAATTTCTGTCTTTTTGGCCCCATTATAAACAAAATTTCTGACTTATTACCCTGAAGTAAGTGAAAATTCTGCAATTTTGCCCCAAAATAAGGGAAATTTCTGCTTTTTTGCTCCCAAAAAAGGGGAATTTCAGACTTTTTACCTCAAAATAATGGGAACTTCTGCATTTTTGCCACAAAATATTAGGAATTTCTGCCTTTTTGCCCCAAAAATTAGAAAACTTTCTGCCTTTTTCCCTGAAATAAGTGAAATTACTGCAATTTTGCCCAAAAATAAGTGAAATTTCTGCAATTTTGCCCAAAAATAAGGGAAATTTCTGCAATTTTGCCCCAAAATAAGGGAAATTTCTGGAATTTTGCCCCAAAATAAGTGGAATTTCTGAGTTTTGCCTCAAAATAAAGAGAATTTCTGTCTTTTTGGCCTATCATATAGGGAATTTCTGCTTTTTGCCCCACAATTAGGGGAATTTCTGCAATTTTGCTCCAAAATACGGGGAATTTCTGCCTTTTTGCCCGAAAATAAGAAGAATGCATACCTTTTTGCCATAAAAAAGGGAAATTTCTTCATTTTTGCTCCAAAATAAGGGGAATTTCTGCTTTTTTGCCTCTAAGTAAGTGGAATTTCTCTCTTTTTCCCCCAAAACAAAGGGAATTTCTCTCTTTTTTGCCCCAAAATAAAGAAAAATTCTGACTTATTACCCTGAAGTAAGTGAAATTTCTGCAATTTTTCCTCAAAATATGGGATATTTCTGCATTTTTGCCACCAAATAAGTGGAATTTCAGCCTTTTTACCTCAAAATAAGGGGAATTTCTACATTTTTGCCACAAAATATTAGGAATTTCGGCCTATTGCCCTGTAATAAGGAAAATTTCTGCCTTTTTTCCATGAAATAAGTGAAATTTCTGCAATTTTGCAAAAAATAAGTGAAATTTCTGCAATTTTGCCCAAAAATAAGGGAAATTTCTGCAATTTTGCCCCAAAATAAGGGAAATTTCTGGAATTTTGCCCCAAAATAAGTGGAATTTCTGAGTTTTGACCCAAAATAAGGAGAATTTCTGCTTTTTGCCCCACAATTAGGGGGATTTCTGCAATTTTGCTCCAAAATACGGGGAATTTCTGCCTTTTTGCCCGAAAATAAGGAGAATTCATACCTTTTTGCCATAAAAAAGGGAAATGTCTTCATTTTTGCTCCAAAATAAGGGGAATTTCTGCTTTTTTGCCTCTAAATAAGTGGAATTTCTGTCTTTTTCTTCAAAAACAAAGGTTATTCATATATTTTTGCCCCAAAATAGGAAAAATTTCTGACTTATTATCCTTAAATAAGTGAAATTTCTGCAATTTTGCCCCAAAATAAGGGAAATTTCTGGATTTTTGCCCCAAAATTTGTGGAATTTCTGAGTTTTGCCCCAAAATAAGGAGAATTTCTGTCTTTTGGCCCCAACATATAGGGAACTTCAGCCTTTTTGCCCCACAATTAAGGCAATTTTTGCAATTTTGCTCCAAATTACGGGGAATTTCTGCCTTTTTGCCCAAAAATAAGGAGAATGCATATATTTTTGCCATAAAAAAGGGAAATTTCTTCATTTTTGCTCCAAAATAAAGAAAATTTCTGCTTTTATGCATCTAAATAAGTGGAATTTCTGCCTTTTTCCCCTAAACAAAGAGAATTTCTGTCTTTTTTGCCCCAAAATAAGAAAATTTCTGATTTATTACCTTGAAATAAGTGAAATTTCTGCAATTTTGCCCCAAAATAAAGAAAATTTCTGCCTTTTTGCCCCCAAATAAGTGGAATTTCAGCCTTTTTACCTCAAAATGAGGGGAATTTCTGCATTTTTGCCACAAAATATTAGGAATTTCTGTATTTTGCTCCAAAATAAGGAAAATTTCTGCCTTTTTCCCCTGAAATAAGTGAAATTTCTGCAACTTTGCCCCAAAATAAGTGAAATTTCTGCAATTTTGCCCCAAAATAAGGGAAATTTCTGGAATTTTGCCCCAAAATAAGTGGAATTTCTGAGTTTTGCAACCAAATTAAGGAGAATTTCTGTCTCTTTGCCCTAACATATAGGGAATTCTGCCTTTTTGCCCCACATTTAGGGGAATTTCTGCAATTTTGCTCCAAAATACGGGGAATTTCTGCATTTTTGAACGAAAATAAGAAGAATGCATACCTTTTTGCCATAAAAAAAGGAAATTTCTTCATTTTTGCTCCAAAATAAGGGGAATTTCTGCATTTTGCCCCTAAATATGTGGAATTTCTGTCTTTTTCCCCCAAAACAAAGGGAATTTCTGTCTTTTTGGCCCCAAAATAAAAAAAATTTCTGACTTATTACCCTGAAGTAAGTGAAAATTCTGCAATTTTGCCCCAAAATAAGGGAAATTTCTGCTTTTTTGCTCCCAAAAAAGGGGAATTTCAGACTTTTTACCTCAAAATAATAGGAACTTCTGCATTTTTGCCACAAAATATTAGGAATTTCTGCCTTTTTGCCCCAAAAATTAGAAAAATTTCTGCCTTATTTCCCTGAAATAAGTTAAATTTCTGCAATTTTGCCAAAAATAAGTGAAATTTCTGCAATTTTGCCCAAGAATAAGGGAAATTTCTGCAATTTTGCCCCAAAATAAGGGAAATTTCTGGAATTTTGCCCCAAAATAAGTGGAATTTCTGAGTTTTGCCTCAAAATAAAGAGAATTTCTGTCTTTTTGGCCTATCATATAGGGAATTTCTGCTTTTTGCCCCACAATTATGGGAATTTCTGCAATTTTACTCCAAAATACGGGGAATTTCTGCCTTTTTGCCCGAAAATAAGAAGAATGCATACCTTTTTGCCATAAAAAAGGGAAATTTCTTCATTTTTGCTCCAAAATAAGGGGAATTTCTGCTTTTTTGCCTCTAAATAAGTGGAATTTCTCTCTTTTTCCCCCAAAACAAAGGGAATTTCTCTCTTTTTCGCCCCAAAATAAAGAAAAATTGTGACTTATTTCCCTGAAGTAAGTGAAATTTCTGCATTTTTTCCCCAAAATATGGGAAATTTCTGCATTTTTGCCCCCAAATAAGAGGAATTTCAGCCTTTTTACCTCAAAATAAGGGGAATTTCTACATTTTTGCCACAAAATATTAGGAATTTCTGCCTTTTTGCCCTGAAATAAAGAAAATTTCTGCCTTTTTTCCATGAAATAAGTGAAATTTCTGCAATTTTTCAAAAAATAAGTGAAATTTCTGCAATTTTGCCCAAAAATAAGGGAAATTTCTGCAATTTTGCCCCAAAATAAGGGAAATTTCTGGAATTTTGCCCCAAAATAAGTGGAATTTCTGAGTTTTGCCCCAAAATAAGGAGAATTTCTGCGTTTTGCCCCACAATTAGGGGGATTTCTGCAATTTTGCTCCAAAATACGGGGAATTTCTGCCTTTTTGCCCGAAAATAAGAAGAATGCATACGTTTTTGACATAAAAAAGGGAAATGTCTTCATTTTTGCTCCAAAATAAGGGGAATTTCTGCTTTTTTGCCTCTAAATAAGTGGAATTTCTGTCTTTTTCGTCCAAAACAAAGGTTATTCATATCTTTTTGCCCCAAAATAGGAAAAATTTCTGACTTATTATCCTTAAATAAGTGAAATTTCTGCAATTTTGCCCCAAAATAAGGGAAATTTCTAGATTTTTGCCCCAAAATTTGTGGAATTTCTGAGTTTTGCCCCAAAATAAGGAGAATTTCTGTCTTTTGGCCCCAACATATAGGGAATTTCAGCCTTTTTGCCCCACAATTAACGCAATTTCTACAATTTTGCTCCAAATTACGGGGAATTTCTGCCTTTTTGCCCGAAAATAAGAAGAATGCATATATTTTTGCCATAAAAAAGGGAAATTTCTTCATTTTTGCTCCAAAATAAAGAAAATTTCTGCTTTTATGCATCTAAATAAGTGGAATTTCTGTTCTTTTCCCCCGAAACAAAGAAAATTCCTGTCTTTTTTGCCCCAAAATAAGGAAAATTTCTGCCTTTTTTCCCTGAAATAAGTGAAATTTCTGTAATTTTTCCCCAAAATAAGTGAAATTTCTCCAATTTTGCCCCAAAATAAGAGAAATTTCTGCAATTTTGCCCCAAAATAAGGGAAATTTCTGGAATTTTGCACCAAAATAAGTGGAATTTCTGAGTTTTTCCCCAAAATAAGGAGAATTTCTGCTTTTTGCCCCACAATTAGGGGGATTTCTGCAATTTTGCTCCAAAATACGGGGAATTTCTGACTTTTTGCCCGAAAATAAGGAGAATGCATACCTTTTTGCCATAAAAAAGGGAAATGTCTTCATTTTTGCTCCAAAATAAGGGGAATTTCTGCTTTTTTGCCTCTAAATAAGTGGAATTTCTGTCTTTTTCTTCCAAAACAAAGGTTATTCAAATCTTTTTGCCCCAAAATAGGAAAAATTTCTGACTTATTATCCTTAAATAAGTGAAATTTCTGCAATTTTACCCCAAAATAAGGGAAATTTCTGGATTTTTGCCCCAAAATTTGTGGAATTTCTGAGTTTTGCCCCAAAATAAGGAGAATTTCTGTCTTTTGGCCCCAACATATAGGGAATTTCAGCCTTTTTGCCCCACAATTAAGGCAATTTCTGCAATTTTGCTCCAAATTACGGGGAATTTCTGCCTTTTTGCCCGAAAATAAGAAGAGTGCATATATTTTTGCCACAAAAAAGGGAAATTTCTTCATTTTTGCTCCAAAATAAAGAAAATTTCTGCTTTTATGCGTCTAAATAAGTGGAATTTCTGTCTTTTTCCCCCAAAACAAAGAGAATTTCTTTCTTTTTTGCCCCAAAATAAGAAAATTTCTGATTTATTACCTTGAAATAAGTGAAATTTCTGCAATTTTGCCCCAAAATAAAGAAAATTTCTGCCTTTTTGCCCCCAAATAAGGGGAATTTCAGCATTTTTCCCTCAAAATGAGGGGAATTTCTGCATTTTTGCCACAAAATATTAGGAATTTCTGCATTTTGCTCCAAAATAAGGAAAATTTCTGCCTTTTTCCCCTGAAATAAGTGAAATTTCTGCAACTTTGCCCCAAAATAAGTGAAATTTCTGCAATTTTGCCCCAAAATAAGGGAAATTTCTGGAATTTTGCCCCAAAATAAGTGGAATTTCTGAGTTTTGCCCCAAAATAAGGAGAATTTCTGTCTTTTTGCCCTAACATATAGGGAATTCTGCCTTTTTGCCCCACATTTAGGGGAATTTCTGCAATTTTGCTCCAAAATACGGGGAATTTCTGCCTTTTTGAACGAAAACAAGAAGAATGCATACCTTTTTGCCATAAAAACGGGAAATTTCTTCATTTTTTGCTCCAAAATAAGGGGAATTTCTGCATTTTGCCTCTAAATATGTGGAGTTTCTGTCTTTTTCCCCCAAAACAAAGGGAATTTCTGTCTTTTTGGCCCCAAAATAAAAAAAATTTCTGACTTATTACCCTGAAGTAAGTGAAAATTCTGCAATTTTGCCCCAAAATAAGGGAAATTTCTGCTTTTTTGCTCCCAAAAAAGGGGAATTTCAGACTTTTTACCTCAAAATAATGGGAACTTCTGCATTTTTGCCACAAAATATTAGGAATTTCTGCCTTTTTGCCCCAAAAATTAGAAAAATTTCTGCCTTTTTCCCTGATATAAGTGAAATTTCTGCAATTTTGCCCAAAAATAAGTGAAATTTCTGCAATTTTGCCCAAAAATAAGGGAAATTTCTGCAATTTTGCCCCAAAATAAGGGAAATTTCTGGAATTTTGCCCCAAAATAAGTGGAATTTCTGAGTTTGCCTCAAAATAAAGAGAATTTCTGTCTTTTTGGCCTATCATATAGGGAATTTCTGCTTTTTGCCCCACAATTAGGGGAATTTCTGCAATTTTGCTCCATTTACGGGGAATTTCTGCCTTTTTGCCCGAAAATAAGAAGAATGCATACCTTTTTGCCATAAAAAAGGGAAATTTCTTCATTTTTGCTCCAAAATACGGGGAATTTCTGCTTTTTTGCCTCTAAATAAGTGGAATTTCTCTCTTTTTCCCCCAAAACAAAGGGAATTTCTCTCTTTTTCGCCCCAAAATAAAGAAAAATTCTGACTTATTACCCTGAAGTAAGTGAAATTTCTGCATTTTTTCCCCAAAATATGGGAAATTTCTGCATTTTTGCCCCCAAATAAGAGGAATTTCAGCCTTTTTACCTCAAAATAAGGGGAATTTCTACATTTTTGCCACAAAATATTAGGAATTTCTGCCTTTTTGCCCAGAAATAAGGAAAATTTCTGCCTTTTTTCCATGAAATAAGTGAAATTTCTGCAATTTTGCAAAAAATAAGTGAAATTTCTGCAATTTTGCCCAAAAATAAGGGAAATTTCTGCAATTTTGCCCCAAAATAAGGGAAATTTTTGGAAATTTGCCCCAAAATAAGTGGAATTTCTGAGTTTTGCCCCAAAATAAGGAGAATTTCTGCTTTTTGCCCCACAATTAGGGGGATTTCTGCAATTTTGCTCCAAAATCGGGGAATTTCTGCCTTTTTGCCCGAAAATAAGGAGAATGCATAACTTTTTGCCATAAAAAAGGGAAATGTCTTCATTTTTGCTCCAAAATAAGGGGAATTTCTGCTTTTTTGCCTCTAAATAAGTGGAATTTATGTCTTTTTCTTCCAAAACAAAGGTTATTCATATATTTTTGCCCCAAAATAGGAAAAATTTCTGACTTATTATCCTTAAATAAGTGAAATTTCTGCAATTTTGCCCCAAAATAAGGGAAATTTCTGGATTTTTGCCCCAAAATTTGTGGAATTTCTGAGTTTTGCCCCAAAATAAGGAGAATTTCTGTCTTTTGGCCCCAACATATAGGGAATTTCAGCCTATTTGCCCCACAATTAAGGCAATTTCTGCAATTTTGCTCCAAATTACGGGGAATTTCTGCCTTTTTGCCCGAAAATAAGAAGAATGCATATATTTTTGCCATAAAAAAGGGAAATTTCTTCATTTTTGCTCCAAAATAAAGAAAATTTCTGCTTTTATGCGTCTAAATAAGTGGAATTTCTGTCTTTTTCTTCCAAAACAAAGAGAATTTCTTTCTTTTTTGCCCCAAAATAAGAAAATTTCTGATTTATTACCTTGAAATAAGTGAAATTTCTGCAATTTTGCCCCAAAATAAAGAAAATTTCTGCCTTTTTCCCCCCAAATAAGGGGAATTTCATCCTTTTTACCTCAAAATGAGGGGAATTTCTGCATTTTTGCCACAAAATATTAGGAATTTCTGCATTTTGCTCCAAAATAAGGAAAATTTCTGCCTTTTTCCCCTGAAATAAGTGAAATTTCTGCAACTTTGCCCCAAAATAAGTGAAATTTCTGCAATTTTGCCCCAAAATAAGGGAAATTTCTGGAATTTTGCCCCAAAATAAAGGAAATTTCTGGATTTTTGCCCCAAAATTTGTGGAATTTCTGAGTTTTGCCCCAAAATAAGGAGAATTTCTGTCTTTTGGCCCCAACATATAGGGAATTTCAGCCTATTTGCCCCACAATTAAGGCAATTTCTGCAATTTTGCTCCAAATTACGGGGAATTTCTGCCTTTTTGCCCGAAAATAAGAAGAATGCATATATTTTTGCCATAAAAAAGGGAAATTTCTTCATTTTTGCTCCAAAATAAAGAAAATTTCTGCTTTTATGCGTCTAAATAAGTGGAATTTCTGTCTTTTTCTTCCAAAACAAAGAGAATTTCTTTCTTTTTTGCCCCAAAATAAGAAAATTTCTGATTTATTACCTTGAAATAAGTGAAATTTCTGCAATTTTGCCCCAAAATAAAGAAAATTTCTGCCTTTTTCCCCCCAAATAAGGGGAATTTCAGCCTTTTTACCTCAAAATGAGGGGAATTTCTGCATTTTTGCCACAAAATATTAGGAATTTCTGCATTTTGCTCCAAAATAAGGAAAATTTCTGCCTTTTTCCCCTGAAATAAGTGAAATTTCTGCAACTTTGCCCCAAAATAAGTGAAATTTCTGCAATTTTGCCCCAAAATAAGGGAAATTTCTGGAATTTTGCCCCAAAATAAGGGAAATTTCTGGATTTTTGCCCCAAAATTTGTGGAATTTCTGAGTTTTGCCCCAAAATAAGGAGAATTTCTGTCTTTTGGCCCCAACATATAGGGAACTTCAGCCTTTTTGCCCCACAATTAAGGCAATTTTTGCAATTTTGCTCCAAATTACGGGGAATTTCTGACTTTTTGCCCAAAAATAAGAAGAATGCATATATTTTTGCCATAAAAAAGGGAAATTTCTTCATTTTTGCTCCAAAATAAAGAAAATTTCTGCTTTTATGCGTCTAAATAAGTGGAATTTCTGTCTTTTTCTTCCAAAACAAAGAGAATTTCTTTCTTTTTTGCCCCAAAATAAGAAAATTTCTGATTTATTACCTTGAAATAAGTGAAATTTCTGCAATTTTGCCCCAAAATAAAGAAAATTTCTGCCTTTTTCCCCCCAAATAAGGGGAATTTCAGCCTTTTTACCTCAAAATGAGGGGAATTTCTGCATTTTTGCCACAAAATATTAGGAATTTCTGTATTTTGCTCCAAAATAAGGAAAATTTCTGCCTTTTTCCCCTGAAATAAGTGAAATTTCTGCAACTTTGCCCCAAAATAAGTGAAATTTCTGCAATTTTGCCCCAAAATAAGGGAAATTTCTGGAATTTTGCCCCAAAATAAGTGGAATTTCTGAGTTTTGCCCCAAATTAAGGAGAATTTCTGTCTCTTTGCCCTAACATATAGGGAATTCTGCCTTTTTGCCCCACATTTAGGGGAATTTCTGCAATTTTGCTCCAAAATACGGGGAATTTCTGCCTTTTTGAACGAAAATAAGAAGAATGCATACCTTTTTGCCATAAAAAAAGGAAATTTCTTCATTTTTGCTCCAAAATAAGGGGAATTTCTGCATTTTGCCCCTAAATATGTGGAATTTCTGTCTTTTTCCCCCAAAACAAAGGGAATTTCTGTCTTTTTGGCCCCAAAATAAAAAAAATTTCTGACTTATTACCCTGAAGTAAGTGAAAATTCTGCAATTTTGCCCCAAAATAAGGGAAATTTCTGCTTTTTTGCTCCCAAAAAAGGGGAATTTCAGACTTTTTACCTCAAAATAATAGGAACTTCTGCATTTTTGCCACAAAATATTAGGAATTTCTGCCTTTTTGCCCCAAAAATTAGAAAAATTTCTGCCTTTTTTCCCTGAAATAAGTTAAATTTCTGCAATTTTGCCCAAAAATAAGTGAAATTTCTGCAATTTTGCCCAAAAATAAGGGAAATTTCTGCAATTTTGCCCCAAAATAAGGGAAATTTCTGGAATTTTGCCCGAAAATAAGTGGAATTTCTGAGTTTTGCCTCAAAATAATGAGAATTTCTGTCTTTTTGGCCTATCATATAGGGAATTTCTGCTTTTTGCCCCACAATTAGGGGAATTTCTGCAATTTTACTCCAAAATACGGGGAATTTCTGCCTTTTTGCCCGAAAATAAGAAGAATGCATACCTTTTTGCCATAAAAAAGGGAAATTTCTTCATATTTGCTCCAAAATAAGGGGAATTTCTGCTTTTTTGCCTCTAAATAAGTGGAATTTCTCTCTTTTTCCCCCAAAACAAAGGGAATTTCTCTCTTTTTCGCCCCAAAATAAAGAAAAATTGTGACTTATTTCCCTGAAGTAAGTGAAATTTCTGCATTTTTTCCCCAAAATATGGGAAATTTCTGCATTTTTGCCCCCAAATAAGAGGAATTTCAGCCTTTTTACCTCAAAATAAGGGGAATTTCTACATTTTTGCCACAAAATATTAGGAATTTCTGCCTTTTTGCCCTGAAATAAAGAAAATTTCTGCCTTTTTTCCATGAAATAAGTGAAATTTCTGCAATTTTGCAAAAAATAAGTGAAATTTCTGCAATTTTGCCCAAAAATAAGGGAAATTTCTGCAATTTTGCCCCAAAATAAGGGAAATTTCTGGAATTTTGCCCCAAAATAAGTGGAATTTCTGAGTTTTGCCCCAAAATAAGGAGAATTTCTGCTTTTTGCCCCACAATTAGGGGGATTTCTGCAATTTTGCTCCAAAATACGGGGAATTTCTGCCTTTTTGCCCGAAAATAAGAAGAATGCATACGTTTTTGACATAAAAAAGGGAAATGTCTTCATTTTTGCTCCAAAATAAGGGGAATTTCTGCTTTTTTGCCTCTAAATAAGTGGAATTTCTGTCTTTTTCGTCCAAAACAAAGGTTATTCATATCTTTTTGCCCCAAAATAGGAAAAATTTCTGACTTATTATCCTTAAATAAGTGAAATTTCTGCAATTTTGCCCCAAAATAAGGGAAATTTCTAGATTTTTGCCCCAAAATTTGTGGAATTTCTGAGTTTTGCCCCAAAATAAGGAGAATTTCTGTCTTTTGGCCCCAACATATAGGGAACTTCAGCCTTTTTGCCCCACAATTAAGGCAATTTTTGCAATTTTGCTCCAAATTACGGGGAATTTCTGACTTTTTGCCCAAAAATAAGAAGAATGCATATATTTTTGCCATAAAAAAGGGAAATTTCTTCATTTTTGCTCCAAAATAAAGAAAATTTCTGCTTTTATGCGTCTAAATAAGTGGAATTTCTGTCTTTTTCTTCCAAAACAAAGAGAATTTCTTTCTTTTTTGCCCCAAAATAAGAAAATTTCTGATTTATTACCTTGAAATAAGTGAAATTTCTGCAATTTTGCCCCAAAATAAAGAAAATTTCTGCCTTTTTCCCCCCAAATAAGGGGAATTTCAGCCTTTTTACCTCAAAATGAGGGGAATTTCTGCATTTTTGCCACAAAATATTAGGAATTTCTGTATTTTGCTCCAAAATAAGGAAAATTTCTGCCTTTTTCCCCTGAAATAAGTGAAATTTCTGCAACTTTGCCCCAAAATAAGTGAAATTTCTGCAATTTTGCCCCAAAATAAGGGAAATTTCTGGAATTTTGCCCCAAAATAAGTGGAATTTCTGAGTTTTGCCCCAAATTAAGGAGAATTTCTGTCTCTTTGCCCTAACATATAGGGAATTCTGCCTTTTTGCCCCACATTTAGGGGAATTTCTGCAATTTTGCTCCAAAATACGGGGAATTTCTGCCTTTTTGAACGAAAATAAGAAGAATGCATACCTTTTTGCCATAAAAAAAGGAAATTTCTTCATTTTTGCTCCAAAATAAGGGGAATTTCTGCATTTTGCCCCTAAATATGTGGAATTTCTGTCTTTTTCCCCCAAAACAAAGGGAATTTCTGTCTTTTTGGCCCCAAAATAAAAAAAATTTCTGACTTATTACCCTGAAGTAAGTGAAAATTCTGCAATTTTGCCCCAAAATAAGGGAAATTTCTGCTTTTTTGCTCCCAAAAAAGGGGAATTTCAGACTTTTTACCTCAAAATAATAGGAACTTCTGCATTTTTGCCACAAAATATTAGGAATTTCTGCCTTTTTGCCCCAAAAATTAGAAAAATTTCTGCCTTTTTTCCCTGAAATAAGTTAAATTTCTGCAATTTTGCCCAAAAATAAGTGAAATTTCTGCAATTTTGCCCAAAAATAAGGGAAATTTCTGCAATTTTGCCCCAAAATAAGGGAAATTTCTGGAATTTTGCCCGAAAATAAGTGGAATTTCTGAGTTTTGCCTCAAAATAATGAGAATTTCTGTCTTTTTGGCCTATCATATAGGGAATTTCTGCTTTTTGCCCCACAATTAGGGGAATTTCTGCAATTTTACTCCAAAATACGGGGAATTTCTGCCTTTTTGCCCGAAAATAAGAAGAATGCATACCTTTTTGCCATAAAAAAGGGAAATTTCTTCATATTTGCTCCAAAATAAGGGGAATTTCTGCTTTTTTGCCTCTAAATAAGTGGAATTTCTCTCTTTTTCCCCCAAAACAAAGGGAATTTCTCTCTTTTTCGCCCCAAAATAAAGAAAAATTGTGACTTATTTCCCTGAAGTAAGTGAAATTTCTGCATTTTTTCCCCAAAATATGGGAAATTTCTGCATTTTTGCCCCCAAATAAGAGGAATTTCAGCCTTTTTACCTCAAAATAAGGGGAATTTCTACATTTTTGCCACAAAATATTAGGAATTTCTGCCTTTTTGCCCTGAAATAAAGAAAATTTCTGCCTTTTTTCCATGAAATAAGTGAAATTTCTGCAATTTTGCAAAAAATAAGTGAAATTTCTGCAATTTTGCCCAAAAATAAGGGAAATTTCTGCAATTTTGCCCCAAAATAAGGGAAATTTCTGGAATTTTGCCCCAAAATAAGTGGAATTTCTGAGTTTTGCCCCAAAATAAGGAGAATTTCTGCTTTTTGCCCCACAATTAGGGGGATTTCTGCAATTTTGCTCCAAAATACGGGGAATTTCTGCCTTTTTGCCCGAAAATAAGAAGAATGCATACGTTTTTGACATAAAAAAGGGAAATGTCTTCATTTTTGCTCCAAAATAAGGGGAATTTCTGCTTTTTTGCCTCTAAATAAGTGGAATTTCTGTCTTTTTCGTCCAAAACAAAGGTTATTCATATCTTTTTGCCCCAAAATAGGAAAAATTTCTGACTTATTATCCTTAAATAAGTGAAATTTCTGCAATTTTGCCCCAAAATAAGGGAAATTTCTAGATTTTTGCCCCAAAATTTGTGGAATTTCTGAGTTTTGCCCCAAAATAAGGAGAATTTCTGTCTTTTGGCCCCAACATATAGGGAATTTCAGCCTTTTTGCCCCACAATTAACGCAATTTCTACAATTTTGCTCCAAATTACGGGGAATTTCTGCCTTTTTGCCCGAAAATAAGAAGAATGCATATATTTTTGCCATAAAAAAGGGAAATTTCTTCATTTTTGCTCCAAAATAAAGAAAATTTCTGCTTTTATGCATCTAAATAAGTGGAATTTCTGTTCTTTTCCCCCGAAACAAAAAAAATTCCTGTCTTTTTTGCCCCAAAATAAGGAAAATTTCTGCCTTTTTTCCCTGAAATAAGTGAAATTTCTGTAATTTTTCCCCAAAATAAGTGAAATTTCTCCAATTTTGCCGCAAAATAAGAGAAATTTCTGCAATTTTGCCCCAAAATAAGGGAAATTTCTGGAATTTTGCACCAAAATAAGTGGAATTTCTGAGTTTTTCCCCAAAATAAGGAGAATTTCTGTCTTTTTGCCCCAACATATAAAGAATTTCTGCCTTTTGGCCCCATAATTAGGAGAATTTCTGCAATTTTGCCCGAAAATAAGGGAAATTTCTGCCTTTTTCCCCCAAATAAGAAGAATTTCAGCCTTTTTACCTAAAAATAAGGGAAATTTCTGCATTTTTGCCACAAAATATTAGGAATTTCTGCCTTTTTGCCCCAAAATAAGAAAATTTCTGCTTTTTTTCCCTGAAATAAGTGAAATTTCTGCAATTTTGCCCCAAAATAATGGAAATTTCTGGAATTTTGCCTCAAAATAAGTGGAATTTCTGAGTTTTGCCCCAAAATAAGGAGAATTTCTGTCTTTTTGCCCCAACATATAGAGAATTTCTGCCTTTTTGCCACATAATTAGGGGAATTTCTGCAATTTTGCCTGAAAATAAGGGAAATTTCTGCCTTTTTGCCCCCAAATAAGAAGAATTTCAGTCTTTTTACCTCAAAATAAGGGAAATTTCTGCATTTTTGCCACAAAATATTAGGAATTTCTGCCTCTTTGCCCCAAAATGAGAAAATTTCTGCATTTTTCCCTGAAATAAGTGAAATTTCTGCAATTTTGCCCCAAAATAAGGGAAATTTGTGGAATATTGTCCCAAATTAAGTGGAATTTCTGGAATTTAACCCCAAAATAAGTGGAATTTCTGAATTTTGCCCCAAAATAAGGAGAATTTCTGTCTTTTTGCCCCAACATAAAGAGAATTTCTGCCTTTTTGCCCCAAAATTAGGGGAATTTCTGCAATTTTGCTTCCAAATACGGGGATTTCTGCCATTTTGCCCGAAAATAAGAAGAATGGATATATTTTTGCCATAAAAAAGGGAAATTTCTTCATTTTTGCTCCAAAATAAAGAAAATTTCTGCTTTTATGCGTCTAAATAAGTGGAATTTCTGTCTTTTTCCCCCAAAACAAAGGGAATTTCTGTCTTTTTTGCCCTAAAATAAGGAAATTTCTGATTTATTACCTTGAAATAAGTGAAATTTCTGCAATTTTGCCCCAAAATAAGGGAAATTTCTGCCTTTTTGCCCCCAAATAAGGGGAATTTCAGCCTTTTTACCTCAAAATGAGGGGAATTTCTGCATTTTTGCCACAAAATATTAGGAATTTCTGACTTTTTGCCCCAAAATAAGGAAAATTTCTGCCTTTTTCCCCTGAAATAAATGAAATTTCTGCAATTTTGCCCCCAAATATGTGAAATTTCTGCAATGTTGCCCCAAAATAAGGGAAATTTCTGGAATTTTGCCCCAAAATATGTGGAATTTCTGAGTTTTGCCCCAAAATAAAGAGAATTTCTGTCTATTTGCGCCAACATAGAGAGAATTTCTGCCTTTTTGCCCCACAATTAGGGGAATTTCTGCAATTTTGCTCCAAAATAAGGGGAATTTCTGCCTTTTTGCCCGAAAATAAGAAGAATGCATATCTTTTTGCCATAAAAAAGGGAAATTTTTTAATTTTTGTTCGAAAAAAAAGGGAATTTCTGCTTTTTTGGCTCTAAATAAGTGGAATTTCTGTCTTTTTCCACCCAAACAAAGAAAATTCCTGTCTTTTTGCCCCAAAATAAGGAAAATTTCTGTCTTTTTTCCCTGAAATAAGTGAAATTTCGGCAATTTTGCCACAAAATAAGTGAAATTTCTCCAATTTTGCTCCAAAATAAGGGAAATTTCTGCAATTTTGCAACAAAAGAAGGGAAATTTCTGGAATTTTGCCACAAAATAAGTGGAATTTCTGAGTTTTGCCTTAAAATAAGGAGAATTTCTGTCTTTTTGCCCCAACATATAGGCAATTTCTGCCTTTTTGCCCCATAATTAGGGGAATTTCTGCAATTTTGCTCCAAAATACGGGGATTTTCTGCCTTTTTGCCCGAAAATAAGAAGAATGCATACCTTTTTGCCATAAAAAAGTGAAATTTCTTCATTTTTGCTCCAAAATAAGGGGAATTTCTGCTTTTTTGCCTCTAAGTAAGTGGAATTTCTGTCTTTTTCCCCCAAAACAAAAGGAATTCCTTTCTTTTTTGCCCCAAAATAAAGAAAATTTCTGCCTTTTTTCCATGAAATAAGTAAAATTTCTGCAATTTTGCTCCAAAATAAGTAAAATTTCTCTAATTTTGCCCCAAAATAATTGAAATTTATTCAATTTTCCCGTAAAATAAGGGAAATTTCTGGAATTTTGCCCCAAAATAAGTGGAATTTCTGAGTTTTGCCCCAAAATAAAGAGAATTTCTGTCTTTTTGCCCCAACATAAAGAGAATTTTGCCTTTTTGCCCCACAATTCGGGGAATTTCTGCAATTTTGCTTCAAAATACGGGGATTTCTGCCTTTTTGCCCGAAAATAAGAAGAATGCATATATTTTTGATATAAAAAAGGGAAATTTCTTCATTTTTGCTCCAAAATAAGGGAAATTTCTGCTTTTATGCGTCTAAATAAGTGGAATTTCTGTCTTTTTCCCCCAAAACAAAGGGAATTTCTGTCTTTTTTGCCCTAAAATAAGGAAATTTTTGATTTATTACCTTGAAATAAGTGAAATTTCTGCAATTTTGCCCCAAAATAAGGGAAATTTCTGTCTTTTTGCCCCCAAATAAGGGGAATTTCAGCCTTTTTACCTCAAAATGAGGGGAATTTCTGCATTTTTGCCACAAAAATATTAGGAATTTCTGCGTTTTTGCCTCAAAATAAGGAAAATTTCTGCCTTTTTCCCCTGAAATAAGTGAAATTTCTGCAATTTTGCCCCAAAATAAGTGAAATTTTTGCAATTTTGACCCAAAATAAGGGAAATTTCTGGAATTTTGCCCCAAAATAATGGAATTTCTGAGTTTTGCCCCAAAATAAAGAGAATTTCTGTCTTTTTGCGCCAACATAGAATTTCTGCCTCTTTGCCACACAATTAGGGGAATTTCTGCAATTTTGCTCCAAAATACAGGAATTTCTGCCCTTTTGCCCGAAAATAAGAAGAATGCATACCTTTTTGCCATAAAAAAGGGAAATTTCTTCATTTTTGCTCGAAAATAAGGGGAATTTCTGCTTTTTTGGCTCTAAATAAGTAGAATTTCTGTCTTTTTCCACCAAAACAAAGAAAATTCCTGTATTTTTTGCCCCAAAATAAGAAAAATTTCTGCCTATTTTCCCTGAAATAAGTGAAATTTCTGCAATTTTGCCCCAAAATAAGTGAAATTTCTCCAATTTTGCCCCAAAATAAGAGAAATTTCTGCAATTTTGCCCCAAAATAAGTGGAATTTCTGAGTTTTCTCCAAAATAAGGAGAATTTCTGTCTTTTTGCCCCAACGTATAGAGAATTTCTGCCTTTTTGCCCCATAATTAGGGGAATTTCTGCAATTTTGCCCAAAAATAAGTGAAATTTCTGCTTTTTTGCCCCCAAATAAGAAGAATTTCAGCCTTTTTACCTCAAAATAAGGGGAATTTCTGCATTTTTGCCACAAAATATTAGGAATTTCTGCCTTTTTGCCCCAAAATAAAAAATTTCTGCTTTTTTCCCCTGAAATAAGTGAAATTTCTGCAATTTTGCCCCAAAATAATGGAAATTTCTGGAATTTTACCTCAAAATAAGTGGAATTTCTGAGTTTTACCCCAAAATAAGGAGAATTTCTGTATTTTTGCCCCAACATATAGGGAATTTCTGCCTTTTTGCCCCACAATTAGGGGAATTTCTGCAATTTTGCTCCAAAATACGGGAATTTCTGACTTTTTGCCTAAAAATAAGAAGAATGCATACCTTTTTGCCATAAAAAAGGGAAATTTCTTAATTTTTGCTCCAAAATAAGGAGAATTTCTGCTTTTTTGCCTCTAAATAAGTGGAATTTCTGTCTTTTTCCCCCAAAACAAAGGGAATTTCTGTCTTTTTTGCCCCAAAATAAAAAAAAATTCTGACTTATTACCCTGAAGTAAGTGAAATTTCTGCAATTTTGCCCCAAATTAAGGGAAATTTCTGCCTTTTTGCCCTAAAATAAGGGGAATTTCAGCTTTTTTACCTCAAAATAAGGGGAATTTCTGCATTTTTGCCACAAAATATTAGGAATTTCTGCATTTTGCCCCCCAAAAAAAAATTTCTGCCTTTTTTCTTTGAAATAAGTGAAATTTCTGCAATTTTGCCCGAAAATAAGTTTAATTTTTGCAATTTTGCCCCAAAATAAGTGAATTTTCTGCAATTTTGCAACAAAAGAAGAAAAATTTCTGGAATTTTGCCTCAAAATAAGTGGAATTTCTGAGTTTTGCCCCAAAATAAGGAAAATTTCTGTCTTTTTGCCCCAACACATAGAGAATTTCTGCGTTTTTGCCCCACAATTTGGGGAATTTCTGCAATTTTGCTCCAAAATACGGGGAATTTCTGCCTTTTTTCCCGAAAATAAGAAGAATGCATACCTTTTTGCCATAAAAAAGGGAAATTTCTTCATTTTTGTTCCAAAATATGGGGAATTTTTACTCTTTTGCCTCTAAATAAGTGGAATTTCTGTCTTTTTCCCCCAAAACAAAAGGAATTCCTTTCTTTTTTGCCCCAAAATACGGAAAATTTCTGTCTTTTTTCCCTGAAATAAGTAAAATTTCTGCAATTTTGCCCCAAAATAAGTGAAATTTCTCCAATTTTGCCCCAAAATAAGGGAAATTTCTGCAATTTTGCCCTAAAAACAAGGAAATTTCTGGAATTTTGCCCAAAATAAGTGGAATTTCTGAGTTTTGCCCCAAAATAAGGAGAATTTCTGTCTTTTTGCCCCAACATATAGAGAATTTCTGTCTTTTTGCTCAACAATTAGGGGAATTTCTGCAATTTTGCCCCAAAATAAGGGAAATTTCTGATTTTTGCCCCCAAATAAGAAGAATTTTAGCCTTTTTACCTCCAAATAAGGGAAATTTCTGCATTTTTGCCACAAAATATTAGGAATTACTGCCTTTTTGCTACAAAATAAAAAAAATTCTGCTTTTTTCCCCTGAAATAAGTCAAATTTCTGCAATTTTGCCCCAAAATAAGTGAAATTTCTGCAATTTTGCCCCAAAAGAAGGGAAATTTCTTGAATTTTGCCCCAAAATAAGTGGAATTTTTGAGTTTTGCCCCAAAATAAGGAGAATTTCTGTCTTTTTGCCCCAACATATAGGGAATTTCTGCCTTTTTTCCCCACAATTAGGGGAATTTCTGCAATTTAGCTCCAAAATACGGGGAATATCTACCTTTTTGCCCGAAAATAAGAAGAATGCATAACTTTTTGCCATAAAAAAAGGGAAATTTCTTCATTTTTGCTCCAAAATAAGGGGAATTTCTGCTTTTTTGCCTCTAAATAAGTGGAATTTCTGTATTTTTCACCCCCAAAAAAAGGGAATATTAGTATTTTTTGCCCCAAAATAAGGAAAAATTCTGACTTATTACCCTGAAGTAAGTGAAATTTCTGCAATATTGCCCCAAAATATGAAAAATTTCTGCCTTTTTGCCCCCATATAAGGGGAATTTCAGCATTTTTAGCTCAAAATAATGGGAATTTCTGAACTTTTGCCACAAAATATTAGGAATTTCTGCCTTTTTGCCCTAAAATAAGAAAAATTTCTGCCTTTTTTTCCTGAAATAAGTTAAATTTGTGCAATTTTGCCACAAAATAAGTGAAATTTCTGCAATTTTGCCCCAAAATAAGGGAAATTTCTGCAATTTTGCCCCAAAATAAGGGAAATTTATGGAATTTTGCCCCAAAATAAGTGGTATTTCAGAGTTTTGCTCGAAAATAAGGAGAATTTCTGTCTTTTTGCCCTAACATATAGGGAATTTCTGCCTTTTTGCCCCACAATTAGGGGAATTTCTGCACTTTTGCTCCAAAATACGTGGAATTTCTGCCTTTTTGCCCGAAAATAAGAAGAATGCATACCTTTTTGCCATAAAAAAGGGAAATTTCTTAATTTTTGCTCCAAAATAAGGAAAATTTCTGCTTTTTTGCCTCTAAATAAGTGGAATTTCTGTCTTTTTCCCCCAAAACAAAGGGAATTTCTGTCTTTTTTGCCCCAAAATAAAAAAAAAATTCTGACTTATTACCCTGAAGTAAGTGAAATTTCTTCAATTTTGCCCCAAATTAAAGGAAATTTCTGCCTTTTTGCCCCAAAATAAGGGGAATTTCAGCTTTTTTACCTCAAAATAAGGGGAATTTCTGCATTTTTGCCACAAAATATTAGGAATTTCTGCATTTTTGCCCCAAAATAGAAAAAATTTCTGCCTTTTTTCCCTGAAATAAGTAAAATTTCTGCAATTTTGCCCGAAAATAAGTGAAATTTTTGCAATTTTGCCCCAAAATAAGTGAAATTTCTGCAATTTTGCAACAAAAGAAGAAAAATTTCTGGAATTTTGCCCCAAAATAAGTGGAATTTCTGAGTTTTGCCCCAAAATAAGGAAAATTTCTGTCTTTTTGCCCCAACACATAGAGAATTTCTGCGTTTTTTCCCCACAATTAGGGGAATTTCTGCAATTTTGCTCCAAAATACGGGGAATTTCTGCCTTTTTTCCCGAAAATAAGAAGAATGCATACCTTTTGCCATAAAAAGGGAAATTTCTTCATTTTTGTTCCAAAATAAGGGGAATTTTTGCTCTTTTGCCTCTAAATAAGTGGACTTTCTGTCTTTTTCCCCCAAAACAAAAGGAATTCCTTTCTTTTTTGCCCCAAAATACGGAAAATTTCTGTCTTTTTCCCTGAAATAAGTAAAATTTCTGCAATTTTGCCCCAAAATAAGTGAAATTTCTCCAATTTTGCCCCAAAATAAGGGATATTTCTGCAATTTTGCCCTAAAAACAAGGAAATTTCTGGAATTTTGCCCAAAATAAGTGGAATTTCTGAGTTTTGCCCCAAAATAAGGAGAATTTCTGTCTTTTTGCCCCAACATATAGAGAATTTCTGCCTTTTGCTCAACAATTAGGGGAATTTCTGCAATTTTGCCCCAAAATAAGGGAAATTTCTGCCTTTTTGCCCCCAAATAAGAAGAATTTTAGCCTTTTTACCTCCAAATAAGGGGAATTTCTGCATTTTTGCCACAAAATATTAGGAATTACTGCCTTTTTGCTACAAAATAAGAAAATTTCTGCTTTTTTTCTCTGAAATAAGTCAAATTTCTGCAATTTTGCCCCAAAATAAGTGAAATTTCTGCAATTTTGCCCCAATAGAAGGGAAATTTCTTGAATTTTGCCCCAAAATAAGTGGAATTTTTGAGTTTTGCCCCAAAATAAGGAGAATTTCTGTCTTTTTGCCCCAACATATAGGGAATTTCTGCCTTTTTTCCCCACAATTAGGGGAATTTCTGCAATTTTGCCTGAAAATAAGGGAAATTTCTGCTTTTTTTCCCCCAAATAAGAAGAATTTCAGCCTTTTTACCTCAAAATAAGGGAAATTTCTGCATTTTTGCCCCAAAATATTAGGAATTTCTGCCTTTTTGCCCCAAAATGAGAAAATTTCTGCATTTTTTCCCTGAAATAAGTGAAATTTCTGCAATTTTGCCCCAAAATAAGGGAAATTTCTGGAATATTGTTCCAAAATAAGTGGAATTTCTGAGTTTTGTCCCAAAATAAAGAGAATTTCTGTCTATTTGCCCCAACATATATGGAATTTCTGCCTTTTTGCCCCACAATTAGGGGAATTTCTGCAATTTTGCTCCAAAATACGTGGAATTTTTGCCTTTTTGCCCGAAAATAAGAAGAATGCATACCTTTTTGACATAAAAAAGGAAAATTTCTTAATTTTTGCTCCAAAATAAAAGGAATTTCTGCTTTTTTGCCTCTAAATAAGTGGAATTTCTGCCTTTTTCCCCCAAAACAAAGGGAATTTCTGTCTTTTTTGCCCCAAAATAAAAAAAAATTTCTGACTTATTACCCTGAAGTAGGTGAAAATTCTGCAATTTTGCCCCAAATTAAGGGAAATTTGTGTCTTTTTGCCCCCAAATAAGGAGAATTTCAGCCTTTTTACCTCAAAATGAGGGGAATTTCTGCATTTTTGCCACAAAATATTAGGAATTTCTGCCTTTTTGCCCCAAAATAAGGAAAATTTCTGCCTTTTTCCCCTGAAATATGTGAAATTTTTGCAATTTTGCCCCAAAATAAGTGAAATTTCTGCAATTTTGCCCCAAAATAAGGGAAATTTCTGGAATTCTGCCCCAAAATAAATGGAATTTCTGAGTTTTGCCCCAAAATAAAGAGAATTTCTTTCTTTTTGCGCCAACATAAAGAGAATTTCTGCATTTTTGCCCCACAATTGGGGGAATTTCTGCAATTTTGCTCCAAAATACAAGGAATTTCTGCCTTTTTGCCCGAAAATAAGAAGAATGCATACCTTTTTGCCATAAAAAAGAGAAATTTCTTCATTTTTGCTCGAAAATAAGAGGAATTTCTGCTTTTTTGGCTCTAAATAAGTGGAATTTCTGTCTTTTTCCACCAAAACAAAGAAAATTCTTGTCTTTTTTGCCCAAAATAAGGAAAATTTCTGCCTTTTTTCCCTGAAATAAGTTAAATTTCTGCAATTTTGCCCCAAAATAAGTGAAATTTCTCCCATTTTGACCCAAAATAAGGAAAATTTCTGCCTTTTTGCCCCCAAATAAGGGGAATTTCAGCCTTTTTACCTGAAAATGAGGGGTATTTCTGCATTTTTGCCACAAAATATTAGGAATTTCTGCCTTTTTGCCCTGAAATAAGTAAAATTTCTTCAAATTTGCCCCAAAATAAGTGAAATTTCTCCAATTTTGCCCCAAAATAAGGGAAATTTTTGCAATTTTTCCACAAAATAAGGGAAATTTCTGGAATTTTGCCCCAAAATAAGTGGAATATCTGAGTTTTGCCCCAAAATAAGGAGAATTTCTGTATTTTTGCCCTAATATATAGGGAATTCTGCCTTTTTGCCCCACATTTAGGGGTATTTCTGCAATTTTGCTCCAAAATACGGGGAATTTCGGCCTTTTTGACCGAAAATAAGAAGAATGCATACTTTTTTGCCATAAAAAAGGGAAATTTCTTCATTTTTGCTCCAAAATAAGGGGAATGTCTGCTTTTTTGCCTCTAAATATGTGGAATTTCTGTCTTTTTCCCCCAAAACAAAGGGAATTTCTGTCTTTTTGGCCCCAAAATAAAAAAAATTTCTGACTTAATACCCTGAAGTTAGTGAAAATTCTGCAATTTTCCCCCAAAATATGAAAAATTTCTGCCTTTTTGCCCCCAAAAAATGGGAATTTCAGACTTTTTACCTCAAAATAATGGGAATTTCTGCAATTTTGCCACAAAATATGTGAAATTTTTGCAATTTTGCCACAAAATAAAGGAAATTTCTGCAATTTTGCCCCAAAATAAAGGAAATTTCTGGAATTTTCCCCAAAATAAGTTTAATTCTGAGTTTTGCCCTAAAATAAGGAGAATTTCTGCCTTTTTGCGCCAACATATAGAGAATTTCTGCCTTTTTGCCTCACATTAGGAGAATTTCTCCAATTCTGCTCCAAAATACATGGAATTTCTGCCTTTTGCCCGAAAATAAGAAGAATGCATACCTTTTTTCCATAAAAAAGAGAAATGTCTTCATTTTTGCACCAAAATAAGGGGAATTTCTGCTTTTTGGCTCTAAATAAGTGGAATTTCTGTCTTTTTCCCCCAAAACAAAGAAAATTCCTGTCTTTTTGCCCCAAAATAAGGAAAATTTCTGCCTTTTTTCCCTGAAATAAGTGAAATTTCTGCAATTTTGCCTCAAAATAAGTGAAATTTCTCCAATTTTGCCACAAAATAAGTGAAATTTCTGCAATTTTGCCCCAAAATAAGGGAAATTTCTAGAATTTTGCCCCAAAATAATTGGAATTTCTGAGTTTTTCCCCAAAATAAGGAGAATTTCTGTCTTTTTGCCCCAACATATAGAGAATTTCTGCCCTTTTGCCCGATAATTAGGGGAATTTCTGCAATTTTGCCCGAAAATAAGGGAAATTTCTGCCTTTTTTCCCCCAAATAAGAAGAATTTCAGCCTTTTTACCTCAAAATAAGGGAAATTTCTGCATTTTTGCGACAAAATATTAGGAATTTCTGCCTTTTTGCCCCAAAATAAGAAAATTTCTGCTTTTTTTCCCTGAAATAAGTGAAATTTCTGCAATTTTGCCCCAAAATAAGGGAAATTTCTGGAATTTTGCCTCAAAATAAGTGGAATTTCTGAGTTTTGCCCCAAAATAAAGAGAATTTCTGTCTATTTGCCCCAACATATATGGAATTTCTGCCTTTTTGCCCCACAATTAGGGGAATTTCTGCAATTTTGCTCCAAAATACGTGGAATTTCTGCCTTTTTGCCCGAAAATAAGAAGAATGCATACCTTTTTGACATAAAAAAGGAAAATTTCTTAATTTTTGCTCAAAAATAAGGGGAATTTCTGCTTTTTTGCCTCTAAATAAGTGGAATTTCTGTCTTTTTCCCCCAAAACAAAGGTAATTTCTGTCTTTTTTTGCCACAAAATAAGAAAAATTTCTGACTTATTACCCTGAAGTAAGTGAAATTTCTGCAATTTTGCCCCATATTAAGGGAAATTTCTGCCTTTTTGCCCCCAAATAAGGGGAATTTCAGCCTTTTTACCTCAAAATAAGGGGAATTTCTACATTTTTGCCACAAAATATTAGGAATTTCTGCCTTTTTGCCCCAAAATAAGGAGAATTTCTGCCTTTTTTCCCTGAAATAAGTAAAATTTCTGCAATTTTGCCACAAAATAAGTGAAATTTCTGCAATTTTGCTTCAAAATATGGGAAATTTCTGCAATTTTGCCACAAAAGAAGGGAAATTTCTGGAATTTTGCCGCAAAATAAGTGGATTTTCTTAGTTTTGCCCCAAAATAAAGAGAATTTCTGTCTCTTTGCGCCAACATAGAGAGAATTTCTGCATTTTTGCCCCACAATTAGGTGAATTTCTGCAATTTTGCTCCAAAATACGGGGAATTTCTGCCTTTTTGCCCGAAAATAAGAATGCATACCTTTTTGCCATAAAAAAGGGAAATTTCTTCATTTTTGCTCGAAAATAAGGGGAATTTCTGCTTTTTTGTCTCTAAATAAGTGGAATTTCTGTCGTTTTCCACCAAAACAAAGAAAATTCCTGTCTTTTTTGCCCCAAAATAAGAAAAATTTCTGCCTTTCTTCTTTGAAATAAGTGAAATTTCTGCAATTTTGCCCCAAAATAAGTGAAATTTCTCCAATTTTGACCCAAAATAAGGAAAATTTCTGCCTTTTTGCCCTCAAATAAGGGGAATTTCAGCCTTTTTACCTCAAAATGAGGGAAATTTCTGCATTTTTCCACAAAATATTAGGAATTTCTGCCTTTTTGCCCTGAAATAAGTAAAATTTCTTCAATTTTGCCCCAAAATAAGTGAAATTTCTCCAATTTTGCCCTGAATAAGGGAAATTTCTGCAATTTTGCCACAAAATAAGGGAAATTTCTAGAATTTTGCACCAAAATAAGTGGAATTTTATAGTTTTGCCCCAAAATAAGGAGAATTTCTGTATTTTTGCCCTAACATATAGGGAATTCTGCCTTTTTGCCCCACAATTAGGGGAATTTCTGCAATTTTGCTACAAAATACGGGGAATTTCTGCTTTTTTGACCGAAAATAAGAAGAATGCATACTTTTTTGCCATAAAAAAGGGAAATTTCTTCCCTTTTGCTCAAAAATAAGGGGAATTTCTGCATTTTGCCTCTAAATATGTGGAATTTCTGTCTTTTTCCCCCAAAACAAAGGGAATTTCTTTCTTTTTGGCCCCAAAATAAAAAAAAATTTCTGACTTATTACCCTGAAGTTAGTGAAAATTCTGCAATTTTGGCCCAAAATATGAAAAATTTCTGCCTTTTTGCCCCCAAATAAGGAAAATATCAGCCTTTTTACCTCAAAATAAGGGGAATTTCTGCATTTTTGCCCCCAAATAAGGGGAATTTCAGCCTTTTTACCTCAAAATAAGGGGAATTTCCGCATTTTTGCCATAAAATATTAGGAATTTCTGCCTTTTTGCCCCAAAATTAGAAAATTTGTCCTTTTTTTCCCTGAAATAAGTGAAATTTCTGCAATTTTGCCCCAAAATAAGGGAAATTTCTGGATTTTTCCTCAAAATAAGTGGAATTTCTGAGTTTTGCCCCAAAATAAATAGAATTTCTGTCTATTTGCCCCAACATATATGGAATTTCTGCCTTTTTGCCCCACAATTAGAGGAATTTCTGCAATTTTGCTCCAAAATACGTGGAATTTCTGCCTTTTTGCCCGAAAATAAGAAGAATGCATACCTTTTTGACATAAAAAAAAAAATTCTTAATTTTTGCTCCAAAATAAGGGGAATTTCTGCTTTTTTGCCTCTAAATAAGTGGAATTTCTGTCTTTTTCCCCCAAAACAAAGGGAATTTCTGTCTTTTTTGCCCCAAAATTAAAAAAATTTCTGACTTATTACCCTGAAGTAAGTGAAATTTCTGCAATTTTGCCCCAAATTAAGGGAAATTTCTGCCTTTTTGCCCCCAAATAAGGGGAATTTCAGCATTTTTACCTCAAAATGAGGAGAATTTCTGCATTTTTGCCACAAAATATTAGGAATTTCTGCCTTTTTGCCCCAAAATAAGGAAAATTTCTGCCTTTTTCCCCTGAAATAAGTGAAATTTCTGCAATTTTGCCCCAAAATATGTGAAATTTCTGCAATTTTGCCCCAAAATAAGGGAAATTTCTGGAATTTTGCCCCAAAATAAGTGGAATTTCTGAGTTTTGCCCCAAAATAAAGAGAATTTCTGTCTATTTGCCCCAACATATATGGAATTTCTTCCTTTTTGCCCCACAATTAGAGGAATTTCTGCAATTTTGCTCCAAAACACATGGAATTTCTGCCTTTTTGCCCGAAAATAAGAAGAATGCATACCTTTTTGCCATAAAAAAGGGAAATTTCTTCATTTTTGCTCGAAAATAAGAGGAATTTCTGCTTTTTTGCCTCTAAATATGTGGAGTTTCTGTCTTTTTCTCCCAAAACAAAGGGAATTTCTGTCTTTTTGGCCCCAAAATAAAAAAAAAATTTGACTTATTACCCTGAAGTTAGTGAAAATTCTGCAATTTTGCCCCAAAATATGAAAAATTCCTGCCTTTTTGCTCCCAAATAAGGGGAATTTCAGACTTTTTACCTCAAAATAATGGGAATTTCTGAAATTTTGCCACAAAATAAGTGAAATTTTTGCAATTTTGCCCCAAAATAAGGGAAATTTCTGCAATTTTGCTCCAAAATAATGAAATTTCTGGAATTTTGCCCCAAAATAAGTGGAATTTTTGAGTTTTGCCCTAAAATAAAAAGAATTTCTGTCTTTTTGCGCCAACATATAGAGAATTTCTGCCTTTTTGCCTCACATTAGGAGAATTTCTGCAATTTTGCTCCAAAATATATGGAATTTCTGTTTTTTGCCCGAAAATAAGAAGAATGCATACCTTTTTTCCATAAAAAAGAGAAATTTCTTCATTTTTGCTCCAAAATAAGAGGAATTTCTGCTTTTTTGGCTCTAAATAAGTGGAATTTCTGTCTTTTTCCCCCGAAACAAAGAAAATTCCTGTCTTTTTTGCCCCAAAATAAGGAAAATTTCTGCCTTTTTTCCCTGAAATAAGTGAAATTTCTGCAATTTTGCCCCAAAATAAGTGAAATTTCTCCAATTTTGCCCCAAAATAAGAGAAATTTCTGCAATTTTGCCCCAAAATAATGGAAATTTCTGGAATTTTGCCCCAAAATAAGTGGAATTTCTGAGTTTTTCCCCAAAATAAGGAGAATTTCTGTTTTTTGCCCCAACATATACAGAATTTGTGCCTTTTTGCCCCATAATTAGGGGAATTTCTGCAATTTTACCCGAAAATAAGGGAAATTTCTGCCTTTTTTCCCCCAAATAAGAAGAATTTCAGCCTTTTTACCTCAAAATAAGGGAAATTTCTGCATTTTTGCGACAAAATATTAGGAATTTCTGCCTTTTTGCCCCAAAATAAGAAAATTTCTGCTTTTTTTCCCTGAAATAAGTGAAATTTCTGTAATTTTGCCCCAAAATAAGGGAAATTTCTGGAATTTTGCCTCAAAATAAGTGGAAATTCTGAGTTTTGCCCCAAAATAAGGAGAATTTCTGTCTTTTTGCCCCAACATATAGAGAATTTCTGCCTTTTTGCCCCATAATTAGGGGAATTTCTGCAATTTTGCCTGAAAATAAAGGAAATTTCTGCCTTTTTGTCCCCAAATAAGAAGAATTTCAGCCTTTTTACCTCAAAATAAGGGAAATTTCTGCATTTTTGCCACAAAATATTAGGAATTTCTGCCTCTTTGCCCCAAAATGAGAAAATTACTGCATTTTTCCCTGAAATAAGTGAAATTTCTGCAATTTTGCCCCAAAATAAGGGAAATTTCTGGAATATTGTTCCAAAATAAGTGGAATTTCTGAGTTTTGCCCCAAAATAAAAAGAATTTCTGTCTATTTGCCCCAACATATATGGAATTTCTGCCTTTTTGCCCCACAATTAGGGGAATTTCTGCAATTTTGCTCCAAAATACGTGGAATTTCTGCCTTTTTGCCTGAAAATAAAAAGAATGCATACCTTTTTGACATAAAAAAGGAAAATTTCTTAATTTTTGCTCCAAAATAAAGGGAATTTCTGCTTTTTTGCCTCTAAATAAGTGGAATTTCTGTCTTTTTCCCCCAAAACAAAGGGAATTTCTGTCATTTTTGCCCCAAAATAAAAACAATTTCTGACTTCTTACCCTGAAGTAAGTGAAATTTCTGCAATTTTGCCCCAAATTAAGGGAAATTTCTGCCTTTTTGCCCCCAAATAAGGGGAATTTCAGCCTTTTTACCTCAAAATAAGGGGAATTTCTGCATTTTTGCCACAAAATATTAGGAATTTCTGCCTTTTTGCCCCAAAATAAGGAAATTTTCTGCCTTTTTTCCCTGAAATAAGTAAAATTTCTGCAATTTTGCCACAAAATAAGTGAAATTTCTGCAATTTTGCTTCAAAATATGGGAAATTTCTGCAATTTTGCCACAAAAGAAGGGAAATTTCTGGAATTTTGCCCCAAAATAATTGGAATTTCTGAGTTTTGCCCCAAAATAAGGAGAATTTCTGTATTTTTCCCCAACATATAGAGAATTTCTGCCTTTTTGCCCCACAATTAGTGGAATTTCTGCAATTTTTCTCCAAAATACGCGGAATTTCTTCCTTTTTGCCCGAAAATAAGAAGAATGCATAACTTTTTGCCATAAAAAAGGGATATTTCCTCATTTTTGCTCCAAAATAAGGGGAATTTTGTTTTTTTGCCTCTAAATAAGTGGAATTTCTGTCTTTTTCCCCAAAACAAAAGGAATTCCTTTCATTTTTGCCCAAAAATAAGGAAAATTTCTGCCTTTTTTCCCTGAAATAAGTAAAATTTCTGCAATTTTGCCCCAAAATAAGTGAAATTTCTCCAATTTTGCCCAAAAATAATGGAAATTTCTGCAATTTTGCCCTAAAATAAGGGAAATTCTGGAATTTTGCCCCAAAATAAGTGGAATTTCTGAGTTTTGCCCCAAAATAAGGAGAATTTCTGTTTTTTTCCCCAACATAAAGAGAATTTCTGCCTTTTTGCCCCACAATTAGGGGAATTTCTGCAATTTTGCTTCCAAATACGGGGATTTCTGCCATTTTGCCCGAAAATAAGAAGAATGGATATATTTTTGCCATAAAAAAGGTAAATTTCTTCATTTTGGCTCCAAAATAAGGGAAATTTCTGCTTTTATGCGTCTAAATAAGTGGAATTTCTGTCTTTTTCTCCCAAAACAAAGGGAATTTCTGTCTTTTTTGCCCTAAAATAAAGAAATTTCTGATTTATTACCTTGAAATAAGTGAAATTTCTGCAATTTTGCCCCAAAATAAGGGAAATTTCTGCCTTTTTGCCCCCAAATAAGGGGAATTTCAGCCTTTTTAACTCAAAATGAGGGGAATTTCTGCATTTTTGCCACAAAATATTAGGAATTTCTGACTTTTTGCCCCAAAATAAGAGGAATTTCAGCCTTTTTACCTCAAAATGAGGGGAATTTCTGCATTTTTGCCACAAAATATTAAAAATTTCTGCCTTTTTGCCCTGAAATAAGTAAAATTTCTGCAATTTTGCCCCAAAATAAGTGGAATTTCTCCAATTTTGCCCCAAAATTAGGGCAATTTCTGCAATTTTGCCACAAAATAAGGCAAATTTCTGGAATTTTGCCCCAAAATAAGTGGAATTTCTGAGTTTTGCCCCAAAATAAGGAGAATTTCTGTATTTTTGCCCTAACATATAGGCAATTCTGCCTTTTTGCCCCACATTTAGGGGAATTTCTGCAATTTTGCTCCAAAATACGGGGAATTTCTGCCTTTTTGACCGAAAATAAGAAGAATGCATACTTTTTTGCCATAAAAAAGGGAAATTTCCTCATTTTTGCTCCAAAATAAGGGGAATTTCTGCTTTTTTGCCTCTAAATATGTGGAATTTCTGTCTTTTTCTCCCAAAACAAAGGGAATTTCTGTCTTTTTGGCCCCAAAATAAAAAAAAATTTTTGACTTATTACCCTGAAGTTAGTGAAAATTCTGCAATTTTGCCCCAAAATATGAAAAATTTCTGCCTTTTTCCTTTCAAATAAGGGGAATTTCAGACTTTTTACCTCAAAATAATGGGAATTTCTGCAATTTTGCCACAAAATAAGTGAAATTTTTGCAATTTTGCCCCAAAATAAGGGAAATTTCTGCAATTTTGCCCCAAAATAAAGGAAATTTCTGGAATTTTGCCCCAAAATAAGTGGAATTTTTGAGTTTTGCCCTAAAATAAAAAGAATTTCTGTCTTTTTGCGCCAACATATAGAGAATTTCTGCCTTTTTGCCTCACATTAGGAGAATTTATGCAATTATGCTCCAAAATACATGGAATTTCTGCCTTTTGCCCGAAAATAAGAAGAATGCATACATTTTTTCCATAAAAAAGAGAAATTTCTTCATTTTTGCTCCAAAATAAGAGGAATTTCTGCTTTTTTGGCTCTAAATAAGTGGAATTTCTGTCTTTTTCCCCGAAACAAAGAAAATTCCTGTCTTTTTTGCCCCAAAATAAGGAAAATTTCTGCCTTTTTTCCCCGAAATAAGTGAAATTTCTGCAATTTTGCCCCAAAATAAGTGAAATTTCTCCAATTTTGCCCCAAAATAAGAGAAATTTCTGCAATTTTGCCCCAAAATAATGAAAATTTCTGGAATTTTGCCCCAAAATAAGTGGAATTTCTGAGTTTTTCCCCAAAATAAGGAGAATTTCTGTTTTTTGCCCCAACATATACAGAATTTGTGCCTTTTTGCCCCATAATTAGGGGAATTTCTGCAATTTTACCCGAAAATAAGGGAAATTTCTGCCTTTTTTCTTCCAAATAAGAAGAATTTCAGCCTTTTTACCTCAAAATAAGGGAAATTTCTGCATTTTTGCCACAAAATATTAGGAATTTCTGCCTTTTTGCCCCAAAATAAGAAAATTTCTGCTTTTTTTCCCTGAAATAAGTGAAATTTCTGTAATTTTGCCCCAAAATAAGGGAAATTTCTGGAATTTTGCCTCAAAATAAGTGGAATTTCTGAGTTTTGCACCAAAATAAGGAGAATTTCTGTCTTTTTGCCCCAACATATAGAGAATTTCTGCCTTTTTGCTCCATAATTAGGGGAATTTCTGCAATTTTGCCTGAAAATAAAGGAAATTTCTGCATTTTTGCCCCCAAATAAGAAGAATTTCAGCCTTTTTACCTCAAAATAAGGGAAATTTCTGCATTTTTGCCACAAAATATTAGGAATTTCTGCCTCTTTGCCCCAAAATGAGAAAATTACTGCATTTTTCCCTGAAATAAGTGAAATTTCTGCAATTTTGCCCCAAAATAAGGGAAATTTCTGGAATATTGTTCCAAAATAAGTGGAATTTCTGAGTTTTGCCCCAAAATAAAAAGAATTTCTGTCTATTTGCCCCAACATATATGGAATTTCTGCCTTTTTGCCCCACAATTAGGGGAATTTCTGCAATTTTGCTCCAAAATACGTGGAATTTCTGCCTTTTTGCCCGAAAATAAGAAGAATGCATACCTTTTTGACATAAAAAAGGAAAATTTCTTAATTTTTGCTCCAAAATAAAGGGAATTTCTGCTTTTTTGCCTCTAAATAAGTGGAATTTCTGTCTTTTTCCCCCAAAACAAAGGGAATTTCTGTCTTTTTTGCCCCAAAATAAAAACAATTTCTGACTTCTTACCCTGAAGTAAGTGAAATTTCTGCAATTTTGCCCCAAATTAAGGGAAATTTTTGCCTTTTTGCCCCCAAATAAGGGGAATTTCAGCCTTTTTACCTCAAAATAAGGGGAATTTCTGCATTTTTGCCACAAAATATTAGGAATTTCTGCCTTTTGCCCCAAAATAAGGAAAATTTCTGCCTTTTTTCCCTGAAATAAGTAAAATTTCTGCAATTTTGCCACAAAATAAGTGAAATTTCTGCAATTTTGCTTCAAAATATGGGAAATTTCTGCAATTTTGCCACAAAAGAAGGGAAATTTCTGGAATTTTGCCCCAAAATAATTGGAATTTCTGAGTTTTGCCCCAAAATAAGGAGAATTTCTGTATTTTTCCCCAACATATAGAGAATTTCTGCCTTTTTGCCCCACAATTAGTGGAATTTCTGCAATTTTTCTCCAAAATACGCGGAATTTCTTCCTTTTTGCCCGAAAATAAGAAGAATGCATAACTTTTTGCCATAAAAAAGGGATATTTCCTCATTTTTGCTCCAAAATAAGGGGAATTTTGTTTTTTTGCCTCTAAATAAGTGGAATTTCTGTCTTTTTCCCCAAAACAAAAGGAATTCCTTTCATTTTTGCCCAAAAATAAGGAAAATATCTGCCTTTTTTCCCTGAAATAAGTAAAATTTCTGCAATTTTGCCCAAAAATAAGTGAAATTTCTCCAATTTTGCCCAAAAATAATGGAAATTTCTGCAATTTTGCCCTAAAATAAGGGAAATTCTGGAATTTTGCCCCAAAATAAGTGGAATTTCTGAGTTTTGCCCCAAAATAAGGAGAATTTCTGTTTTTTTCCCCAACATAAAGAGAATTTCTGCCTTTTTGCCCCACAATTAGGGGAATTTCTGCAATTTTGCTTCCAAATACGGGGATTTCTGCCATTTTGCCCGAAAATAAGAAGAATGGATATATTTTTGCCATAAAAAAGGTAAATTTCTTCATTTTGGCTCCAAAATAAGGGAAATTTCTGCTTTTATGCGTCTAAATAAGTGGAATTTCTGTCTTTTTCCCCCAAAACAAAGGGAATTTCTGTCTTTTTTGCCCTAAAATAAAGAAATTTCTGATTTATTACCTTGAAATAAGTGAAATTTCTGCAATTTTGCCCCAAAATAAGGGAAATTTCTGCCTTTTTGCCCCCAAATAAGGGGAATTTCAGCCTTTTTACCTCAAAATGAGGGGAATTTCTGCATTTTTGCCACAAAATATTAGGAATTTCTGACTTTTTGCCCCAAAATAAGGAAAATTTCTGCCTTTTTCCCCTGAAATAAATGAAATTTCTGCAATTTTGCCCCCAAATATGTGAAATTTCTGCAATGTTGCCCCAAAATAAGGGAAATTTCTGGAATTTTGCCCCAAAATATGTGGAATTTCTGAGTTTTGCCCCAAAATAAAAAGAATTTCTGTCTATTTGCGCCAACATAGAGAGAATTTCTGCCTTTTTGCCCCACAATTAGGGGAATTTCTGCAATTTTGCTCCAAAATACGTGGAATTTCTGCCTTTTTGCCCGAAAATAAGAAGAATGCATACCTTTTTGACATAAAAAAGGAAAATTTCTTAATTTTTGTTCCAAAATAATGGGAATTTCTTCTTTTTTGCCTCTAAATAAGTGGAATTTCTGTCTTTTTCCCCCAAAACAAAGGGAATTCATTTCATTTTTGCCCAAAAATAAGGAAAATTTCTGCCTTTTTTCCCTGAAATAAGTAAAATTTCTGCAATTTTGCCCCAAACTAAGTGAAATTTCTCCAATTTTCCCCAAAAATAATGGAAATTTCTGCAATTTTGACCTAAAATAAGGGAAATTTCTGCATTTTTGCCACAAAAATATTAGGAATTTCTGCCTTTTTGCCTCAAAATAAGGAAAATTTCTGCCCTTTTTCCCCTGAAATATGTGAAATTTCTGCAATTTTGCCCCAAAATGAGGGAAAGTTGTGCAATTTTGCACTAAAATAAGGGAAATTTCTGGAATTTTGCCCCAAAATAAGTGGTATTTCAGAGTTTTGCTCGAATATAAGGACAATTTCTGTCTTTTTGCCCTAACATATAGGGAATTTCTGCCTTTTTGCCCCACAATTAGGGGAATTTCTGCACTTTTGCTCCAAAATACAGGGAATTTCTGCCTTTTTGCCTGAAAATAAGAAGAATGCATACCTTTTTGCCATAAATAGGGAAATTTCTTATTTTTTGCTCCAAAATAAGGGGAATTTCTGCGTCTTTGCCTCTAAATAAGTGGAATTTCTGTCTTTTTCCTTCAAAAAAAAAAGGTTATTCATGTTTTTTGCCCCAAAATAAGAAAAATTTCTGACTTATTACCCTGAAATAAGTGAAATTTCTGCAATTTTGCCCCAAAATAAGGGAAATTTCTGCCTTTTTGCCCTAAATAAGGGGAATTTCTGAGTTTTGCCCCAAAATAAGGAAATTTCTGACTTATTACCCTGAAATAAGTGAAATTTCTGCAATTTTGCCCCAAAATAAGGGAAATTTCGGGAATTTTGCCCCAAAGTAAGTGGAATTTCTGAGTTTAACCCAAAATAAGGAGAATTTCTGTCTTTTTGGCCTCAAAATAAAAAAACTCTGACGTATTACCATGAAGTAAGTGAAAACTCTGCAATTTTGCCCCAAAATAAGGGAAATTTCTGCCTTTTGGCCCCCAAATAAGGGGAATTTCAGCCTTTTTACCTCAAAATAAGGGGAATTTCTGCATTTTTGCCACAATATATTAGGAATTTCTGCCTTTTTGCCCCAAAAATTAGAAAAATTTCTGCCCTTTTTCCCTGAAATGAGTGAAATTTCTGCAATTTTGCGCCAAAATAAGTGAAATTTCTGCAATTTTTCCCCAAAATAAGTGAAATTTCTGGAATTTTGCCCCAAAATAAAGAAAATTTCTGGAAATTTGCCCCAAAATAAGTGGAATTTCTGAGTTTTGCCCTAAAATAAGGAGACTTTCTGTCTTTTTGCCCCAACATATAGAGAATTTCTGCCTTTTTGCCCCACAATTAGGGGAATTTCTGCAATTTTGCTCCAAATAGGGGGTATTTCTGCCTTATTGCCCGAAATTAAGAAGAATGCATATCTTTTTGCCATAAAATAGAGAAATTACTTCATTTTTGCTCCAAAATAATGGGAATTTCTGCGATTTTGCCTCTAAATAAGTGGAATTTCTGTCTTTTTCCCCCAAAACAAAGGGAATTACTGTCTTTTTTGCCCCAAAATAAAAAAAAATTCTGAGTTATTACCCTGAAATAAGTGAAATTTCTGCAATTTTGACCCATAATAAGTGGAATTTCTGAGTTTTGCCCTAAAATAAGGAGAATTTCTGTATTTTTGACCCAACATATAGAGAATTTCTGCCTTTTTGCCACACAATTAGGAGAATTTCTGCAATTTTGCCCCAAAATAAGGGAAATTTCTGCCTTTTTGCCCCCAAATAAGAAGAATTTCAGCCATTTTACCTCAAAATAAGGGGAATTTCTGCATTTTTGCCACAAAATATTAGGAATTACTGCTTTTTTTTCTACAAAATAAGAAAATTTCTGCATTTTTTCCCTGAATTAAGTCAAATTTCTGCAATTTTGCCCCAAAACAAGTGAAATTTCTGCAATTTTGCCCCAAAATAAGAAAAATTTCTGCCTTTTTTCCCCCAAATAAGGGGAATTTAAGCCTTTTTACCTCAAAATAAGGGGAATTTCTGCATTTTTGCCACAAAATATTAGGAATTTCTGACTTTTTGCTTCAAAATAAGAAAACTTCTGCTTTTTTTCCCTGAAATAAGTGATATTTCTGCAATTTTGCCCCAAAATAAGTGAAATTTCTCCAATTTTGCCCCAAAATATGGGAAATTTCTGGAATTTTGCCACAAAATAAGTGGAATTTCTGAGTTTTGCCCCAAAATAAGGAGAATTTCTGTGTTTTTCCCCAACATAAAGAGAATTTCTGCCTTTTTGCCCCACAATTAGGGGAATTTCTGCAATTTTGCTTCCAAATACGGGGATTTCTGCCATTTTTCCCGAAAATAAGAAGAATGGATATATTTTTGCCATAAAAAAGGTAAATTTCTTCATTTTTGCTCCAAAATAAGGGAAATTTCTGCTTTTATGGGTCTAAATAAGAGGAATTTCTGTCTTTTTTCCCCCAAAACAAAGGGAATTTCTGTCTTTTTTGCCCTAAAATAAAGAAATTTCTGATTTATTACTTTGAAATAAGTGAAGTTTCTGCAATTTTGCCCCAAAATAAGGGAAATTTCTGCCTTTTTGCCCCCAAATAAGGGGAATTTCAGCCTTTTTACCTCAAAATGAGGGGAATTTCTGCATTTTTGCCACAAAATATTAGGAATTTATGACTTTTTGCCCCAAAATAAGGAAAATTTCTGCCTTTTTCCCCTGAAATAAATGAAATTTCTGCAATTTTGCTCCCAAATATGTGAAATTTCTGCAATGTTGCCCCAAAATAAGGGAAATTTCTGGAATTTTGCCCCAAAATATGTGGAATTTCTGAGTTTTGCCCCAAAATAAAGAGAATTTCTGTCTTTTTGCCCTAACATATAGGGAATTTCTGCCTTTTTGCCCCACAATTAGGGGAATTTCTGCAATTTTGCTCCAAAATACAAGGAATTTCTGACTTTTTGCCGGAAAATAAGAAGAATGCATACCTTTATGCCATAAAAAAGGGAAATTTCTTCATTTTTGCTCCAAAATAAGAGGAATTTCTGCTTTAGTGCCTCTAAATAAGTGAAATTTATGTCTTTTTTCCCCAATACATAGAAAATTCCTGTCTTTTTTGCCCCAAAATAAGGAAAATTTCTGCCTTTTTTCCCTGAAATAAGTGAAATTTCTGCAATTTTACTTCTAAATAAGTGAAATTTCTCCAATTTTGCCCTAAAATAAGGGAAATTTCTGCAATTTTGCCCCAAAATAAGGGAAATTTCTGGAATTTTGCTCCAAAATAAGTGGAATTTCTGAGTTTTGCCCCAAAATAAAGAGAATTTCTGTCTTTTTGCCCCAACATATAGAGAATTTCTGCCTTTTTGCCCCACAATTAGGGGAATTTCTACAATTTGCTCCAAAATAGAGGGAATTTCTGCCTTTTTGCCCGAAATTAAGAAGAATGCATATCTTTTTGCCATAAAAAAGGGAAATTGCTTCATTTTTGCTCCAAAATAATTGGAATTTCTGCTTTTTTGCCTCTAAATAAGTGGAATTTCTGTCTTTTTCCCCTAAAACAAAGGGAATTACTGTCTTTTTTGCCCCCCCCCAAAAAAAATTCTGACTTATTACCCTGAAATAAGTGAAATTTCTGCTATTTTGCCCCAAAATAAGGGAAATTTCTGCCTTTTTGCCCCCAAATAAGGGGAATTTCAGCCTTTTTACCTCAAAATAAGGGTAATTTCTGCATTTTTGTCACAAAATAATAGAAATTTCTGCCTTTTTCCTTCAAAATAAGGAAAATTTCTGCCTTTTTTCCCTGAAATAAGTGAAATTTCTGCGATTTTGCCCCAAAATAAGTGAAATTTCTGCAATTTTGCCCCAAAATAAGGGAAATTTCTGGAATTTTGCCTCAAAATAAGTGGAATTTCTGTCTTTTTTGCCCGAAATTAAGAAGAATGCATATCTTTTTGCCATAAAAAAGGGAAATTTCTTCATTTTTGCTCCAAAATAAGGGGAATTTCTGCTTTTTTGCCTCTAAATAAGTGGAATTTTGTTCTTTACCCCAAAACAAAGGGAATTCCTGTCTTTTTTGCCTCAAAATAAGGAAAATTTCTGACTTATTACCCTGAAATAAGTGAAATTTTTGCAATTTTGCCCCTAATTAAGGGAAATTTCTGCCTTTTTGGCCCCAAATAAGGGGAAATTCAGCCTTTTTACCTCAAAATAAGGGGAATTTCTGCATTTTTGCCAAAAAATATTAGGAATTTCTGCCTTTTTTCCCCAAAATTAGAAAATTCCTGCTTTTTTTTTCTGAAATAAGTGAAATTTCTGCAATTTTGCCCCAAAATAAGTGAAATTTTTGCAATTTTGCCCCAAAGTAAGGGAAATTTCTGGGATTTTGCTCCAAAATAAGTGGAATTTCTGAGTTTAGCCCCAAAATAAGGAAAATTTCTGTCTTTTTGCCCCAACATATAGGGAATTTTTGCCTTTTTGCCCCACAATTAAGGGAATTTCTGCAATTTTGCTCCAAAATACGGAAAATTTCTGCCTTTTTGCCCCAAAATAAGAAGAATGCATACCTTTTTGCCATAAAAAAGGGAAATTTCTTCATTTTTGCTCCAAAATAAGGGGAATTTCTGCATTTTGCCTCTAAATAAGTGGAATTTCTGTCTTTTTTCCCCAAAACAAAAGGAATTCCTTTCTTTTTTGCCCCAAAATAAAGAAAATTTCTGCCTTTTTTCCTTGAAATAAGTAAAATTTCTGCAATTTTGCCCCAAAATATGTGAAATTTCTCCAATTTTGCCCCAAAATAAGGGAAATTTCTGCAATTTCGCCCCAAAATAAAGGAAATTTCTGAAATTTTGCACCAAAATAAGTGGAATTTCTGAGTTTTGCCACAAAATAAGGAGAATTTCTGTATTTTTGCCCCAACATATAGAGAATTTCTGCCTTTTTGCCCCACAATTAGGGGAATTTCTGCAATTTTGCCCCAAAATAAGGGAAATTTCTGCCTTTTTGCCCCCAAATAAGAAGAATTTCAGCCTTTTTACCTCAAAAAAAGGGGAATTTCTGCATTTTTGCCACAAAATATTAGGAATTACTGCCTTTTTTCTACAAAATAAGAAAATTTCTGCTTTTTTTCCCTGAAATAAGTGAAATTTCTGCAATTTTGCCCCAAAATAAGGGAAATTTCTGCATTTTTGCCACAAAATATTAGGAATTTCTGCCTTTTTGCCCCAAAATAAGAAAATTTCTGCTTTTTTTCCCTGAAATAAGTGAAATTTCTGTAATTTTGCCCCAAAATAAGGGAAATTTCTGGAATTTTGCCTCAAAATAAGTGGAATTTCTGAGTTTTGCCCCAAAATAAGGAGAATTTCTGTCTTTTTGCCCCAACATATAGAGAATTTCTGCCTTTTTGCTCCATAATTAGGGGAATTTCTGCAATTTTGCCTGAAAATAAAGGAAATTTCTGCCTTTTTGCCCCCAAATAAGAAGAATTTCAGCCTTTTTACCTCAAAATAAGGGAAATTTCTGCATTTTTGCCACATAATATTAGGAATTTCTGCCTCTTTGCCCCAAAATGAGAAAATTACTGCATTTTTCCCTGAAATAAGTGAAATTTCTGCAATTTTGCCCCAAAATAAGGGAAATTTCTGGAATATTGTTCCAAAATAAGTGGAATTTCTGAGTTTTGCCCCAAAATAAAAAGAATTTCTGTCTATTTGCTCCAACATATATGGAATTTCTGCCTTTTTGCCCCACAATTAGGGGAATTTCTGCAATTTTGCTCCAAAATACGTGGAATTTCTGCCTTTTTGCCCGAAAATAAGAAGAATGCATACCTTTTTGACATAAAAAAGGAAAATTTCTTAATTTTTGCTCCAAAATAAAGGGAATTTCTGCTTTTTTGCCTCTAAATAAGTGGAATTTCTGTCTTTTTCCCCCAAAACAAAGGGAATTTCTGTCTTTTTTGCCCCAAAATAAAAACAATTTCTGACTTCTTACCCTGAAGTAAGTGAAATTTCTGCAATTTTGCCCCAAATTAAGGGAAATTTCTGCCTTTTTGCCCCCAAATAAGGGGAATTTCAGCCTTTTTACCTCAAAATAAGGGGAATTTCTGCATTTTTGCCACAAAATATTAGGAATTTCTGCCTTTTTGCCCCAAAATAAGGAAAATTTCTGCCTTTTTTCCCTGAAATAAGTAAAATTTCTGCAATTTTGCCACAAAATAAGTGAAATTTCTGCAATTTTGCTTCAAAATATGGGAAATTTCTGCAATTTTGCCACAAAAGAAGGGAAATTTCTGGAATTTTGCCCCAAAATAATTGGAATTTCTGAGTTTTGCCCCAAAATAAGGAGAATTTCTGTATTTTTCCCCAACATATAGAGAATTTCTGCCTTTTTGCCCCACAATTAGTGGAATTTCTGCAATTTTTCTCCAAAATACGCGGAATTTCTTCCTTTTTGCCCAAAAATAATGGAAATTTCTGCAATTTTGCCCTAAAATAAGGGAAATTCTGGAATTTTGCCCCAAAATAAGTGGAATTTCTGAGTTTTGCCCCAAAATAAGGAGAATTTCTGTTTTTTTCCCCAACATAAAGAGAATTTCTGCCTTTTTGCCCCACAATTAGGGGAATTTCTGCAATTTTGCTTCCAAATACGGGGATTTCTGCCATTTTGCCCGAAAATAAGAAGAATGGATATATTTTTGCCATAAAAAAGGTAAATTTCTTCATTTTGGCTCCAAAATAAGGGAAATTTCTGCTTTTATGCGTCTAAATAAGTGGAATTTCTGTCTTTTTCTCCCAAAACAAAGGGAATTTCTGTCTTTTTTGCCCTAAAATAAAGAAATTTCTGATTTATTACCTTGAAATAAGTGAAATTTCTGCAATTTTGCCCCAAAATAAGGGAAATTTCTGCCTTTTTGCCCCCAAATAAGGGGAATTTCAGCCTTTTTACCTCAAAATGAGGGGAATTTCTGCATTTTTGCCACAAAATATTAGGAATTTCTGACTTTTTGCCCCAAAATAAGGAAAATTTCTGCCTTTTTCCCCTGAAATAAATGAAATTTCTGCAATTTTGCCCCCAAATATGTGAAATTTCTGCAATGTTGCCCCAAAATAAGGGAAATTTCTGGAATTTTGCCCCAAAATATGTGGAATTTCTGAGTTTTGCCCCAAAATAAAAAGAATTTCTGTCTATTTGCGCCAACATAGAGAGAATTTCTGCCTTTTTGCCCCACAATTAGGGGAATTTCTGCAATTTTGCTCCAAAATACGTGGAATTTCTGCCTTTTTGCCCGAAAATAAGAAGAATGCATACCTTTTTGACATAAAAAAGGAAAATTTCTTAATTTTTGTTCCAAAATAATGGGAATTTCTTCTTTTTTGCCTCTAAATAAGTGGAATTTCTGTCTTTTTCCCCCAAAACAAAGGGAATTCATTTCATTTTTGCCCAAAAATAAGGAAAATTTCTGCCTTTTTTCCCTGAAATAAGTAAAATTTCTGCAATTTTGCCCCAAACTAAGTGAAATTTCTCCAATTTTCCCCAAAAATAATGGAAATTTCTGCAATTTTGACCTAAAATAAGGGAAATTTCTGCATTTTTGCCACAAAAATATTAGGAATTTCTGCCTTTTTGCCTCAAAATAAGGAAAATTTCTGCCCTTTTTCCCCTGAAATATGTGAAATTTCTGCAATTTTGCCCCAAAATGAGGGAAAGTTGTGCAATTTTGCACTAAAATAAGGGAAATTTCTGGAATTTTGCCCCAAAATAAGTGGTATTTCAGAGTTTTGCTCGAATATAAGGAGAATTTCTGTCTTTTTGCCCTAACATATAGGGAATTTCTGCCTTTTTGCCCCACAATTAGGGGAATTTCTGCACTTTTGCTCCAAAATACAGGGAATTTCTGCCTTTTTGCCTGAAAATAAGAAGAATGCATACCTTTTTGCCATAAATAGGGAAATTTCTTATTTTTTGCTCCAAAATAAGGGGAATTTCTGCGTCTTTGCCTCTAAATAAGTGGAATTTCTGTCTTTTTCCTTCAAAAAAAAAGGTTATTCATGTTTTTTGCCCCAAAATAAGAAAAATTTCTGACTTATTACCCTGAAATAAGTGAAATTTCTGCAATTTTGCCCCAAAATAAGGGAAATTTCTGCCTTTTTGCCCTAAATAAGGGGAATTTCTGAGTTTTGCCCCAAAATAAGGAAATTTCTGACTTATTACCCTGAAATAAGTGAAATTTCTGCAATTTTGCCCCAAAATAAGGGAAATTTCGGGAATTTTGCCCCAAAGTAAGTGGAATTTCTGAGTTTAACCCAAAATAAGGAGAATTTCTGTCTTTTTGGCCTCAAAATAAAAAAACTCTGACGTATTACCATGAAGTAAGTGAAAACTCTGCAATTTTGCCCCAAAATAAGGGAAATTTCTGCCTTTTGGCCCCCAAATAAGGGGAATTTCAGCCTTTTTACCTCAAAATAAGGGGAATTTCTGCATTTTTGCCACAATATATTAGGAATTTCTGCCTTTTTGCCCCAAAAATTAGAAAAATTTCTGCCCTTTTTCCCTGAAATGAGTGAAATTTCTGCAATTTTGCGCCAAAATAAGTGAAATTTCTGCAATTTTTCCCCAAAATAAGTGAAATTTCTGGAATTTTGCCCCAAAATAAAGAAAATTTCTGGAAATTTGCCCCAAAATAAGTGGAATTTCTGAGTTTTGCCCTAAAATAAGGAGACTTTCTGTCTTTTTGCCCCAACATATAGAGAATTTCTGCCTTTTTGCCCCACAATTAGGGGAATTTCTGCAATTTTGCTCCAAATAGGGGGAATTTCTGCCTTATTGCCCGAAATTAAGAAGAATGCATATCTTTTTGCCATAAAATAGAGAAATTACTTCATTTTTGCTCCAAAATAATGGGAATTTCTGCGATTTTGCCTCTAAATAAGTGGAATTTCTGTCTTTTTCCCCCAAAACAAAGGGAATTACTGTCTTTTTTGCCCCAAAATAAAAAAAAATTCTGAGTTATTACCCTGAAATAAGTGAAATTTCTGCAATTTTGACCCATAATAAGTGGAATTTCTGAGTTTTGCCCTAAAATAAGGAGAATTTCTGTATTTTTGACCCAACATATAGAGAATTTCTGCCTTTTTGCCACACAATTAGGAGAATTTCTGCAATTTTGCCCCAAAATAAGGGAAATTTCTGCCTTTTTGCCCCCAAATAAGAAGAATTTCAGCCATTTTACCTCAAAATAAGGGGAATTTCTGCATTTTTGCCACAAAATATTAGGAATTACTGCTTTTTTTTCTACAAAATAAGAAAATTTCTGCATTTTTTCCCTGAATTAAGTCAAATTTCTGCAATTTTGCCCCAAAACAAGTGAAATTTCTGCAATTTTGCCCCAAAATAAGGGAAATTTCTGCCTTTTTTCCCCCAAATAAGGGGAATTTAAGCCTTTTTACCTCAAAATAAGGGGAATTTCTGCATTTTTGCCACAAAATATTAGGAATTTCTGACTTTTTGCTTCAAAATAAGAAAACTTCTGCTTTTTTTCCCTGAAATAAGTGATATTTCTGCAATTTTGCCCCAAAATAAGTGAAATTTCTCCAATTTTGCCCCAAAATATGGGAAATTTCTGGAATTTTGCCACAAAATAAGTGGAATTTCTGAGTTTTGCCCCAAAATAAGGAGAATTTCTGTGTTTTTCCCCAACATAAAGAGAATTTCTGCCTTTTTGCCCCACAATTAGGGGAATTTCTGCAATTTTGCTTCCAAATACGGGGATTTCTGCCATTTTTCCCGAAAATAAGAAGAATGGATATATTTTTGCCATAAAAAAGGTAAATTTCTTCATTTTTGCTCCAAAATAAGGGAAATTTCTGCTTTTATGCGTCTAAATAAGAGGAATTTCTGTCTTTTTTCCCCCAAAACAAAGGGAATTTCTGTCTTTTTTGCCCTAAAATAAAGAAATTTCTGATTTATTACCTTGAAATAAGTGAAGTTTCTGCAATTTTGCCCCAAAATAAGGGAAATTTCTGCCTTTTTGCCCCCAAATAAGGGGAATTTCAGCCTTTTTACCTCAAAATGAGGGGAATTTCTGCATTTTTGCCACAAAATATTAGGAATTTATGACTTTTTGCCCCAAAATAAGGAAAATTTCTGCCTTTTTCCCCTGAAATAAATGAAATTTCTGCAATTTTGCTCCCAAATATGTGAAATTTCTGCAATGTTGCCCCAAAATAAGGGAAATTTCTGGAATTTTGCCCCAAAATATGTGGAATTTCTGAGTTTTGCCCCAAAATAAAGAGAATTTCTGTCTTTTTGCCCTAACATATAGGGAATTTCTGCCTTTTTGCCCCACAATTAGGGGAATTTCTGCAATTTTGCTCCAAAATACAAGGAATTTCTGACTTTTTGCCGGAAAATAAGAAGAATGCATACCTTTATGCCATAAAAAAAGGGAAATTTCTTCATTTTTGCTCCAAAATAAGAGGAATTTCTGCTTTAGTGCCTCTAAATAAGTGAAATTTATGTCTTTTTTCCCCAATACATAGAAAATTCCTGTCTTTTTTGCCCCAAAATAAGGAAAATTTCTGCCTTTTTTCCCTGAAATAAGTGAAATTTCTGCAATTTTACTTCTAAATAAGTGAAATTTCTCCAATTTTGCCCTAAAATAAGGGAAATTTCTGCAATTTTGCCCCAAAATAAGGGAAATTTCTGGAATTTTGCTCCAAAATAAGTGGAATTTCTGAGTTTTGCCCCAAAATAAAGAGAATTTCTGTCTTTTTGCCCCAACATATAGAGAATTTCTGCCTTTTTGCCCCACAATTAGGGGAATTTCTACAATTTGCTCCAAAATAGAGGGAATTTCTGCCTTTTTGCCCGAAATTAAGAAGAATGCATATCTTTTTGCCATAAAAAAGGGAAATTGCTTCATTTTTGCTCCAAAATAATTGGAATTTCTGCTTTTTTGCCTCTAAATAAGTGGAATTTCTGTCTTTTTCCCCTAAAACAAAGGGAATTACTGTCTTTTTTGCCCCCCCCCAAAAAAAATTCTGACTTATTACCCTGAAATAAGTGAAATTTCTGCTATTTTGCCCCAAAATAAGGGAAATTTCTGCCTTTTTGCCCCCAAATAAGGGGAATTTCAGCCTTTTTACCTCAAAATAAGGGTAATTTCTGCATTTTTGTCACAAAATAATAGAAATTTCTGCCTTTTTCCTTCAAAATAAGGAAAATTTCTGCCTTTTTTTCCTGAAATAAGTGAAATTTCTGCGATTTTGCCCCAAAATAAGTGAAATTTCTGCAATTTTGCCCCCAAATAAGGGAAATTTCTGGAATTTTGCCTCAAAATAAGTGGAATTTCTGTCTTTTTTGCCCTAACATATAGAGAATTTCTGCCTTTTTGCCCCACAATTAGGGGAATTTCTGCAATTTTGCTCCAAAATACAGGGAATTTCTGCCTTTTTACCGGAAAATAAGAAGAATGCATACCTTTTTGCCATAAAAAAGGGAAATTTCTTCATTTTTGCTCCAAAATAAGGGGAATTTCTGCTTTTTTTGCCTCTAAATAAGTGGAATTTTGTTTTTTACCCCAAAACAAAGGGAATTCCTGTCTTTTTTGCCCCAAAATAAGGAAAATTTCTGACTTATTACTCTTAAATAAGTGAAATTTTTGCAATTTTGCCCCTAATTAAGGGAAATTTCTGCCTTTTTGCCCCCAAATAAGGGGAAATTCAGCCTTTTTACCTCAAAATAAGGGGAATTTCTGCATTTTTGCCAATAAATATTAGGAATTTCTGCCTTTTTGCCCCAAAATAAGAAAATTCCTGCTTTTTTTTCTGAAATAAGTGAAATTTCTGCAATTTTGCCCCAAAATAAGTGAAATTTTTGCAATTTTGCCCCAAAGTAAGGGAAATTTCTGGAATTTTGCTCCAAAATAAGTTAAATTTCTGAGTTTAGCCCCAAAATAAGGAGAATTTCTGTCTTTTTGCCCCAACATATAGGGAATTTTTGCCTTTTTGCCCCACAATTAAGGGAATTTCTGCAATTTTGCTCCAAAATACGGAAAATTTCTGCCTTTTTGCCCCAAAATAAGAAGAATGCATACCTTTTTGCCATAAAAAAGGGAAATTTCTTCATTTTTGCTCCAAAATAAGGGGAATTTCTGCGTTTTGCCTCTAAGTGGAATTTCTGTCTTTTTTCTTCAAAACAAAAGGAATTCCTTTCTTTTTTGCCCCAAAATAAAGAAAATTTCTGCCTTTTTTCCTTGAAATAAGTAAAATTTCTGCAATTTTGCCCCAAAATATGTGAAATTTCTCCAATTTTGGCCCAAAATAAGGGAAATTTCTGCAATTTCGCCCCAAAATAAAGGAAATTTCTGAAATTTTGCACCAAAATAAGTGGAATTTCTGAGTTTTGCCACAAAATAAGGAGAATTTCTGTATTTTTGACCCAACATATAGAGAATTTCTGCCTTTTTGCCCCACAATTAGGGGAATTTCTGCAATTTTGCCCCAAAATAAGGGAAATTTCTGCTTTTTGCCCCCAAATAAGAAGAATTTCAGCCTTTTTACCTCAAAATAAGGGGAATTTCTGCATTTTTGCCACAAAATATTAGGAATTACTGCCTTTTTTCTACAAAATAAGAAAATTTCTGCTATTTTTCCCAGAAATAAGTAATTTCTGCCATTTTGCCCCAAAATAAGTGAAATTTCTGCAATTTTGCTCCAAAAGAAGGGAAATTTCTGGAATTTTGCCCTAAAATAAGTAGAATTTCTGAGTTTTGCCCCAAAATAAGGAGAATTTCTGTCTTTTTGTTCCAACATATAGGGAATTTCTGCCTTTTTGCCCCACAATTAGGGGAATTTCTGCAATTTAGCTCCAAAATATGGGGAATTTCTGCCTTTTTGCCCGAAAATAAAAGAATGCATATCTTTTTGCCATAAAAAATGGAAATTTCTTCATTTTTGCTCCAAAATAAAAAGAATTTCTGCTTTTTTGCCTGTAAATATGTGGAATTTCTGTCTTTTTCTCCCAAAACAAAGGGAATTTCTTCATTTTTTGCCTCAAAATAAGGAAAAATTCTGACTTATTACCCTGAAGTAAGTGAAATTTCTGCAATTTTGCCCCAAAATATGAAAAATTTCTGCCTTTTTGCCCCCAAATAAGGGGAATTTCTGCCTTTTTACCTCAAAATAATGGGAATTTCTGCATTTTTGCCACAAAATATTAGAAATTTCTGCCTTTATGCCATAAAATAAGGATAATTTCTGCCTTTTTTCCTTGAAATAAGTGAAATTTCTGCAATTTTGCCACAAAATAAGTGAAATTTCTGCAATTTTGCCCCTAAATAAGTGGAATTTCTGAGTTTTGCTCCAAAATAAGGAGAATTTCTGTCTTTCTGCCCCAACATATAGGCAATTTCTGCATTTTTGCCCCACAATTAGGGGAATTTCTGCAATTTAGCTCCAAAATACGGGGAATTTCTGCCTTTTTGCCCGAAAATAAAAGAATGCATATCTTTTTGCCATAAAAAAGGGAAATTGCTTCATTTTTGCTCCAAAATAATTGGAATTTCTGCTTTTTTGCCTCTAAATAAGTGGAATTTCTGTCTTTTTCCCCTAAAACAAAGGGAATTACTGTCTTTTTTGCCCCCAAAAAAAAATTCTGACTTATTACCCTGAAATAAGTGAATTTTCTGCTATTTTGCCCCAAAATAAGGAAAATTTCTGCCTTTTTGCCCCCAAATAAGGGGAATTTCAGCCTTTTTACCTCAAAATAAGGGTAATTTCTGCATTTTTGTCACAAAATAATAGAAATTTCTGCCTTTTTCCTTCAAAATAAGGAAAATTTCTGCCTTTTTTTCCTGAAATAAGTGAAATTTCTGCGATTTTGCCCCAAAATAAGTGAAATTTCTGCAATTTTGCCCCCAAATAAGGGAAATTTCTGGAATTTTGCCTCAAAATAAGTGGAATTTCTGTCTTTTTTGCCCTAACATATAGAGAATTTCTGCCTTTTTGCCCCACAATTAGGGGAATTTCTGCAATTTTGCTCCAAAATACAGGGAATTTCTGCCTTTTTACCGGAAAATAAGAAGAATGCATACCTTTTTGCCATAAAAAAGGGAAATTTCTTCATTTTTGCTCCAAAATAAGGGGAATTTCTGCTTTTTTGCCTCTAAATAAGTGGAATTTTGTTCTTTACATCAAAACAAAGGGAATTCCTGTCTTTTTTGCCCCAAAATAAGGAAAATTTCTGACTTATTACCCTGAAATAAGTGAAATTTTTGCAATTTTGCCCCTAATTAAGGGAAATTTCTGCCTTTTTGGCCCCAAATAAGGGGAAATTCAGCATTTTTACCTCAAAATAAGGGGAATTTCTGCATTTTTGCCAAAAAATATTAGAAATTTCTGCCTTTTTTCCCCAAAATTAGAAAATTCCTGCTTTTTTTTCTGAAATAAGTGAAATTTCTGCAATTTTGCCCCAAAATAAGTGAAATTTTTGCAATTTTGCCCCAAAGTAAGGGAAATTTCTGGGATTTTGCTCCAAAATAAGTGGAATTTCTGAGTTTAGCCCCAAAATAAGGAAAATTTCTGTCTTTTTGCCCCAACATATAGGGAATTTTTGCCTTTTTGCCCCACAATTAAGGGAATTTCTGCAATTTTGCTCCAAAATACGGAAAATTTCTGCCTTTTTGCCCCAAAATAAGAAGAATGCATACCTTTTTGCCATAAAAAAGGGAAATTTCTTCATTTTTGCTCCAAAATAAGGGGAATTTCTGCGTTTTGCCTCTAAATAAGTGGAATTTCTGTCTTTTTTCCCCAAAACAAAAGGAATTCCTTTCTTTTTTGCCCCAAAATAAAGAAAATTTCTGCCTTTTTTCCTTGAAATAAGTAAAATTTCTGCAATTTTGCCCCAAAATATGTGAAATTTCTCCAATTTTGCCCCAAAATAAGGGAAATTTCTGCAATTTCGCCCCAAAATAAAGGAAATTTCAGAAATTTTGCACCAAAATAAGTGGAATTTCTGAGTTTTGCCACAAAATAAGGAGAATTTCTGTATTTTTGCCCCAACATATAGAGAATTTCTGCCTTTTTGCCCCACAATTAGGGGAATTTCTGCAATTTTGCCCCAAAATAAGGGAAATTTCTGCCTTTTTGCCCCCAAATAAGAAGAATTTCAGCCTTTTTACCTCAAAAAAAGGGGAATTTCTGCATTTTTGCCACAAAATATTAGGAATTACTGCCTTTTTTCTACAAAATAAGAAAATTTCTGCTTTTTTTCCCTGAAATAAGTGAAATTTCTGCAATTTTGCCCCAAAATAAGTGAAATTTCTGCAATTTTGCCACAAAAGAAGGAAATTTCTGGAATTTTGCACCAAAATATGTGGAATTTCTGAGTTTTGTCCCAAAATAAGGAGAATTTCTGTGTTTTTGCCCCAACATATAGGGAATTTCTGCCTTTTTGCTTCACAATTAGGGGAATTTCTGCAATTTAGCTCCAAAATACGGGGAATTTCTGCCTTTTTGCCCGAAAATAAGAAGAATGCATATCTTTTTGCCATAAAAAAGGGAAATTTCTTCATTTTTGCTCCAATAAGGGGATTTTCTGCTTTTTTGCCTCTAAATAAGTGGAATTTCTGTCTTTTTCCCCCAAAACAAAGGGAATTTCTGTATTTTTTGCCTCAAAATAAGGAAAAATTCTGACTTATTACTCTGATGTAAGTGAAATTTCTGCAATTTTGCCACAAAATATGAAAAATTTTTGCCTTTTTGCCCCCAAATAAGGGGAATTTCAGCCTTTTTACCTCAAAATAATGGAAATTTCTGCATTTTTGCCACAAAATATTAGGAATTTCTGCCTTTTTGCCCTAAAATAAAGAAAATTTCTGCCTTTTTTCCCTGAAATAAGTGAAATTTCTGCAATTTTGCCACAAAATATGTGAAATTTCTCCAATTTTGCCACAAAATAAGGGAAATTTCTTCAATTTTGCCCCAAAATAAGTGAAATTTCTGGAATTTTGCCCCAAAATAAGTGGAATTTCTGAGTTTTGCCCCAAAATAAGGAGAATTTCTGTATTTTTGACCCAACATATAGAGAATTTCTACCTTTTTGCACCACAATTAGGGGAATTTCTGCAATTTTTCCCCAAAATAAAGAAAATTTCTGCCTTTTTGCCCCCAAATAAGAAGAATTTCAGCCTTTTTACCTCAAAATAAGGGGAATTTGTGCATTTTTGCCACAAAGTATTAGGAATTACTGCCTTTTTTCTACAAAATAAGAAAATTTCTGCTATTTTTCCCAGAAATAAGTAATTTCTGAAATTTTGCCCCAAAATAAGTGAAATTTCTGCAATTTTGCTCCAAAAGAAGGGCAATTTCTGGAATTAGCCCTAAAATAAGTAGAATTTCTGAGTTTTGCCCCAAAATAAGGAGAATTTCTGTCTTTTTGTTCCAACATATAGGGAATTTCTGCCTTTTTGCCCCACAATTAGGGGAATTTCTGCAATTTAGCTCAAAAATACGGGGAATTTCTGCCTTTTTGCCCGAAAATAAAAGAATGCATATCTTTTTGCCATAAAAAATGGAAATTTCTTCATTTTTGCTCCAAAATAAAAGGAATTTCTGCTTTTTTGCCTCTAAATATGTGGAATTTCTGTCTTTTTCTCCCAAAACAAAGGGAATTTCTTTATTTTTTGCCTCAAAATAAGGAAAAATTCTGACTTATTACCCTGAAGTAAGTGAAATTTCTGCAATTTTGCCCCAAAATATGAAAAATTTCTGCCTTTTTGCCCCCAAATAAGGGGAATTTCAGCCTTTTTACCTCAAAATAATGGGAATGTCTGCATTTTTGCCACAAAATATTAGAAATTTCTGCCTTTATGCCATAAAATAAGGATAATTTCTGACTTTTTTCTTTGAAATAAGTGAAATTTCTGCAATTTTGCCAAAAAATAAGTGAAATTTCTGCAATTTTGCCCCAAAATAAGTGGAATTTCTGAGTTTTGCTCCAAAATAAGGAGAATTTCTGTCTTTCTGCCCCAACATACAGGCAATTTCTGACTTTTTGCGCCAAAATTAGAGGAATTTCTGCAATTTTGCTACAAAATACGGGGAATTTCTGCCTTTTTGCCCAAAAATAAGAAGAATGCATACTTTTTTACCATAAAAAAGGGAAATTTCTTCATTTTTGCTTCTAAATAAGAGGAATTTCTGCTTTTTTACCTCTAAATAAGTGGAATTTCTGTCTTTTTCCCCTAAAACAAAAGGAATTCCTTTCTTTTTTGCCCCAAAATAAAGAAAATTTCTGCTTTTTTTTCTTTGAAATAAGTAAAATTTCTGCAATTTTGCCCCAAAATATGTGAAATTTCTCCAATTTTGCCCCAAAATAAGAGAAATTTCTGCAATTTTGCCCCAAAATAAAGAAAATTTCTGGAATTTTGCACCAAAATAAGTGGAATTTTTGAGTTTTGCCCCAAAATAAGGAGAATTTCTGTATTTTTGACCAAACATATAGAGAATTTCTTCCTTTATGCCCCACAATTAGGGGAAATTCTGCAATTTTGCTCCAAAATAAGGGAAATTTCTGACTTTTTGCCCCCAAATAAGAAGAATTTCATCCTTTTTACCTCAAAATAAGGGGAATTTCTGCATTTTTCCCAAAAATATTAGGAATTACTGCATTTTTTCTACAAAATAAGAAAATTTCTGCTTTTCTTCCCTGAAATAAGTCAAATTTCTGCAATTTTGCCACAAAATAAGTGAAATTTCTGCAATTTTGCCCCAAAAGAAGGGAAATTTCTGGAATTTTGTCCCAAAATAAGTGGAATTTCTGAGTTTTGCCACAAAATAAGGAGAATTTCTGTCTTTTTGCCCCAATATATAGGGAATTTCTGCCGTTTTTCCCACAATTAGGGGAATTTCTGCAATTTAGCTCCAAAATACGGGGAATTTCTGCCTTTTTGCCCGAAAATATGAAGAATGCATATCTTTTTGCCATAAAAAAGGGTAATTTCTTCATTTTTGCTCCAAAATAAGGGGAATTTCTGCTTTTTTGCCACTAAATACGTGGAATTTCTGTCTTTTTCTCCCAAAACAAAGGGAATTTCTGTATTTTTTGCCTCAAAATAAGAAAAATTCTGACTTATTACCCTGAAGTAAGTGAAATTTCTGCAATTTTGCCCCAAAATATGAAAATTTCTGTATTTTTGCCCACAAATAAGGGGAATTTCAGCCTTTTTACCTCAAAATAATGGGAATTTCTGCATTTTTGCCACAAAATAAGTGAAATTTCTGCAATTTTGCCCCAAAATAAGGGAAATTCCTGCAATTTTGCCCCAAAATAAGGGAAATTTCTGGAATTTTGCCCCAAAATAAGTGGAATTTCTGAGTTTTGCCCACAAATAAGGAGAATTTCTGTCTTTTTGCCCCAACATATAGGCAATTTCTGCATTTTTGCCCCACAATTAGGGGAATTTCTGCAATTTTGCTCCAAAATACGGGGAATTTCTGCCTTTTTGCCCGAAAATAAGAAGAATGCATATCTTTTTGCCATAAAAAAGGGAAATTTCTTCGTTTTTGCTCCAAAATAAGGGGAATTTCTGCTTTTTTGCCTCTAAATATGTGGAATTTCTGTCTTTTTCTCCCCAAAAAAGGGAATTTCTGTATTTTTTGCCTCAAAATAAGAAAAATTCTGACTTATTACCCTGAAGTAAGTGAAAGTTCTGCAATTTTGACCCAAAATATGAAAATTTCTGCATTTTTGCGCACAAATAAGGGGAATTTCAGCTTTTTTACCTCAAAATAATGGGAATTTCTGCATTTTTGCCACAAAATAAGTGAAATTTCTGCAATTTTGCCCCAAAATAAGGGAAATTCCTGCAATTTTGCCCCAAAATAAGGGAAATTTCTGGAATTTTGCCCCAAAATAAGTGGAATTTCAGAGTTTTGCTCCAAAATAAGGAGAATTTCTGTATTTTTCCCCTAACATATATAGAATTTCTGCCCTTTTTGCCCCACAATTAGGGAAATTTCTTCAATTTTGCCCCAAAATAAGTGGAATTTCTGAGTTTTGCCCCAAAATAAGGAGAATTTCTGTATTTTTGACCAAACATATAGAGAATTTCTGCCTTTTTGCCCCACAATTAGGGGAATCTCTGCAATTTTGCCCCAAAATAAGGAAATTTCTGACTTTTTGCCCCCAAATAAGATGAATTTCATCCTTTTTACCTCAAAATAAGGGGAATTTCTGCATTTTTGCCACAAAATATTAGGAATTACTCCCTTTTTTCTACAAAATAAGAAAATTTCTGCTTTTCTTCCCTGAAATAAGTCAAATTTCTGCAATTTTGCCCCAAAATAAGTGAAATTTCTGCAATTTTGCCCCAAAAGAAGGGAAATTTCTGGAATTTTGCCCGAAAATAAGTGGAATTTCTGAGTTTTGCCACAAAATAAGGAGAATTTCTGTCTTTTTGCCCCTACATATAGGGAATTTCTGACTTTTTTCCCACAATTAGGGGAATTTCTGCAATTTAGCTCAAAAATACGGGGAATTTCTGCCTTTCTGCCGGAAAATATATAGAATGCATATCTTTTTGCCATAAAAAAGGGAAATTTCTTCATTTTTGCTCCAAAATAAGGGGAATTTCTGCTTTTTTGCCTCTAAATATGTGGAATTTCTGTCTTTTTCTCCCAAAACAAAGGGAATTTCTGTATTTTTTGCCTCAAAATAAAGAAAAATTGGAACTTATTACCCTGAAGTAAGTGAAATTTCTGCAATTTTGCCTCAAAATATGAAAAGTTTCTGCCTTTTTGCCCCCAAATAAGGGGAATTTCAGCCTTTTTACCTCAAAATAATGGGAATTTCTGCATTTTTGCCACAAAATATTAGAAATTTCAGCCTTTTGGCCATAAAATAAGGAAAATTTCTGCCTTTTTTCCCTGAAATAAGTGAAATTTCAGCAATTTTGCCACAAAATAAGTGAAATTTCTGCAATTTTGCCCCAAAATAAGGGAAATTTCTGCAATTTTTCCCCAAAATAAGGGAAATTTCTGGAATTTTGCCCCAAAATAAGTGGAATTTCAGAGTTTTGCTCCAAAATAAGGAGAAATTCTGTCTTTTTGCCCTAACATATATGGAATTTCTGCCTTTTTGCCCCACAATTAAGGAAATTTCATCAATTTTGCCCCAAAATAATTGGAATCTCTGAGTTTTGCTCCAAAATAAGGAGAATTTCTGTCTTTTTGCCCCAACATATAGGCAATTTCTGAATTTTTGCCCCACAATTAGGGGAATTTCTGCAATTTTGCTACAAAATACGGGGAATTTCTGCCTTTTTGATCGAAAATAAGAAGAATGCATACTTTTTTACCATAAAAAAGGGAAATTTCTTCATTTTTGCTTCAAAATAAGGAGAATTTCTGCTTTTTTGCCTCTAAATAAGTGGAATTTCTGTCTTTTTCCCCTAAAACAAAAGGAATTCCTTTCTTTTTTGCCCCAAAATAAAGAAAATTTCTGCCTTTTTTCCTTGAAATAAGTAAAATTTCTGCAATTTTGCCCCAAAATATGTGAAATTTCTCCAATTTTGCCCCAAAATAAGGGAAATTTCTGCAATTTTGCCCCAAAATGAAGGAAATTTCTGGAATTTTGCACCAAAATAAGTGGAATTTCTGAGTTTTGGCCCAAAATAAGGAGAATTTCTGTATATTTGACCCAACATATAGAGAATTTCTACCTTTTTGCCCCACAATTAGGGGAATTTCTGCAATTTTGCCCCAAAATAAGGGAAATTTCTGATTTTTGCCCCCAAGTAAGAAGAATTTAAGCCTTTTTACTTCAAAATAAGGGGAATTTCTGCATTTTTCCACAAAATATTAGGAATTACTGCCTTTTTTTTTTACAAAATAAGAAAATTTCTGCTTTTCTTCCCTGAAATAAGTCAAATTTCTGCAATTTTGCCCAAAAATAAGTGAAATTTCTTCAATTTTGCCTCAAAAGAAGGGAAATTTCTGGAATTTTGCCCCAAATTAAGTGGAATTTCTGAATTTTGCCCTAAAATAAGGAGAATTTCTGTCTTTTTGCCTCAACATATAGGGAATTTCTGCCTTTTTGCCCCACAATTAGGGAAATTTCTGCAATTTTGCCCCAAAATAATTGGAATTTCTGAGTTTTGCTCCAAAATAAGGAGAATTTCTGTCTTTTTGCCCCAACATATAGGCAATTTCTGCATTTTTGCCCCACAATTAGGGGAATTTCTGCAATTTTGCTACAAAATACGGGGAATTTCTGCCTTTTTGATCGAAAATAAGAAGAATGCATACTTTTTTACCATAAAAAAGGGAAATTTCTTCATTTTTGCTTAAAAATAAGGGGAATTTCTGCTTTTTTGCCTCTAAATAAGTGGAATTTCTGTCTTTTTCCCCTAAAACAAAAGGAATTCCTTTCTTTTTTGCCCCAAAATAAAGAAAATTTCTGCCTTTTTTCCTTGAAATACGTAAAATTTCTGCAAATTGCCCCAAAAGATGTGAAATTTCTACAATTTTGCCCCAAAATAAGGGAAATTTCTGCAATTTCGCCCCAAAATAAAGGAAATTTCTGGAATTTTGCACCAAAATAAGTGGAATTTCTGAGTTTTGCCCCAAAATAAGGAGAATTTCTGTATTTTTGACCCAACATATAGAGAATTTCTGCCTTTTTGCCCCACAATTAGGGGAATTTCTGCAAGTTAGCTCCAAAATACGGGGAATTTCTGCCTTTTTGCCTGAAAATAAGAAGAATGCATATCTTTTTGCCATAAAAAAGGGAAATTTCTTCATTTTTGCTCCAAAATAAGGGGAATTTCTGCTTTTTTGCCTCTAAATATGTGGAATTTCTGTCTTTTTCTCCTAAAAAATGGGAATTTCTGTATTTTTTGCCTCAAAATAAGAAAAATTCTGACTTATTACCCTGAAGTAAGTGAAATTTCTGCAATTTTGCCCCAAAATATGAAAAATTTCTGCATTTTTGCCCCCAAATAAGGGGAATTTCAGCCTTTTTACCTCAAAATAATGGGAATTTCTGCATTTTTGCCACAAAATAAGTGAAATTTCTGCAATTTTTCCCCAAAATAAGGGAAATTCCTGCAATTTTGCCCCAAATAAGAGAAATTTCTGGAATTTTGCCCCAAAATAAGTGGAATTTCAGAGTTTTGCTCCAAAATAAGGAGAATTTCTGTCTTTTTCCCCCAACATATAGGGAATTTCTGCCTTATTGCCCCACAATTAGGGGAATTTCTGCAATTTTGCCCCAAAATATGTGGAATTTCTGAGTTTTGCTCCAAAATAAGGAGAATTTCTGTCTTTTTGCCCAAACATATAGGCAATTTCTGCCTTTTTGCCCCACAAGTAGGGGAATTTCTGCAATTTTGCTACAAAATACGGGGAATTTCTGCTTTTTTGCCCGAAAATAAGAAGAATGCATACTTTTTTACCATAAAAAAGGGAAATTTCTTCATTTTTGCTTCAAAATAAGGGGAATTTCTGCTTTTTTGCCTCTAAATAAGTTGAATTTCTGTCTTTTTACCCCAAAACAAAAGGAATTCCTTTCTTTTTTGCCCCAAAATAAAGAAAATTTCTGCCTTTTTTCCTTGAAATAAGTAAAATTTCTTCAATTTTGCCCCAAAATATGTGAAATTTCTCCAATTTTGCCCCAAAATAAGGGAAATTTCTGCAATTTCGCCCCAAAATAGAGGAAATTTATGGAATTTTGCACCAAAATAAGTGGAATTTCTGAGTTTTGCCCCAAATTAGGAGAATTTCTGTATTTTTGACCCGACATATAGAGAATTTCTGCCTTTTTGCCCCACAATTAGGGGAATTTCTGCAATTTTGCCCCAAAATAAGTGAAATTTCTGACTTTTTGCCCACAAATACGAAGAATTTAAGCCTTTTTACCTCAAAATATAGGGAATTTCTGCATTTTTGCCACAAAATATTAGGAATTACTGCATTTTTTCTACAAAATAAGAAAATTTCTGCTTTTCTTCCCTGAAATAAGTCAAATTTCTGCAATTATGCCACAAAATAAGTGAAATTTCTGCAATTTGGCCCCAAAAGAAGGGAAATTTCTGGAATTTTGCCCCAAAATAAGTGGAATTTCTGAGTTTTGCCCCAAAATAAGGAGAATTTCTGTCTTTTTGCCCCAACATATAGGGAATTTCTGCCTTTTTGCCCCACAATTAGGGGAATTTCTGCAATTTAGCTACAAAATACGGGGAATTTCTGCCTTTTTGCCCGAAAATAAGAAGAATGCATATCTTTTTGCCATAAAAAAGTAAAATTTCTTCATTTTTGCTTCAAAATAAGGGGAATTTCTGCTTTTTTGCCTCTAAATAAGTGGAATTTCTGTCTTTTTCCCCTTAAACAAAAAGAATTCCTTTCTTTTTTGCCCCAAAATACAGAAAATTTCTGCCTTTTTTCCTTGAAATACGTAAAATTTCTGCAATTTTGCCCCAAAAGATGTGAAATTTCTCCAATTTTGCCCTAAAATAAGGGAAATTTCTGCATTTTCACCCCTAAATAAAGGAAATTTCTGGAATTTTGCACCAAAATAAGTGGAATTTCTGAGTTTTGCCCCAAAATAAGGAGAATTTCTGTATTTTTGACCCAACATATAGAGAATTTCTGCCTTTTTGCCCCACAATTAGGGGAATTTCTGCAATTTTGCCCCAAAATAAGTGAAATTTCTGATTTTTGCCCCCAAATAAGAAGAATTTAAGCCTTTTTACCTCAAAATAAGGGGAATTTCTGCATTTTTGCCACAAAATATTAGGAATTGCTGCCTTTTTTTTACAAAATAAGAAAATTTCTGCTTTTCTTCCCTGAAATAAGTCAAATTTCTGCAATATTGCCCCAAAATAAGTGAAATTTCTTTAATTTTGCCTCAAAAGAAGGGAAATTTTTGGAATTTTGCCCCAAAATAAGTGGAATTTCTGAGTTTTGCCCCAAAATAAGGAGAATTTCTGTCTTTTTGCCCCAACATATAGGGAATTTCTGCGTTATTGCCCCACAATTAGGGGAATTTCTGCAATTTAGCTCCAAAATACGGGGAATTTCTGCCTTTTTGCCTGAAAATAAGAAGAATGCATATCTTTTTGCCATAAAAAAGGGAAATTTCTTCATTTTTGCTCCAAAATAAGGGGAATTTCTGCTTTTTTGCCTCTAAATATGTGGAATTTCTGTCTTTTTCTCCCAAAAAAAAGGGAATTTCTGTATTTTTTGCCTCAAAATAAGAAAAATTCTGACTTATTACCCTGAAGTAAGTGAAATTTCTAGAATTTTGCCCCAAAATATGAAAAATTTCTGCATTTTTGCCCCCAAATAAGGGGAATTTCAGCCTTTTTACCTCAAAATAATGGGAATTTCTGAATTTTTGCCACAAAATAAGTGAAATTTCTGCAATTTTGCCCCAAAATAAGGGAAATTCCTGCAATTTTGCCCCAAAATAAGAGAAATTTCTGGAATTTTGCCCCAAAATAAGTGGAATTTCAGAGTTTTGCTCCAAAATAAGGAGAATTTCTGTCTTTTTCCCCTAACATATATGGAATTTCTGCCTTTTTGCCCCACAATTAGGTAAATTTCTGCAATTTTGCCCCAAAATAAGTGGAATTTCTGAGTTTTGCCCCAAAATAAGGAGAATTTCTGTCTTTTTGCCCCAACATATAGGCAATTTCTGCCTTTTTGCCCCACAAGTAGGGGAATTTCTGCAATTTTGCTACAAAATACGGGGAATTTCTGCTTTTTTGCCCGAAAATAAGAAGAATGCATACTTTTTTATTATAAAAAAGGGAAATTTCTTCATTTTTGCTTCAAAATAAGGGGAATTTCTGCTTTTTTGCCTCTAAATAAGTTGAATTTCTGTCTTTTTACCCCAAAACAAAAAGAATTCCTTTCTTTTTTGCCCCAAAATAAAGAAAATTTCTGCAATTTTGCCCCAAAATATGTGAAATTTCTAAAATTTTGCCCCAAAATAAGGGAAATTTCTGCAATTTTGCCCCAAAATAAAGGAAATTTATGGAATTTTGCACCAAATATGTGGAATTTCTGAGTTTTGCCCCAAAATAAGGAGAATTTCTGTATTTTTGACCCAACATATAGAGAATTTCTGCCTTTTTGCCCCACAATTAGGGGAATTTCTGCAATTTTGCCCCAAAATAAGGGAAATTTCTGACTTTTTGCCCCCAAATACGAAGAATTTAAGCCTTTTTACCTCAAAATAAGGGGAATTTCTGCATTTTTGCCACAAAATATTAAGAATTACTGCCTTTTTTCTACAAAATAAGAAAATTTCTGCTTTTCTTCCCTGAAATAAGTCAAATTTCTGCAATTTTGCCCCAAAATAAGTGAAATTTCTGCAATTTGGCCCCAAAAGAAGGGAAATTTCTGGAATTTTGCCCCAAAATAATTGGAATTTCAGAGTTTTGCTCCAAAATAAGGAGAATTTCTGTCTTTTTCCCCTAACATATATGGAATTTCTGCCTTTTTGCCCCACAATTAGGTAAATTTCTGCAATTTTGCCCCAAAATAAGTGGAATTTCTGAGTTTTGCCCCAAAATAAGGAGAATTTCTGTCTATTTGCCCCAACATATAGGCAATTTCTGCCTTTTTGCCCCACAAGTAGGGGAATTTCTGCAATTTTGCTACAAAATACGGGGAATTTCTGCTTTTTTGCCCGAAAATAAGAAGAATGCATACTTTTTTACCATAAAAAAGGGAAATTTCTTCATTTTTGCTTCAAAATAAGGGGAATTTCTGCTTTTTTGCCTCTAAATAAGTTGAATTTCTGTCTTTTTACCCCAAAACAAAAAGAATTCCTTTCTTTTTTGCCCCAAAATAAAGAAAATTTCTGCCTTTTTTCCTTGAAATAAGTAAAATTTCTGCAATTTTGCCCCAAAATATGTGAAATTTCTCCAATTTTGCCCCAAAATAAGGGAAATTTCTGCAATTTTGCCCCAAAATAAGGGAAATTTCTGCAATTTTGTCCCAAAATAAGGGAAATTTCTGGAATTTTTCCCCAAAAAAAAGTGGAATTTCAGAGTTTTGCTCCAAAATAAGGAGAATTTCTGTCTTTTTCCCCTAACATATATGGAATTTCTGCCTTTTTGCACCACAATTAGGTAAATTTCTGCAATTTTGCCCCAAAATAAGTGGAATTTCTGAGTTTTGCCCCAAAATAAGGAGAATTTCTGTCTTTTTGCCCCAACATATAGGCAATTTCTGCCTTTTTGCCCCACAAGTAGGGGAATTTCTGCAATTTTGCTACAAAATACGGGGAATTTCTGCTTTTTTGCCCGAAAATAAGAAGAATGCATACTTTTTTACCATAAAAAAGGGAAATTTCTTCATTTTTGCTTCAAAATAAGGGGAATTTCTGCTTTTTTGCCTCTAAATAAGTTGAATTTCTGTCTTTTTACCCCAAAACAAAAGGAAATCCTTTCTTTATTGCCCCAAAATAAAGAAAATTTCTGCCTTTTTTCCTTGAAATAAGTAAAATTTCTGCAATTTTGCCCCAAAATATGTGAAATTTCTCCAATTTTGCCCCAAAATAAGGGAAATTTGTGCAATTTTGCCCCAAAATAAAGGAAATTTATGGAATTTTGCACCAAAATAAGTGGAATTTCTGAGTTTTGCCCCAAAATAAGGAGAATTTCTGTTTTTTTTTGACCCAACATATAGAGAATTTCTGCCTTTTTGCCCCACAATTAGGGGAATTTCTGAAATTTTGCCCCAAAATAAGGGAAATTTCTGACTTTTTGCCCCCAAATATGAAGAATTTCAGCCTTTTTACCTCAAAATAAGGGGAATTTCTGCATTTTTGCTACAAAATAAGGGTAATTTCTTCCTTTTTGCCCGAAAATAAGAAGAATGCATACCTTTTTGCCATAAAAAATGGAAATTTCTTGATTTTTGCTCCAAAATAAGGGGAATTTCTGCTTTTTTGCCTCTAAATAAGTGGAATTTCTGTCTTTTCCCCCCAAATCAAAGGGAATTTCTGTCTTTTTTGCCCCAAAATAAGAAAAAATTCTGACTTATTACCCTGAAGTAAGTGAAATTTCTGCAATTTTGCCCCAAAATATGGGAAATTTCTGCCTTTTTGCCCCCAAATAACGGGAATTTCAGGCTTTTTACCTCAAAATAAGGGGAATTTCTGCATTTTTGCCACAAAATATTAGGAATTTCTGCTTTTTGCCCCAAAATAAGGAAAATTTCTGCCTTTTTTTACTGAAATAAGTAAAATTTCTGCAATTTTGCCCCAAAATAAGTGAAATTTCTGCAATTTTGCCCCAAAATAAGGGAAATTTCTAAAATTTTGCCCCAAAATAAGTGGAATTTCTGAGTTTTGCCCACAAATAAGGAGAATTTCTGTCTTTTTGCCCCAACATATAGGCAATTTCTGCATTTTTGCCCCACAATTAGGGGAATTTCTGCAATTTTGCTCCAAAATACGGGGAAGTTCTGCCTTTTTGCCCGAAAATGAGAAGAATGCATATCTTTTTGCCATAAAAAAGGGAAATTTCTTCATTTTTGCTCCAAAATAAGGGGAATTTCTGCTTTTTTGCCTTTAAATATGTGGAATTTCTGTCTTTTTCTCCCCAAAAAAGGAATTTCTGTATTTTTTGCCTCAAAATAAGAAAAATTCTGACTTATTACCCTGAAGTAAGTGAAATTTCTGCAATTTTGCCCCAAAATATGAAAATTTCTGCATTTTTGCGCACAAATAAGGGGAATTTCAGCCTTTTTACCTAAAAATAATGGGAATTTCTGCATTTTTGCCACAAAATAAGTGAAATTTCTGCAATTTTACCCCAAAATAAGGGAAATTCCTGCAATTTTGCCCCAAAATAAGGGAAATTTCTGGAATTTTGCCCCAAAATAAGTGGAATTTCAGAGTTTTGCTCCAAAATAAAGAGAATTTCTGTATTTTTCCCCTAACATATATGGAATTTCTGCCCTTTTTGCCCCACAATTAGGGAAATTTCTACAATTTTGCCCCAAAATAAGTGGAATTTCTGAGTTTTGCTCCAAAATAAGGAGAATTTCTGTCTTTTTGCCCCAACATATAGGCAATTTCTGCCTTTTTGCCCCACAAGTAGGGGAATTTCTGCAATTTTGCTACAAAATACGTGGAATTTCTGCTTTTTTGCCCGAAAATAAGAAGAATGCATCCTTTTTTACCATAAAAAAGGGAAATTTCTTCATTTTTGCTTCAAAATAAGGGGAATTTCTGCTTTTTTGCCTCTAAATAAGTGGAATTTCTGTCTTTTTACCCCAAAACAAAAGGAATTCCTTTATTTTTAGCCCCAAAATAAAGAAAATTTCTGCATTTTTCCCTTGAAATAAGTAAAATTTCTGCAATTTTGCCCCAAAATATGTGAAATTTCTCCAATTTTGCCCCAAAATAAGGGAAATTTCTGCAATTTCGCCCCAAAATAAAGGAAATTTCTGAAATTTTGCACCAAAATAAGTGGAATTTCTGAGTTTTGCCCCAAAATAAATAGAATTTCTGTATTTTTGACCCAACATATAGAGAATTTCTGCCTTTTTGCCCCACAATTAGGGGAATTTCTGCAATTTTGCCCCAAAATAAGGGAAATTTCTGACTTTTTGCCCCCAAATAAGAATTTAAGCCTTTTTACCTCAAAATAAAGGGAATTTCTGCATTTTTGCCACAAAATATTAGGAATTACTGCCTTTTTTCTACAAAATAAGAAAATTTCTGCTTTTCTTCCCTGAAATAAATCAAATTTCTGCAATTTTGCCCCAAAAGAAGGGAAATTTCTGAAATTTTGCCCCAAAATAAGTGGAATTTCTGAGTTTTGCCCCAAAATAAGGAGAATTTCTGTCTTTTTGCCCCAACATATAGGGAATTTCTGCCTTATTGCCCCACAATTAGGGGAATTTCTGCAATTTAGCTCCAAAATACGGGGAATTTCTGCCTTTTTGCCCGAAAATAAGAAGAATGCATATCTTTTTGCCATAAAAAAGGGAAATTTCTTCATTTTTGCTCCAAAATAAGGGGAATTTATGCTTTTTGCCTCTAAATATGTGGAATTTCTGTCTTTTTCTCCCAAAACAAAGGGAATTTCTGTATTTTTTGCCTCAAAATAAGGAAAAATTCTTACTTATTACCCTGAAGTAAGTGAAATTTCTGCAATTTTGCCCCAAAATATGAAAAATTTTTGCCTTTTTGCCCCCAAATAAGGGGAATTTCAGAATTTTAACCTCAAAATAATGGGAATTTCTGCATTTTTGCCACAAAACATTAGAAATTTCTGCATTTTGCCATAAAATAAGGAAAATTTCTGCCTTTTTTCCCTGAAATAAGTGAAATTTCTGCAATTATGCCACAAAATATGTGAAATTTCTGCAATTTTGCCCCAAAATAAGAGAAATTTCTGCAATTTTGCCCTAAAATAAGGGAAATTTCTGGAATTTTGCCCCAAAATAAGTGGAATTTCAGAGTTTTGCTCCAAAAGAAGGAGAATTTCTGTCTTTTTGCCCTAACATATATGGAATTTCTGCCTTTTTGCCCCACAATTAGGGTAATTTCTGCAATTTTGCCCCAAAATAATTGGAATTTCTAAGTTTTGCTCCAAAATAAGGAGAATTTCTGTCTTTTTGCCCCAACATATAGGCAATTTCTGCATTTTTGCCCCACAATTAGGGGAATTTCTGCAATTTTGCTACAAAATACGGGGAATTTCTGCCTTTTTGCCCGAAAATAAGAAGAATGCATACTTTTTTACCATAAAAAATGGAAATTTCTTCATTTTTGCTTCAAATAAGGGGAATTTCTGCTTTTTTGCCTCTAAATATGTGGAATTTCTGTCCTTTTCCCCTAAAACAAAAGGAATTCCTTTCTTTTTTGCCCCAAAATGAAGAAAATTTCTGCCTTTTTTCCTTGAAATAAGTAAAATTTCTGCAATTTTGCCCCAAAATATGTGAAGTTTCTCCAATTTTGCCCCAAAATAAGGGAAATTTCTGCAATTTCGCCCCCAAATAAACATAATTTCTGGAATTTTGCACCAAAATAAGTGGAATTTCTGAGTTTTGCCCCAAAATAAGGAGAATTTCTGTATTTTTGACCAAACATATAGAGAATTTCTGCCTTTTTGCCCCACAATTAGGGGAGTTTCTGCAATTTTGACCCAAAATAAGGGAAATTTCTGACTTTTTGCCCCCAAATACGAAGAATTTCAGCCTTTTTACCTCAAAATAAGGGGAATTTCTGCATTTTTCCCACAAAATATTAGGAATTACTCTTTTTTTTCTACAAAATAAGAAAATTTCTGCATTTCTTCCCTGAAATAAGTCAAATTTCTGCAATTTTGCCCCAAAATAAGTGAAATTTCTGCAATTATGGCCCAAAAAAAGGGAAATTTCTGGAATTTTGCCCGAAAATAAGTGGAATTTCTGAGTTTTGCCACAAAATAAGGAGAATTTCTGTCTTTTTGCCTCTACATATAGGGAATTTCTGCCTTTTTTCCCACAATTAGGGGAATTTCTGCAATTTAGTTCAAAAATACGGGGAATTTTTGCCTTTCTGCCCGAAAATATATAGAATGCATATCTTTTTGCCATAAAAAGGGAAATTTCTTCATTTTTGCTCCAAAATAAGGGGAATTTCTGCTTTTTTGCCTCTAAATATGTGGAATTTCTGTCTTTTTCTCCCAAAACAAACAGAATTTCTGTATTTTTTGCCTCAAAATAAAGAAAAACTGGAACTTATTACCCTGAAGTAAGTGAAATTTCTGCACTTTTGCCTCAAAATATGAAAAGTTTCTGCCTTTTTGCCCCCAAATAAGGGGAATTTCAGCCTTTTTACCTCAAAATAATGGGAATTTCTGCATTTTTGCCACAAAATATTAGAAATTTCAGCCTTTTGGCCATAAAATAAGGAAAATTTCTGCCTTTTTTCCCTGAAATAAGTGAAATTTCAGCAATTTTGCCACAAAATAAGTGAAATTTCTGCAATTTTGCCCCAAAATAAGGGAAATTTCTGCAATTTTTCCCCAAAATAAGGGAAATTTCTGGAATTTTTCCCCAAAATAAGTGGAATTTCAGAGTTTTGCTCCAAAATAAGAAGAATTTCTGTCTTTTTGCCCTAACATATATGGAATTTCTGCTTTTTTGCCCCACAATTAGGGAAATTTCTGCAATATTGCCCCAAAATAATTGGAATTTCTGAGTTTTGCTCCAAAATAAGGAGAATTTCTGTCTTTTTGCCCCAACATATAGGCAATTTCTGAATTTTTGCCCCACAATTAGGGGAATTTCTGCAATTTTGCTACAAAATACGGGGAATTTCTGCCTTTTTGATCGAAAATAAGAAGAATGCATACTTTTTTACCATAAAAAAGGGAAATTTCTTCATTTTTGCTTCAAAATAAGGAGAATTTCTGCTTTTTTGCCTCTAAATAAGTGGAATTTCTGTCTTTTTCCCCTAAAACAAAAGGAATTCCTTTCTTTTTTGCCCCAAAATAAAGAAAATTTCTGCCTTTTATCCTTGAAATAAGTAAAATTTCTGCAATTTTGCCCCAAAATATGTGAAATTTCTCCAATTTTGCCCCAAAATAAGGGAAATTTCTGCAATTTTGCCCGAAAATAAAGGAAATTTCTGGAATTTTGCACCAAAATAAGTGGAATTTCTGAGTTTTGCCCCAAAATAAGGAGAATTTCTGTATTTTTGACCCAACATATAGAGAATTTCTGCCTTTTTGCCCCACAATTAGGGGAATTTCTGCAATTTTGCCCCAAAATAAGGGAAATTTCTGATTTTTGCCCCCAAGTAAGAAGAATTTAAGCCTTTTTACTTCAGAATATGGGGAATTTCTGCATTTTTCCACAAAATATTAGGAATTACTGCCTTTTTTTACAAAATAAGAAAATTTCTGCTTTTCTTCCCTGAAATAAGCCAAATTTCTGCAATTTTGCCCAAAAATAAGTGAAATTTCTTCAATTTTGCCTCAAAAGAAGGGAAATTTCTGGAATTTTGCTCCAAAATAAGTGGAATTTCTGAATTTTGCCCTAAAATAAGGAGAATTTCTGTATTTTTGCCCCAACATAGAGGGAATTTCTGCCTTTTTTTCCCCACAATTAGGGAAATTTCTGCAATTTTGCCCCAAAATAATTGGAATTTCTGAGTTTTGCTCCAAAATAAGGAGAATTTCTGTTATTTTGCCCCAACATATAGGCAATTTCTGCATTTTTGCCCCACAATTAGGGGAATTTCTGCAATTTTGCTACAAAATACGGGGAATTTCTGCCTTTTTGCCCGAAAATAAGAAGAATGCATACTTTTTTACCATAAAAAAGGGAAATTTCTTCATTTTTGCTTCAAAATAAGGGGAATTTCTGCTTTTTTGCCTCTAAATAAGTGGAATTTCTGTCTTTTTCCCCTAAAACAAAAAGAATTCCTTTCTTTTTTGCCCCAAAATAAAGAAAATTTCTGCCTTTTTTCCTTGAAATACGTCAAATTTCTGCAATTTTGCCCCAAAAGATGTGAAATTTCTCCAATTTTGCCCCAAAATAAGGGAAATTTCTGAAATTTCGCCCCAAAATAATGGAAATTTCTGGAATTTTGCACCAAAATAAGTGGAATTTCTGAGTTTTGCCCCAAAATAAGGAGAATTTCTGTATTTTTGACCCAACATATAGAGAATTTCTGCCTTTTTGCCCCACAATTAGGGGAATTTCTGCAATTTTGCCCCAAAATAAGGGAAATTTCTGATTTTTGCCCCAAAATAAGAAGAATTTAAGCCTTTTTACCTCAAAATAAGGGGAATTTCTGCATTTTTGCCACAAAATATTAGGAATTGCTGCCTTTTTTTACAAAATAAGAAAATTTCTGCTTTTCTTCCCTGAAATAAGTCAAATTTCTGCAATATTGCCCCAAAATAAGTGAAATTTCTTCAATTTTGCCTCAAGAGAAGGGAAATTTCTGGAATTTTGCCCCAAAATAAGTGGAATTTCTGAGTTTTGCCCTAAAATAAGGAGAATTTCTGTCTTTTTGCCCCAACATATAGGGTATTTCTGCCTTTTTGCCCCACAATTAGGAGAATTTCTGCAACTTAGCTCCAAAATACGGGGAATTTCTGCCTTTTTGCCTGAAAATAAGAAGAATGCATATCTTTTTGCCATAAAAAAGGGAAATTTCTTCATTTTTGCTCCAAAATAAGGGGAATTTCTGCTTTTTTGCCTCTAAATATGTGGAATTTCTGTCTTTTTCTCCCAAAAAATGGGAATTTCTGTATTTTTTGCCTCAAAATAAGAAAAATTCTGACTTATTACCCTGAAGTAAGTGAAATTTCTGCAATTTTGCCCCAAAATATGAAAAATTTCTGCATTTTTGCCCCCAAATAAGGGGAATTTCAGCCTTTTTACCTAGAATAATGGGAATTTCTGCATTTTTGCCACAAAATAAGTGAAATTTCTGCAATTTTGCCCCAAAATAAGGGAAATTCCTGCAATTTTGCCCCAAATAAGAGAAATTTCTGGAATTTTGCCCCAAAATAAGTGGAATTTCAGAGTTTTGCTCCAAAATAAGGAGAATTTCTGTCTTTTTCCCCTAACATATATGGAATTTCTGCCTTTTTGCCCTACAATTAGAGAAAATTTCGGCAATTTTGCCCCAAAATATGTGGAATTTCTAGGTTTGGTCCAAAATAAGGAGAATTTCTGTCTTTTTGCCCCAACATATAGGCAATTTCTGCCTTTTTGCCCCACAAGTAGGGGAATTTCTGCAATTTTGCTACAAAATACGGGGAATTTCTGCTTTTTTGCCCAAAAATAAGAAGAATGCATACTTTTTTACCATAAAAAAGGGAAATTTCTTCATTTTTGCTTCAAAATAAGGGGAATTTCTGCTTTTTTGCCTCTAAATAAGTTGAATTTCTGTCTTTTTACCCAAAAACAAAAGGAAATCCTTTCTTTTTTGCCCCAAAATAAAGAAAATTTCTGCCTTTTTTCCTTGAAATTAGTAAAATTTCTTCAATTTTGCCCCAAAATATGTGAAATTTCTCCAATTATGCCCCAAAATAAGGGAAATTTCTGCAATTTCGCCCCAAGATAAAGGAAATTTATGGAATTTTGCACCAAAATAAGTGGAATTTCTGAGTTTTGCCCCAAAATAAGGAGAATTTCTGAATTTTTGCCCCAACATATAGGGAATTTCTGCCTTTTTGCCCCACAATTAGGGGAATTTCTGCAATTTAGCTCCAAAATACGGGGAATTTCTGCCTTTTTGCCCGAAAATAAGAAGAATGCATATCTTTTTGCCATAAAAAAGTAAAATTTCTTCATTTTTGCTTCAAAATAAGGGGAATTTCTGCTGTTTTGCCTCTAAATAAGTCGAATTTCTGTCTTTTTCCCCTTAAACAAAAAGAATTCCTTTCTTTTTTGCCCCAAAATACAGAAAATTTCTGCCTTTTTTCCTTGAAATACGTAAAATTTCTGCAATTTTGCCCCAAAAGATGTGAAATTTCTCCAATTTTGCCCCAAAATAAGGGAAATTTCTGCATTTTCGCCCCAAAATAACGGAAATTTCTGGAATTTTGCACCAAAATAAGTGGAATTTCTGAGTTTTGCCCCAAAATAAGGAGAATTTCTGTATTTTTGACCCAACATATAGAGAATTTCTGCCTTTTTGCCCCACAATTAGGGGAATTTCTGCAATTTTGCCCCAAAATAAGGGAAATTTCTGATTTTTGCCCCCAAATAAGAAGAATTTAAGCCTTTTTACCTCAAAATATGGGGAATTTCTGCATTTTTGCCACAAAATATTAGGAATTGCTGCCTTTTTTTTACAAAATAAGAAAATTTCTGCTTTTCTTCCCTGAAATAAATCAAATTTCTGCAATATTGCCCCAAAATAAGTGAAATTTCTTCAATTTTGCCTCAAAAGAAGGGAAATTTCTGGAATTTTGCCCCAAAATAAGTGGAATTTCTGAGTTTTGCCCTAAAATAAGGAGAATTTCTGTCTTTTTTGCCCCAACATATAGGGAATTTCTGCCTTTTTGCCCCACAATTAGGGGAATTTCTGCAATTTAGCTACAAAATACGGGGAAATTCTGCCTTTTTGCCTGAAAATAAGAAGAATGCATATCTTTTTGCGATAAAAAAGGAAAATTTCTTCATTTTTGCTCCAAAATAAGGGGAATTTCTGCTTTTTTGCCTCTAAATATGTGGAATTTTTGTTTTTTCTCCCAAAAAAAAGAATTTCTGTATTTTTTGCCTCAAAATAAGAAAAATTCTGACTTATTACCCTGAAGTAAGTGAAATTTCTGGAATTTTGCCCCAAAATATGAAAAATTTCTGCATTTTTGCCCCCAAATAAGGGGAATTTCAGCCTTTTTACTTCAAAATAATGGGAATTTCTGCATTTTTGCCACAAAATAAGTGAAATTTCTGCAATTTTGCCCCAAAATAAGGGTAATTCCTGCAATTTTGCCCCAAAATAAGAGAAATTTCTGGAATTTTGCCCCAAAATAAGTGGAATTTCAGAGTTTTGCTCCAAAATAAGGAGAATTTCTGTTTTTTCCCCTAACATATATGGAATTTCTGCCTTTTTGCCCCACAATTAGGTAAATTTCTGCAATTTTGCCCCAAAATAAGTGGAATTTCTGAGTTTTGCCCCAAAATAAGGAGAATTTCTGTCTTTTTGCCCCAACATATAGGCAATTTCTGCCTTTTTGCCCCACAAGTAGGGGAATTTCTGAAATTTTGCTACAAAATACGGGGAATTTCTGCTTTTCTGCCCGAAAATAAGAAGAATGCATACTTTTTTACCATAAAAAAGGAAATTTCTTCATTTTTGCTTCAAAATAAGGGGAATTTCTGCTTTTTTGCCTCTAAATAAGTTGAATTTCTGTCTTTTTACCCCAAAACAAAAGGAATTCCTTTCTTTTTTGCCCCAAAATAAAGAAAATTTCTGCCTTTTTTCCTTGAAATAAGTAAAATTTCTGCAATTTTGCCCCAAAATATGTGAAATTTCTCCAATTTTGCCCCAAAATAAGGGAAATTTCTGCATTTTCGCCCCAAAATAAAGGAAATTTCTGGAATTTTGCACCAAAATAAGTGTAATTTCTGAGTTTTGCCCCAAAATAAGGAGAATTTCTGTATTTTTGACCCAACATATAGAGAATTTCTGCCTTTTTGCCCCACAATTAGGGGAATTTCTGCAATTTTGCCCCAAAATAAGGGAAATTTCTGATTTTTGCCCCCAAGTAAGAAGAATTTAAGCCTTTTTACTTCAAAATAAGGGGAATTTCTGCATTTTTCCACAAAATATTAGGAATTACTGCCTTTTTTATACAAAATAAGAAAATTTCTGCTTTTCTTCCCTGAAATAAGCCAAATTTCTGCAATTTTGCCCAAAAATAAGTGAAATTTCTTCAATTTTGCCTCAAAAGAAGGGAAATTTCTGGAATTTTGCTCCAAAATAAGTGGAATTTCTGAATTTTGCCCTAAAATAAGGAGAATTTCTGTATTTTTGCCCCAACATATAGGCAATTTCTGCATTTTTGCCCCACAAGAACGGGAATTTCTGCAATTTTGCTACAAAATACGGGGAATTTCTGCCTTTTTGATCGAAAATAAGAAGAATGCATACTTTTTTACCATAAAAAAGGGAAATTTCTTCATTTTTGCTTCAAAATAAGGGGAATTTCTGCTTTTTTGCCTCTAAATAAGTGGAATTTCTGTCTTTTTCCCCTAAAACAAAAGGAATTCCTTTCTTTTTTGCCCCAAAATAAAGAAAATTTCTGCCTTTATTCCTTGAAATACGTCAAATTTCTGCAATTTTGCCCCAAAAGATGTGAAATTTCTCCAATTTTGCCCCAAAATAAGAGAAATTTCTGCAATTTCGCCCCAATATAATGGAAATTTCTGGAATTTTGCACCAAAATAAGTGGAATTTCTGAGTTTTGCCCCAAAATAAGGAGAATTTCTGTATTTTTGACCCAACATATAGAGAATTTCTGCCTTTTTGCCCCACAATTAGGGGAATTTCTGCAATTTTGCCCCAAAATAAGGCAAATTTCTGACTTTTTGCCCCCAAATACGAAGAATTTAAGCCTTTTTACCTCAAAATAAGGGGAATTTCTGCATTTTTGCCACAAAATATTAGGAATTACTGCCTTTTTTCTACAAAATAAGAAAATTTCTGCTATTCTTCCCTGAAATAAGTCAAATTTCTGCAATTTTGCCACAAAATAAGTGAAATTTCTGCAATTTGGCCCCAAAAGAAGGGAAATTTCTGGAATTTTGCCCCAAAATAAGTGGAATTTCTGAGTTTTGCCCCAAAATAAGGAGAATTTCTGTCTTTTTGCCCCAACATATAGGGAATTTCTGCCTTTTTGCCCCACAATTAGGGGAATTTCTGCAATTTAGCTCCAAAACACGGGGAATTTCTGCCTTTTTGCCCGAAAATAAGAAGAATAAATATCTTTTTGCCATAAAAAAGGGAAATTTCTTCATTTTTGATCCAAAATAGGGGGAATTTCTGCTTTTTTGCCTCTAAATATGTGGAATTTCTGTCTTTTTCTCCCAAAACAAAGGGAATTTCTGTATTTTTTGCCTCAAAATAAGGAAAAATTCTGACTTATTACCCTGAAGTAAGTGAAATTTCTGCAATTTTGCCCCAAAATATGAAAAATTTCTGCCTTTTTGCCCCCAAATAAGGGGAATTTCAGCCTTTTAACCTCAAAATAATGGGAATTTCTGCATTTTTGCCACAAAATATGTGAAATTTCTGCAATTTTGCCCCAAAATAAGGGAAATTTCTGCAATTTTGCCCCAAAATAAGGGAAATTTCTGGAATTTTTCCCCAAAATAAGTGGAATTTCAGAGTTTTGCTCCAAAATAAGGAGAATTTCTGTCTTTTTGCCTTAACATATATGGAATTTCTGCCTTTTTGCCCCACAATTAGGGAAATTTCTGCAATTTTGCCCCAAAATAATTGGAATTTCTGAGTGTTGCTCCAAAATAAGGAGAATTTCTGTCTTTTTGCCCCAACATATAGGCAATTTCTGCATTTTTGCCCCACAAGAACGGGAATTTCTGCAATTTTGCTACAAATTACGGGGAATTTCTGCCTTTTTGCCCGAAAATAAGAAGAATGCATACTTTTTTACCATAAAAAAGGGAAATTTCTTCATTTTTGCTTCAAAATAAGGGGAATTTCTGCTTTTTTGCCTCTAAATAAGTGGAATTTCTGTCTTTTTCCCCTAAAACAAAAGGAATTCCTTTCTTTTTTGCCCCAAAATAAAGAAAATTTCTGCCTTTTTTCCTTGAAATAAGTAAAATTTCTGCAATTTTGCCCCAAAATATGTGAAATTTCTCCAATTTTGCCCAAAAATAAGGGAAATTTCTGCAATTTCGCCCCAAAATAAAGAAAATTCCTGGAATTTTGCACAAAAATAAGTGGAATTTCTGAGTTTTGCCCCAAAATAAGGAGAATTTCTGTATTTTTGACCCAACATATAGAGAATTTCTGCCTTTTTGCCACAAAATATTAGAAATTTCTGCCTTTTTGCCATAAAAAATGGAAAATTTCTGCCTTTTTTCCCTAAATAAGTGAAATTTCTGCAATTTTGCCACAAAATAAGTGAAATTTCTGCAATTTTGCCCCAAAATAAGGGAAATTTCTGCAATTATGCCCAACAATAAGGGAAATTTCTGGAATTTTGCCCCAAAATAAGTGGAATTTCTGAGTTTTGCTCCAAAATAAGGAGAATTTCTGTCTTTTTGCCCTAACATATATGGAATTTCTGCCTTTTTGCCCAACAATTAGGGAAATTGCTGCAATTTTGCTCCAAAATACGTGGAATTTCTGCCTTTTTGCCTGAAAATAAGAAGAATGCATATTTTTTTGCCATAAAATAGGGAAATTTCTTCATTTTTGCTCCAAAATAAAGGGAATTTCTGCTTTATTGCCTCTAAATAAGTGGAATTTCTGTCTTTTCCCCCAAAACAAAGGGAATTCCTGTCTTTTTTGCCCCAAAATAAGGAAAAATTCTGACTTCTTACCCTGAAGTAAGTGAAATTTCTGCAATTTTGCCCCAAAATAAGGGAAATTTCTGCCTTTTTTCCCCAAATAAGGGTAATTTCAGCCTTTTTACCTCAAAATAAGGGGAATTTCTGCATTTTTGCCACAATATATTAGGAATTTCTGACTTTTTGCTTCAAAATAAGAAAGCTTCTGCTTTTTTTCCCTTTAATAAGTGAAATTTCTGCAATTTTGCCCCAAAATAATTGAAATTTCTCCAATTTTGCCCCAAAATAAAGGAAATTTCTGGAATTTTGCCCCAAAATAAGTGGAATTTCTGAGATTTGCTCCAAAATAAGGGGAATTTCTGTCTTTTTGCCCTAACATATAGGCAATTTCTGCCTTTTTGCCCAACAATTAGGGGAATTTCTGCAATTTTGCTTCAAAATAAGGGTAATTTCTGTCTTTTTGCCCTAACATATATGGAATTTCTGCCTTTTTGCCCAACAATTAGGGAAATTGCTGCAATTTTGCTCCAAAATACGTGGAATTTCTGAGATTTGCTCCAAAATAAGGGGCATTTCTGTCTTTTTGCCCTAACATATAGGCAATTTCTGCCTTTTTGCCCAACAATTAGGGGAATTTCTGCAATTATGCTCCAAAAAACGGGGAATTTCAGCCTTTTTTGCCGGAAAAAAAGAAGAATGCATACCTTTTTGGCATAAAAAAGTGAAATTTCTTAATTTTTGCTCCAAAATAAGGGGAATTTCTGCTTTTTTGCCTCTAAATATGTGGAATTTCTGTTTTTTACCCCAAAACAAAGGGAATTCCTGTCTTTTTTGCCCCAAAATAAGGAAAACTTCTGACTTATTATTCTGAAATAAGTGAAATTTCTGCAATTTTGCCTCAAAATAAGGGAAATTTCTGCCTTTTTGCCCCCAAATAAGGGGAATTTCAGCCTTTTTACCTCAAAATAAGGGGAATTTCTGCATTTTTGCCACAAAATATTAGGAATTTCTGCCTTTTTGCCACAAAATTAGGAAAATTTCTGCCTTTTTTCCCTGAAATAAGTAAAATTTCTGCAATTTTACCCCAAAATAAGTGAAATTTCTCCAATTTTGCCCCAATATATTGGAAATTTCTGCAATTTTGCCCCAAAATAAAGGAAATTTCTAGACTTTTGCCCCAAAATAAGTGGAATTTCTGAGTTTTGCTCCAAAATAAGGAGAATTTCTGTATTTTTGCCCCAACATATAGAGAATTTCTGCCTTTTTGCCCCACAATTAGGGGAATTTCTGCAATTTTGCCCCAAAATAAGGGAAATTTCTGCCTTTTTGCCCGCAAATAAGAAGAATTTCAGCCTTTTTACCTCAAAATAAGGGGAATTTCTGCATTTTTGCCACAAAATATTAAGAATTACTGCCTTTTTGCTACAAAATAAAAAAATTTCTGCTTTTTTTTCCCTAAAATAAGTCAAATTTCTGCAATTTTGCCCCAAAATAAGTGAAATTTCTGCAATTTTGCCCCAAAAGAAGGGAAATTTCTGGAATTTTGCCCCAAATTAAGTGCAATTTCTGAGTTTTGCCCCAAAATAAGGAGAATTTCTGTCTTTTTGCCCCAACATATAGGGAATGTCTGCCTTTTTGCCCCACAATTAGGGGAATTTCTGCAATTTAGCTCCAAAATACGGGCAATTTCTGCCTTTTTGCCCGAAAATAGGAAGAATGCATATCTTTTTGCCATAAAAAAGGGAAATTTCTTCATTTTTGCTCCAAATAAAAGGAATTTCTGCTTTTTTGCCTCTAAATATGTGGAATTTCTGTCTTTTCCCCAAAAACAAAGGGAATTTCTTTATTTTTTGCACCAAAATAAGGAAAAATTCTGACTTATTACCCGGAAGTAAGTGAAATTTCTGCAATTTTGCCCCAAAATATGAAAAATTTCTTCGTTTTTGCCCCCAAATAAGGGGAATTTCAGCCTTTTTATCTCAAAATAATGAGAATTTCTAATTTTTGCCACAAAATATTAGGAATTTCTGCATTTTTGCCCCAAAATAAGGAAAATTTTTGCCTTTTTTCCCTGAAATAAGTGAAATTTCTGCAATTTTGCCACAAAATAAGTGAAATTTCGGCAATTTTACCCCAAAATAAGTGAAATTTCTGCAATTTTGCCCCAAAATAAGGGAAATTTCTGGAATTTTGCCCCAAACTAAGTGGAATTTCAGAGTTTTGCCCCAAAATAAGGAGAATTTCTGTATTTTTGCCCTAACATATGGGGAATTTCTGCCATTTTGCCCCACAATTAGGGAAATTTCTGCAATTTTGCTCCAAAATACGGGGAATTTCTGCCTTTTTTCCTTGAAAATATGAAGAATGCATACCTTTTTGATATAAAATAGGGAAATTTCTTCATTTTTTGCTACAAAATAAGGGGAATTTCTGCTTTTTTGCCTCTAAATAAGTGGAATTTCTGTCTTTTTCCTCAAAAACAAAGGGAATTCCTTTTTTTTGCCTTAAAATAAGGAAAAATTCTGACTTATTACCCTGAAGTAAGTGAAATTTCTGCAATTTTGCCTCAGATTAAGGGAAATTTCTGCCTTTTTCTTCCAAATAAGGGGAAATTCAGCCTTTTTACCTCAAAATAAGAGGAATTTCCTCATTTTTGCCACAAAATATTAGGAATTACTGCCTTTTTGCTACAAAATAAGAAAATTTCTTCTTTTTTTTCCCTGAAATAAGTCAAATTTCTGCAATTTTGCCCCAAAATAAGTGGAATTTCTGAGTTTTGCCCCAAAATAAGGAGAATTTCTGTCTTTTTGCCCCAACATATAGGGAATTTCTGCTTTTTTGCAGCACAATTAGGGGAATTTCTGCAATTTAGCTCCAAAATACAGGGAATTTCTTCCTTTTTGCCCGAAAATAGGAAGAATGCATATCTTTTTGCCATAAAAAAGGGAAATTTCTTCATTTTTGCTCCAAATAAAAGGAATTTCTTCTTTTTTGCCTCTAAATAAGTGGAATTTCTGTCTTTTTCCCCCAAAACAAAGGGAATTTCTGTATTTTTTGCACCAAAATAAGGAAAAATTCTGACTTATTACCCTGAAGTAAGTGAAATTTCTGCAATTTTGCCCCAAAATATGAAAAATTTCTGCCTTTTTGCTCCCAAATAAGGGGAATTTCAGCCTTTTTATCTCAAAATAATGGGAATTTCTGCATTTTTGCCACAAAATATTAGGAATTTCTGCATTTTTGCCCCAAAATAAGGAAAATTTCTGCCTTTTTTTCCTGAAATAAGTGAAATTTCTGCAATTTTGCCACAAAATAAGTGAAATTTCTGCAATTTTGCCCCAAAAAAAATGAAATTTCTGCAATTTTGTCCCAAAATAAGGGAAATTTCTGGAATTTTGCCCCAAACTAAGTGGAATTTCAGAGTTTTGCCCCAAAATAAGGAGAATTTCTGTATTTTTGCCCTAACATATAGAGAATTTCTGCCTTTTTGCCCCACAATTAGGGAAATTTCTGCAATTTTGCTCCAAAATATGGGGAATTTCTGCCTTTTTTCCTTGAAAATATGAAAAATGCATACCTTTTTGCCATGAAATAGGGAAATTTCTTCATTTTTGCTACAAAATAAGAGGAATTTCTGCTTTTTTGCCTCTAAATAAGTGGAATTTCTGTCTTTTTCCTCAAAAACAAAGGGAATTCCTTTTTTTTTGCCCCAAAATAAGGAAAAATTCTGACTTATTACCCTGAAGTAAGTGAAATTTCTGCAATTTTGCCTCAAAATAAGGGAAATTTCTGCCTTTTTCTTCCAAATAAGGGGAAATTCAGCCTTTTTACCTCAAAATAAGAGGAATTTCTGCATTTTTGCCACAAAATATTAGGAATTACTGCCTTTTTGCTACAAAATAAGAAAATTTCTTCTTTTTTTTCCCTGAAATAAGTCAAATTTCTGCAATTTTGCCCCAAAATAAGTGGAATTTCTGAGTTTTGCCCCAAAATAAGGAGAATTTCTGTCTTTTTGCCCCAACATATAGGGAATTTCTGCTTTTTTGCAGCACAATTAGGGGAATTTCTGCAATTTAGCTCCAAAATACGGGGAATTTCTTCCTTTTGGCCCGAAAATAGGAAGAATGCATATCTTTTTGCCATAAAAAAGGGAAATTTCTTCATTTTTGCTCCAAATAAAAGGAATTTCTTCTTTTTTGCCTCTAAATAAGTGGAATTTCTGATTTTTCCCCCAAAACAAAGGGAATTTCTGTATTTTTTGCACCAAAATAAGGAAAAATTCTGACTTATTACCCTGAAGTAAGTGAAATTTCTGCAATTTTGCCCCAAAATATGAAAAATTTCTGCCTTTTTGCTCCCAAATAAGGGGATTTTCAGCCTTTTTATCTCAAAATAATGGGAATTTCTGCATTTTTGCCACAAAATATTAGGAATTTCTGCATTTTTGCCCCAAAATAAGGAAAATTTCTGCCTTTTTTTTCCTGAAATAAGTGAAATTTCTGCAATTTTGCCACAAAATAAGTGAAATTTCTGCAATTTTGCCCCCAAAAAAATGAAATTTCTGCAATTTTGTCCCAAAATAAGGGAAATTTCTGGAATTTTGCCCCAAACTAAGTGGAATTTCAGAGTTTTGCCCCAAAATAAGGAGAATTTCTGTATTTTTGCCCTAACATATAGAGAATTTCTGCCTTTTTGCCCCACAATTAGGGAAATTTCTGCAATTTTGCTCCAAAATATGGGGAATTTCTGCCTTTTTTCCTTGAAAATATGAAAAATGCATACCTTTTTGCCATGAAATAGGGAAATTTCTTCATTTTTGCTACAAAATAAGGGGAATTTCTGCTTTTTTGCCTCTAAATAAGTGGAATTTCTGTCTTTTTCCTCAAAAACAAAGGGAATTCCTTTTTTTTGCCCCAAAATAAGGAAAAATTCTGACTTATTACCCTGAAGTAAGTGAAATTTCTGCAATTTTGCCTCAAAATAAGGGAAATTTCTGCCTTTTTCTCCAAAATAAGGGAAAATTCAGCCTTTTTATTTCAAAATAAGGGGAATTTCTGCATTTTTGCCACAAAATATTAGGAATTACTGCCTTTTTGCTACAAAATAAAAAAATTTCTGCTTTTTTTCCCTGAAATAAGTCAAATTTCTGCAATTTTGCCCCAAAATAAGTGAAATTTCTGCAATTTTGCCCTAAAATAAGGGAAATTTCTGCCTTTTTTCCCCAAATAAGGGGAATTTCAGCCTTTTTAACTCAAAATAAGGGGAATTTCTGCATTTTTGCCACAAAATATTAGGAATTTCTGACTTTTGGCTTCAAAATAAGAAAACTGCCTTTTTTCCCTGAAATAAGTGAATTTTCTGCAATTTTGCCCCAAAATAAGTGAAATTTCTGCAATTTTGCCCCAAAAGAAGGGAAATTTCTGGAATTTTGCCCCAAAATAAGTGGAATTTCTGAGTTTTGCCCCAAAATAAGGAGAATTTCTGTCTTTTTGCCCCAACATATAGGGAATTTCTGCTTTTTTGCAGCACAATTAGGGGAATTTCTGCAATTTAGCTCCAAAATACGGGCAATTTTGGCCTTTTTGCCCGAAAATAGGAAGAATGCATATCTTTTTGCCATAAAAAAGGGAAATTTCTTCATTTTTGCTCCAATAAGGGGATTTTCTGCTTTTTTGCCTCTAAATAAGTGGAATTTCTGTCTTTATCTCCCAAAATAAGGGGAATTTCTGCATTTTTGCCCCCAAATAAGGGGAATTTCAGCCTTTTTACCTCAAAATAAGGGGAATTTCCGCATTTTTGCCACAAAATATTAGGAATTTCTTCCTTTTTGCCCCAAAATAAGAAAATTTCTGCTTTTTTTCCATGAAATAATTGAAATTTCTGCAATTTTGCCCCAAAATAAGTGAAATTTCTGCAATTTTGTCCTAAAATAAGGGAAATTTCTGGAATTTTGCTTCAAAATAAGAGGAATTTCTGAGTTTTGCTTCAAAATAAGGAGAATTTCTGTCTTTTTGCCCCAACATATAGGAAATTTATGCCTTTTTGCCCCACAATTAGGGGAATTTCAGCAATTTTGCTCCAAAAGACGGGGAATTTCTGCCTTTTTGCCCGAAAATAAGAAGAATGCATACCTTTTTGCCATCAAAAATGTAATTTCTTCTCTTTTGCTTCAAAATAAAGGGAATTTCTATTTTTTTGCCTCTAAATAAGTGGAATTTCTGTCTTTTTCCCTCAAAACAAAGGGAATTTCTGTCTTTTTTGCCCTAAAATAAGGAAAAATTCTGACTTATTACCCTGTAGTAAGTGAAATTTCTTCAATTTTACCCCAAAGTAAGGGAAATTTCTGCCTTTTTGCCCCCAAATAAGGGGAATTTCAGTCTTTTTACCTTAAAATAAGGGGAATTTCTGCATTTTTGCCACAAAATATTAGGAATTTCTGCCTTTTTGCCCCAAAATAAGAAAATTTCTGCTTTTTTTCCCTGAAATAAGTGAAATTTCTGCAATTTTGCCCCAAAATAAGTGAAATGTCTGCAATTTTGCCCCAAAATAAGGGAAATTTCTGGAATTTTGCCCCAAAATAAGTGGAATTTCTGAGTTTTGCCCCAAAAAATGGAGAATTTCTGTTTTTTTGCCCTAAGATATAGGCAATTTCTGCCTTTTTGCCCCACAATTAGGGGAATTTCTGCAATTTTGCTCCAAAATACCGAGAATTTCTGCCTTTTTGCCCGAAAATAAGAAGAATGCATACCTATTTGCCATAAAAAAGAGAAATTTCTTCATTTTTGCTCCAAAATACGGGGAATTTCTGCTTTTTTGCCTCTAAATAAGTGGAATTTCTGTCTTTTTCTCCCAAAACAAAAGGAATTTCTGTCTTTTTTGCCCCAAAATAAGGAAAAATTCTGACTTATTACCCTGAAGTAAGTGAAATTCCTGTACTTTTTCTCCAAAATTAGGGAAATTTCTGCCTTTTTGCCCCAAAATAATGCGAATTTCAGCCTTTTTACCTCAAAATAAGGGGAATTTCTGCATTTTTGCCACAAAATATTAGGAATATCTGCTTTTTGCCCCAAAATAAGGAAAATTTCTGCCTTTTTTCTCTGAAATAAGTGAAATTTCTGCAATTTTGCCCCAAAATAAGTGAAATTTCTGCAATTTTGCCCCAAAATAAGTGAAATTTCTGCAATTTTGCCCCAAAATAAGGAAAATTTCTGGAATTTTGCCCCAAAATAAGTGGAATTTCTGAGTTTTGCCCCAAAATAAAGAAAATTTCTGTCTTTTTGCCCCAACATATAGGCAATTTCTGCCTTTTTGCCCAAAAATTAGGGGAATTTCTTCAATTTTGCTCCAAAATACGGGGAATATCTGCCTTTTTGCCTGAAAATATAAAGAATGCATAACTTTTTGCCATAAAAAAGGGAAATTTCTTCATTTTTGCTCCATAATAAGGGGAATTTCTGCTTTTTTGCCTCTAAATAAGTGGAATTTCTGTCTTTTTTTCCCAAAACAAAGGGAATTTTTGTATTTTTGCACCAAAATATGGAAAAATTCTGACTTAATACTCTGAAGTAAGTGAAATTTCTGCAATTTTGCCTCAAAATAAGAGAAATTTCTTCCTTTTTGCCCACAAATAAGGGGAATTTCAGCCTTTTTACCTCAAAATAAAGAGAATTTCTGCATTTTTGCCACAAAATATTATTAATTTCTGCCTTTTTGCCCCAAAATAAAAAAATTTCTGCTTTTTTTCCCTGAAATAAGTGAAATTTCTGCAATTTTGCCCCAAAATAAGGGAAATTTCTGGAATTTTGACCCAAACTAAGTGGAATTACTGAGTTTTGCCCCAAAATAAGGAGAAATTCTGTATTTTGGCCCCAACATATAAAGAATTTCTGCCTTTTTGCCCCACAATTAGGGGAATTTCTGCAATTTTGCTCCAAAATACAGGGAATTTCTGCCTTTTTGCCCGAAAGTAAGAAGAATGCATATCTTTTTGCCATAAAAAGGAAATTTCTTCATTTTTGCTCAAAAATAAGGGTAATTTCTGCTTTTTTGCCTCTAAATAAGTGGAATTTCTGTATTTTTCCCCCAAAACGAAGGAAATTTCTGTCTTTTTTGCCCCAAATAAAGAAAAATTCTGACTTATTACCCTGAAGTAAGTGAAATTTCTGCAATTTTGCCCCAAAATAAGAAAAATTTCTGCCTTTTTGCCCCCAAATAAGTGGAATTTCAGCCTTTTTACCTCGAAATATGGGGAATTTCTGCATTTTTGCCACAAAATATTAGGAATTTCTGCCTTTTTGCCCCAAAATAAGGAAAATTTCTGCCTTTTTTCACTGAAATAAGTGAAATTTCTGCAGTTTTGCCCCAAAATAAGTGAAATTTCTGCAAATTTGCCCCAAAATAAGTGAAATTTCTGCAATTTTGCCCCAAAATAAGGGAAATTTCTGGAATTTTGCCCAAAAATAAGTGGAATTTTTGAGTTTTGCCCCAAAATAAGGAGAATTTCTGTCTTTTTGCCCCAACATATAGGGAAATTTTGCCTTTTTGCCCCACAATTAGGGGAATTTCTGCAATTTTGCTCCAAAATTCAGGGAATTTCTGCCTTTTTGCTCGAAAATAAGAAGAATGCATACCTTTTTGCCATAAAAAAGAGAAATTTCTGCAATTTTGCTCCAAAATAAGGGGAATTTCTGCTTTTTTGCCTCTAAATAAGTAAAATTTCTCTCTTTTCCCCCCCAAAAAAGGGAATTTCTGTCTTTTTGGCCCCAAAATAAAGAAAATTTCTGAATTATTACCCTGAAATAAGTGAAATTTCTGAAATTTTGCCCCAAAATGAGGGAAATTTCTCCAATTTTGCCCCAAAATAAGGGAAATTTCTGGAATTTTGCCCCAAAATAAGTGGAATTTCTGAGTTTTGCCCCAAAATAAGGAGAATTTCTGTCTCTTTGCCCTAACATATAGGGAATTTCTGCCTTTTTGCACCACAATTAGGGGAATTTCTACAATTTTGCTCCAAAATACGGGGAATTTCTGCTTTTTAGCCCGAAAATAAGGGGAATTTATACCTTTTGCCACAAAAAAGGGAAATTTCTTCATTTTTGCTCCAAAATAAGGGGAATTTCTGCTTTTTTGCCTCTAAATAAGTGGAATTTCTGTCTTTTTCCCTCAAAACAAAGAAAATTTCTGTCATTTTTGCCCCAAAATAAGCAAAATTTCTGACTTATTACACTGAAAATAGTGAAATTTCTTCAATTTTGCCCCAAAATAAGAGAAATTTCTGCCTTTCTGCCCCTAAATAAGGGAAATTTCAGCCTTTTTACCTCAAAATAAGGGGAATTTCTGCATTTTTGCCACATAATATTAGGAATTTCTGCCTTTTTGCCCCAAAATCAGGAAAATTTCTGCCTTTCTTCCCTGAAATAAGTGAAATTTCTGCAATTTTGCCCTAAAATAAGTGAAATTTCTGCAATTTTTCTCCAAAATAAGAAAAATTTCTGGAATTTTGCCCCTAAATATGTGAAATTTCTGAGTTTTGCCCCATAATAAGAAGAATTTCTGTCTTTTTGCCCCAACATATAGGGAATTTCTGCCTTTTGGCCCCACATTTAAGGGAATTGCTGCAATTTTGCTCCAAAATACGGGAAATTTCTGCCTTTTTGCCTGAAAATAAGAAGAATGCATTCCTTTTTGCCATAAAAAAGGGAAATTTCTTCATTTTTGCTCCAAAATAAGGGGAATTTCTGCTTTATTGCCTCTAAATAAGTAAAATTTCTTTCTTTTTCCCACAAAACAAAAAGAATTTCAGTCTTTTTTGCCGCAAAATAAGAAAAATGTCTGACTTATTACCCTGAAATAAGTGAAATTTCTGCATTTTTTTCCCAAAAAAAAAAGAAATTTCTGCCTTTTTGCACCCAAATAAGGGGAATTCTAGCTTTTTTACCTCAAAATAAGGGGAATTTCTGCATTTTTGCCACAAAATATGAGAATTTTCTGGCTTTTTGCCCCCAAATAAGAAAATTTCTGCTTTTTTTCCCTGAAATAAGTGAAATTTCTGCAATTTTGCCCCAAAATAAGAGAAATTTTTGCAATTTTGCCCCAAAATAAGTGAAATTTCTGCAATTTTTCTCCAAAATAAGAAAAATTTCTGGAATTTTGCCCCAAAATATGTGACATTTCTGAGTTTTGCCCCAAAATAAGGAGAAATTCTGTCTTTTTGCCCCAACATATAGGGAATTTCTGCCTTTTGGCCCCACATTTAGAGGAATTTCTGCAATTTTCCTCCAAAATACGGGGAATTTCAGCCTTTTTGCCCGAAAATAAGAAGAATGCATACCTTTTTGCCATAAAAAAGAAATTCCTTCATTTTTGCTCCAAAAAAAGGAATTTCTGCTTTTTTGCCTCTAAATAAGTAGAATTTCTGTTTTTTTCCCCCAAAACAAAGGGATTTTTTTGTATTTTTGCACCAAAATAAGGAAAAATTCTGACTTATTACCCTGAAGTAAGTGAAATTTCTGCAATTTTGCCCCAAAATAAGGGAAAATTCTGCCTTTTTGCCCCCAAATAAGGGGAATTTCAGCCTTTTTACCTCAAAATAAGGTGAATTTCTCCATTTTTGCCACAAAATATTAGGTATTTCTGCCTTTTTGCCCCAAAATAAGAAAATTTCTCCTTTTTTCCCTGAAATAAGTGAAATTTCTGCAATTTTGCCCCAAAATAAGTGAAATTTCTGCAATTTTCTCCCAAAAAAAGGGAAATTTCTGGAATTTTGCCCCTAAATAAGTGGAATTTCTGAGTTTTGCCCCAAAATAAAAAGAATTTCTTTTTTTTCCCCAACATATAGAGATTTTCTGCCTTTTTGCCCCACTATTAGGGGAATTTCTGCAATTTTGCTCCAAAATACGGGGAATTTCTGCCTTTTTGCCCGAAAATAAGAAGAATGCATACCTTTTTGCCCTAAAAAGTAAATTTCTTCATTTTTGCTCCAAAATAAGGGGAATTTCTGCTTTTTTGCCTCTAAATAAGTGGAATTTCTGTCTTTTTCCCCCAAAACAAAGGGAATTTCTGTCTTTTTTGCCCCAAAATAAGGAAAAATTCTGACTTATTAACCTGAAGTAAGTAAAATTTCTGCAATTTTGCACCAAAATAAGGGAAATTTCTGGAATTTTGCCCCAAAATAAGTGGAATTTTTGTGTTTTTCCCCAAAATAAAGAGAATTTCTGTATTTTTGCCCCAACATATAGAGAATTTCTGTTTTTTGCTACACAATTAGGGAAATATCTGTAATTTTGCTCCAAAATACGGGTAATTTCTGCCTTTTTGCCCGAAAATAAGAAGAATGAATACCTTTTTGCCAAAAAATGGGAAATTTCTTCATTTTTGCTCCAAAATAAAAGGAATTTGTGCTTTTTTTGCCTCTAAATAAGTGGAATTTCTGTCTATTTCCCCCAAAATAAAGAGAATGTCTGTCTTTTTTGCCCCAAAATAAGGAAAAATTCTGACTTATTACCCTGAAGTAAGTGAAATTTCTGCAATTTTGCCCCAAAATAAGGGAAATTTCTATCTACCTTTTTGCCCGCAAATAAGGGGAATTTCAGCCTTTTTACCTCAAAATAAGGGGAATTTCTGCATTTTTGCCCCCAAATAAGGGGAATTTCAGCCTTTTTACCTCAAAATAAGGGGAATTTCCGCATTTTTGCCACAAAATATTAGGAATTTCTGCCTTTTTGCCCCAAAATAAGAAAATTTCTGCTTTTTTTCCCTGAAATAATTGAAATTTCTGCAATTTTGCCCCAAAATAAGTGAAATTTCTGCAATTTTGTCCTAAAATAAGGGAAATTTCTGGAATTTTGCTTCAAAATAAGAGGAATTTCTGAGTTTTGCTTCAAAATAAGGAGAATTTCTGTCTTTTTGCCCCAACATATAGGAAATTTCTGCTTTTTTGCCCCACAATTAGGGGAATTTCAGCAATTTTGCTCCAAAAGACGGGGAATTTCTGCCTTTTTGCCCGAAAATAAGAAGAATGCATACCTTTTTGCCATCAAAAATGTAATTTCTTCTATTTTGCTTCAAAATAAAGGGAATTTCTATTTTTTTGCCTCTAAATAAGTGGAATTTCTGTCTTTTTCCCTCAAAACAAAAGGAATTTCTGTCTTTTTTGCCCTAAAATAAGGAAAAATTCTGACTTATTACCCTGTAGTAAGTGAAATTTCTTCAATTTTGCCCCAAAATAAGGGAAATTTCTGCCTTTTTGCCCCCAAATAAGGGGAATTTCAGTCTTTTAACCTCAAAATAAGGGGAATTTCTGCATTTTTACCACAAAATATTAGGAATTTATGACTTTTTGCCCCAAAATAAGGAAAATTTTTGCCTTTTTTCCCTGAAATAAATGAAATTTCTGCCTTTTTGCCCAAAATAAGTGAAATTTCTGCAATTTTGCCCCAAAATAAGGGAAATTTCTGCAATTTTGCCACAAAATAAGTGGAATTTCTGAGTTTTGCCCCAAAAAATGGAGAATTTCTGTCTTTTTGCCCCACAATTAGGGGAATTTCTGCAATTTTGTTCCAAAATACCGAGAATTTCTGCTTTTTTGCCTCTAAATAAGTGGAATTTCTGTCTTTTTCTCCCAAAACAAAGGGAATTTCTGTCTTTTTTGCCCCAAAATAAGGAAAAATTCTGACTTATTACCCTGAAATAAGTGAAATTCCTGTACTTTTGCTCCAAAATTAGGGAAATTTCTGCCTTTTTGCCCCAAAATAATGCGAATTTCAGCCTTTTTACCTCAAAATAAGGGGAATTTCTGCATTTTTGCCACAAAATATTAGGAATATCTGCTTTTTGCCCCCAAATAAGGAAAATTTCTGCCTTTTTTCTCTGAAATAAGTGAAATTTCTGCAATTTTTCTCCAAAATAAGAAAAATTTCTGGAATTTTGCCCCAAAATATGTGAAATTTCTGAGTTTTGCCCCATTATAAGAAGAATTTCTGTCTTTTTGCCCCAACATATAGGGAATTTCTGCCTTTTGGCCCCACATTTAAGGGAATTGCTGCAATTTTGCTCCAAAATACGGGAAATTTCTGCCTTTTTGCCTGAAAATAAGAAGAATGCATTCCTTTTTGCCATAAAAAAGGGAAATTTCTTCATTTTTGCTCCAAAATAAGGGGAATTTCTGCTTTATTGCCTCTAAATAAGTAAAATTTCTTTCTTTTTCCCACAAAACAAAAAGAATTTCAGTCTTTTTTGCCGCAAAATAAGAAAAATGTCTGACTTATTACCCTGAAATAAGTGAAATTTCTGCATTTTTTTCCCAAAAAAAAAAAGAAATTTCTGCCTTTTTGCAACCAAATAAGAGGAATTCCAGCTTTTTTACCTCAAAATAAGGGGAATTTCTGCATTTTTGCCACAAAATATGAGAATTTTCTGGCTTTTTGCCCCCAAATAAGAAAATTTCTGCTTTTTTTCCCTGAAATAAGTGAAATTTCTGCAATTTTGCCCCAAAATAAGAGAAATTTTTGCAATTTTGCCCCAAAATAAGTGAAATTTCTGCAATTTTTCTACAAAATAAGAAAAATTTCTGGAATTTTGCCCCAAAATATGTGACATTTCTGAGTTTTGCCCCAAAATAAGGAGAAATTCTGTCTTTTTGCCCAAACATATAGGGAATTTCTGCCTTTTGGCCCCACATTTAGGGGAATTTCTGCAATTTTCCTCCAAAATACGGGGAATTTCAGCCTTTTTGCCCGAAAATAAGAAGAATGCATACCTTTTAGCCATAAAAAAGAAATTCCTTCATTTTTGCTCCAAAAAAAGGAATTTCTGCTTTTTTGCTTCTGAATAAGTAGAATTTCTGTTTTTTTCCCCCAAAACAAAGGGATTTTTTGTATTTTTGCACCAAAATAAGGAAAAATTCTGACTTATTACCCTGAAGTAAGTGAAATTTCTGCAATTTTGTCCCAAAATAAGGGAAATTTCTGGAATTTTGCCCCTAAATAAGTGGAATTTCTGAGTTTTGCCCCAAAATAAAAAGAATATCTTTTTTTTCCCAAACATATAGAGATTTTCTGCCTTTTTGCCCCACTATTAGGGGAATTTCTGCAATTTTGTTCCAAAATACGGGGAATTTCTGCCTTTTTGCCCGAAAATAAGAAGAATGCATACCTTTTGCCATAAAAGGTAAATTTCTTCATTTTTGCTCCAAAATAAGGGGAATTTCTGCTTTTTTGCCTCTAAATAAGTGGAATTTCTGTCTTTTTCCCCCCAAACAAAGGGAATTCCTGTCTTTTTTGCCCCAAAATAAAGAAAATTTCTGACTTATTACCCTTAAATAAGTGAAATTTCTGCAATTTTGCCCCAAAATAAAGGAAATTTTTGCCTTATTGCCCCCAAATAAAAGGAATTTCAGCCTTTTTACCTCAAAATAAAGGGAATTTCTGCATTTATGCCACAAAATATTAGGAATTTCTGCCGTTTTACCCTAAAATAAGAAAATTTCTGCTTTTTTTCCCTGAAATAAGTGAAATTTCTGCAATTTTGCCACAAAATAAGTGAAATGTCTGCAATTTTGCCACAAAATAAGGGAAATTTCTGGAATTTTGCCCAAAAATAAGTTTAATTTCTGAGTTTTGCACCAAAATAAGGAGAATTTCTGTCTTTTTGCCCCAACATATAGGCAATTTCTGGCTTTTTGCCCCACAATTAGGGGAATTTCTTCATTTTTGCTCCAAAATAAGGGGAATTTCTGATTTTTTGCCTCTAATAAAGTGGAATTTCTGTCTTTTTCCCCCAAAACAAAGGGAATTTCTGTCTTTTTGCCCCAAAATAAGGAAAAATTCTGACTATTTACCCTGAAGTAAGTGAAATTTCGGCAATTTTGTCCCAAAATAAGGAAAATTTCTTCATTTTTGCCCCCAAATAAGGGGAATTTCAGACTTTTTACCTCGAAATAAGGGGAATTTCTGCATTTTTGCAACAAAATATTAGGAATTTCTGCTTTTTGCCCCAAAATAAGGAAAATTTCTGCCTTTTTTCCCTGAAATAAGTGAAATTTCTGCAATTTTGCCCCAAAATAAATGAAATTTCTGCATATTTGACCCAAAATAAGTGAAATTTCTGCAATTTTGCCCCAAAATAAGGAAAATTTCTGGAATTTTGCCCCAAAATAAGTGGAATTTCTGAGTTTTGCCCCATAATATAGAGAATTTCTGTCTTTTTGCCCAAACATATAGAGATTTTCTGCATTTTTGCCCCACAATTAGGGGAATTTCTGCAATTTTGCTCCAAAATACATGGAATTTCTGCCTTTTTGCCTGAAAATAAAAAGAATGCATACCTTTTTGCCTTAAAAAAAAGGGAAATTTCTTCATTTTTGCTCCTAAATAAAGGGAATTTCTGCTTTTTTGCCTCTAAATAAGTGGAATTTCTGTCTTTTTCCCCCAAAACAAAGGGAATTCCTGTCTTTTTTGCCCAAAAATAAGGAAAAATTCTGACTTATTACTCTGAAGTAAGTGAAATTTCTGCAATTTTGCCCCAAAATAAGGGAAATTTCTACTTTTTTGCTACCAAATAAAGGGAATTTCAGCCTTTTTACCTCGAAATAAGGGGAATTTCTACATTTTGCTACAAAATATTAGGAATTTCTGCCTTTTTGCCTCAATATAAGGAAAATTTCTGCCTTTTTTTCCTGAAATAAGTGAAATTTCTGCATTTTGCCCCAAAATAAGTGAAATTTCTGCATTTTGCCCCAAAATAAGTGGAATTTCTGAGTTTTGCCCCAAAATAAGAAGAATTTCTGTCTTTTTGCCCCAACATATAGAGAATTTCTGCCTTTTTGCCCCACAATTGGGGGAATTTCTGCAATTTTGCTCCAAAATATGGGGAATTTCTGCCTTTTTGACCAAAAATAAGAAGAATGCAAACATTTTTGCCATAAAAAGGAAATTTCTTCATTTTTGCTCCAAAATAAGGGGAATTTCTGCTTTTGTGCCTCTAAATAAGTGGAATTTCTGTATTTTTCCCCCAAAACAAAGGGAATTCCTGTCTTTTTGCCCCAAAATAAAGAAAATTTCTAACTTATTACCCTGAAATAAGTGAAATTTCTGCAATTTTGCCCCAAAATAAAAGAAATTTTTGCCTTATTGCCCCCAAATAAGGGGAATTTCAGCCTTTTTACCTCAAAATAAGGGGAATTTCTGCATTTATGCCTCAAAATATTAGGAATTTCTGCCTTTTTGCCCCAAAATAAGAAAATTTCTGCTTTTTTTCCCTGAAATAAGTGAAATTTCTGCAATTTTGCCTCAAAATTAGGGAAATTTCTGCCTTTTTGCCCCCAAATTAGGGGACTTTCAGCCTTTTTACCTCAAAAAAAGAAGAATTTCTGCATTTTTGTTACAAAATATTAGGAATTTCTGCCTTTTTTCCCAAAATAAGGAAAACTTCTGCCTTTTTTCTTAAATAAGTGAAATTTCTGCAATTTTGCCCCAAAATAAGTGAAATTTCTGCAATTTTGCCCCAAAATAAGTGAAATTTCTGCAATTTTGCCCCAAATTAAGGGAAATTTCTGGAATTTTGCCCCAAAATAAGTGGAATTTCTGAGTTTTGCCCTAAAATAAGAAGAATTTCTGTCTTTTTGCCCCAACATATAGAGAATTTCTGCCTTTTTGCCAAACAATTAGAAGAATTTCTGCAATTTTGCTCCAAAATACAGGGAATTACTGCCTTTTTGCCCGAAAATAAGAAGAATGCATATCTTTTTGCCATAAAAATGGGGAATTTCTTCATTTTTCCTCCAAAATAAGGAAAATTTCTGCATTTTTGCCTCTAAATAAGTGGAATTTCTGTCTTTTCCCCCCAAAACAAAAGGAATTCCTTTCTTTTTTGCCCCAAAATAAGGAAAATTTCTGACTTACTACCCTGAAATAAGTGAAATTTCTGCAATTTTGCCCCAAAATAAAAAAAAAATTTTTGCCTTCTTGCCCCCAAATAAGGGGAATTTCAGCCTTTTTACCTCAAAATAAAGGGAATTTCTGCATTTTTGCCACAAAATATTATTAATTTCTGCCTTTTTGACACAAATAAGAAAATTTCTGCTTTTTTTCTGAAATAAGTGAAATTTCTGCAATTTTGCCCCAAAATAAGTGAAATTTCTGCAATTTTGCCCCAAAATAAGGGAAATTTCTGGAATTTTGCCCAAAAATAAGTGGAATTTTTGAGTTTTGCCCCAAAATAAGGAGAATTTCTGTCTTTTTGCCCCAACATATAGGGAAATTTTGCCTTTTTGCCCCACAATTAGGGGAATTTCTGCAATTTTGCTCCAAAGTACGGGGAATTTCTGCCTTTTTGCCCGAAAATAAGAAGAATGCACACCTTTTTGCCATAAAAAAGAGAAATTTCTGCAATTTTGCTCCAAAATAAAGGGAATTTCTGCTTTTTTGCCTCTAAATAAGTAAAATTTCTCTCTTTTCCCCCCCCAAAAAAGGGAATTTCTGTCTTTTTGGCCCCAAAATAAAGAAAATTTCTGACTTATTACCCTGAAATAAGTGAAATTTCTGAAATTTTGCCCCAAAATGAGAAAAATTTCTCCAATTTTGCCCCAAAATAAGGGAAATTTCTGGAATTTTGCCCCAAAATAAGTGGAATTTCTGAGTTTTGCCCCAAAATAAGGAGAATTTCTGTCTCTCTGCCCTAACATATAGGGAATTTCTGCCTTTTTGCACCACAATTAGGGGAATTTCTACAATTTTGCTCCAAAATACGGGGAATTTCTGCTTTTTAGCCCGAAAATAAGGGGAATTTATACCTTTTGCCACAAAAAAGGGAAATTTCTTCATTTTTGCTCCAAAATAAGGGGAATTTCTGCTTTTTGCCTCTAAATAAGTGGAATTTCTCTCTTTTTCTCTCAAAACAAAGAAAATTTCTGTCATTTTTGCCCCAAAATAAGCAAAATTTCTGACTTATTACACTGAAAACAGTGAAATTTCATCAATTTTGCCCCAAAATAAGAGAAATTTCTGCCTTTCTGCCCCTAAATAAGGGTAATTTCAGCCTTTTTACCTCATAATAAGGGGAATATCTGCATTTTTGCCACAAAATATTAGGAATTTCTGCCTTTTTGCCCCAAAATAAAGAAAATTTCTGCCTTTCTTCCCTGAAATAAGTGAAATTTCTGCAATTTTGCCCTAAAATAAGTGAAATTTCTGCAATTTTTCTCCAAAATAAGAAAAATTTCTGGAATTTCGCCCCAAAATATGTGAAATTTCTGAGTTTTGCCCCATAATAAGAAGAATTTTTGTCTTTTTGCCCCAACATATAGGGAATTTCTGCCTTTTGGCCCCACATTTAGGGGAATTTCTGCAATTTTGCTCCAAAATACGGGAAATTTCTGCCTTTTTGCCTGAAAATAAGAAGAATGCATTCCTTTTTGCGATAAAAAAGGGAAATTTCTTCATTTTTGCTCCAAAATAAGGGGAATTTCTGCTTTATTGCCTCTTAATAAGTAAAGTTACTGTCTTTTTCCCACAAAACAAAAAGAATTTCTGTCTTTTTTGCCACAAAATAAGAAAAATTTCTGACTTATTACCCTGAAATAAGTGAAATTTCTGCAATTTTTTCCCAAAAAAAAAAAGAAATTTCTGCCTTTTTGCACCCAAATAAGGGGAATTCCAGCTTTTTTACCTCAAAATAAGGGGAATTTCTGCATTTTTGCCACAAAATATGAGAAATTTCTGCCTTTTTGCTCAAAAATAAGAAAATTTCTGCTTTTTTTCCCTGAAATAAGTGAAATTTCTGCAATTTTGCCCTAAAATAAGAGAAATTTTTGCAATTTTGCCCCAAAATAAGTGAAATTTCTGCAATTTTTCTCCAAAATAAGAAAAATTTCTGGAATTTAGCCCCAAAATATGTGAAATTTCTGAGTTTTGCCCCAAAATAAGGAGAAATTTTGTCTTTTTGCCCCAACATATAGGGAATTTCTGCATTTTGGCCCCACTTTTAGGGGAATTTCTGCAATTTTGCTCCAAAATACGGGGAATTTCAGCCTTTTTGCCTGAAAGTAAGAAGAATGCATACCTTTTTGCCATAAAAAAGAAATTCCTTCATTTTTGCTCCAAAAAAAAGGAATTTCTGCTTTTTTGCCTCTAAATAAGTGGAATTTCTGTTTTTTTCCCCCAAAACAAAGGGATTTTTTGTATTTTTGCACCAAAATAAGGAAAAATTCTGACTTATTACCCTGAAGTAAGTGAAATTTCTTCAATTTTGCCCCAAAATAAGGGAAAATTCTGCTTTTTTGCCCCCAAATAAGGGGAATTTCAGCCTTTTTACCTCAAAATAAGGTGAATTTCTGCATTTTTGCCACAAAATATTAGGAATTTCTGCCTTTTTGCCCCAAAATAAGAAAATTTCTCCTTTTTTTCCAAGAAATAAGTGAAATTTCTGCAATTTTGCCCCAAAATAAGTGAAATTTCTACAATTTTGTCCCAAAATAAGGGAAATTTCTGGAATTTTGCCCCTAAATAAGTGGAATTTCTGAGTTTTGCCCCAAAATAAAAAGAATTTCTTTTTTTTCCCCAACATATAGAGATTTTCTGCCTTTTTGCACCACTATTAGGGGAATTTCTGCAATTTTGCTCCAAAATACGGGGAATTTCTGCCTTTTTGCCCGAAAATAAGAAGAATGCATACCTTTTTGCCATAAAAAGTAAATTTCTTCATTTTTGCTCCAAAATAAGGGGAATTTCTGCTTTTTTGCCTCTAAATAAGTGGAATTTCTGTCTTTTTCCCCCAAAACAAAGGGAATTCCTGTCTTTTTTGCCCCAAAATAAAGAAAATTTCTGACTTATTACCCTTAAATAAGTGAAATTTCTGCAATTTTGCCCCAAAATAAAGGAAATTTTTGCCTTATTGCCCCCAAATAAAAGGAATTTCAGCCTTTTTACCTCAAAATAAGGGGAATTTCTGCATTTATGCCACAAAATATTAGGAATTTCTGCCGTTTTACCCTAAAATAAGAAAATTTCTGCTTTTTTTCCCTGAAATAAGTGAAATTTCTGCAATTTTGCCCCAAAATAAGTGAAATGTCTGCAATTTTGCCACAAAATAAGGGAAATTTCTGGAATTTTGCCCAAAAATAAGTTTAATTTCTGAGTTTTGCACCAAAATAAGGAGAATTTCTGTCTTTTTGCCCCAACATATAGGCAATTTCTGCCTTATTGCCCCACAATTAGGGGAATTTCTTCATTTTTGCTCCAAAATAAGGGGAATTTCTGCTTTTTTGCCTCTAATTAAGTGGAATTTCTGTCTTTTCCCCCCAAAACAAAGGGAATTTCTGTCTTTTTGCCCCAAAATAAGGAAAAATTCTGACTTTTTACCCTGAAGTAAGTGAAATTTCGGCAATTTTGTCCCAAAATAAGGGAAATTTCTGCATATTTGCCCCTAAATAAGGGGAATTTCAGACTTTTTACCTCGAAATAAGGGGAATTTCTGCATTTTTGCAACAAATTATTTGGAATTTCTGCCTTTTTGCCCCAAAATAAGGAAAATTTCTGCCTTTTTTCCCTGAAATAAGTGAAATTTCTGCAATTTTGCCCCAAAATAAGTGAAATTTCTGCATATTTGCCCCAAAATAAGTGAAATTTCTGCAATTTTGCCCCAAAATAAGGAAAATTTCTGGAATTTTGCCCCAAAATAAGTGGAATTTCTGAGTTTTGCCCCAAAATATAGAGAATTTCTGTCTTTTTGCCCCAACATATAGAGATTTTCTGCATTTTTGCCCCACAATTAGGGGAATTTCTGCAATTTTGCTCCAAAATACATGGAATTTCTGCCTTTTTGCCCGAAAATAAAAAGAATGCATACCTTTTTGCCTTAAAAAAAGGGAAATTTCTTCATTTTTGCTCCTAAATAAAGGGAATTTCTGCTTTTTTGCCTCTAAATAAGTGGAATTTCTGTCTTTTTCCCCCAAAACAAAGGGAATTCCTGTCTTTTTTGCCCAAAAATAAGGAAAAATTCTGACTTATTACTCTGAAGTAAGTGAAATTTCTGCAATTTTGCCCCAAAATAAGGGAAATTTCTACTTTTTTGCTACCAAATAAAGGGAATTTCAGCCTTTTTACCTCGAAATAAGGGGAATTTCTACATTTTGCTACAAAATATTAGGAATTTCTGCCTTTTTGCCTCAATATAAGGAAAATTTCTGCCTTTTTTCCTGAAATAAGTGAAATTTCTGCATTTTGCCCCAAAATAAGTGAAATTTCTGCATTTTGCCCCAAAATAAGTGGAATTTCTGAGTTTTGCCCCAAAATAAGAAGAATTTCTGTCTTTTTGCCCCAACATATAGAGAATTTCTGCCTTTTTGCCCCACAATTGGGGGAATTTCTGCAATTTTGCTCCAAAATATGGGGAATTTCTGCCTTTTTGCCCAAAAATAAGAAGAATGCAAACATTTTCGCCATAAAAAGGAAATTTCTTCATTTTTGCTCCAAAATAAGGGGAATTTCTGCTTTTGTGCCTCTAAATAATTGGAATTTCTGTATTTTTCCCCCAAAACAAAGGGAATTCCTGTCTTTTTTGCCCCAAAATAAAGAAAATTTCTAACTTATTACCCTGAAATAAGTGAAATTTCTGCAATTTTGCCCCAAAATAAAAGAAATTTTTGCCTTATTGCCCCCAAATAAGGGGAATTTCAGCCTTTTTACCTCAAAATAAGGGGAATTTCTGCATTTATGCCTCAAAATATTAGGAATTTCTGCCTTTTTGCCCCAAAATAAGAAAATTTCTGCTTTTTTTCCCTGAAATAAGTGAAATTTCTGCAATTTTGCCTCAAAATTAGGGAAATTTCTGCCTTTTTGCCCCCAAATAAGGGGAATTTCAGCCTTTTTACCTCAAAAAAAGAAGAATTTCTGCATTTTTGTCACAAAATATTAGGAATTTCTGCCTTTTTACCCAAAATAAGGAAAACTTCTGCCTTTTTTCTTAAATAAGTGAAATTTCTGCAATTTTGCCCCAAAATAAGTGAAATTTCTGCAATTTTGCCCCAAAATAAGTGAAATTTCTGCAATTTTGCCCCAAATTAAGGGAAATTTCTGGAATTTTGCCCCAAAATAAGTGGAATTTCTGAGTTTTGCCCTAAAATAAGAAGAATTTCTGTCTTTTTGCCCCAACATATAGAGAATTTCTGCCTTTTTGCCAAACAATTAGGGGAATTTCTGCAATTTTGCTCCAAAATACAGGGAATTACTGCCTTTTTGCCCGAAAATAAGAAGAATGCATACCTTTTTGCCATAAAAATGGGGAATTTCTTCATTTTTGCTCCAAAATAAGGAAAATTTCTGCATTTTTGCCTCTAAATAAGTGGAATTTCTGTCTTTTCCCCCCAAAACAAAAGGAATTCCTTTCTTTTTTGCCCCAAAATAAGGAAAATTTCTGACTTACTACCCTGAAATAAGTGAAATTTCTGCAATTTTGCCCCAAAATAAAAAAAATTTTTTGCCTTCTTGCCCCCAAATAAGGGGAATTTCAGCCTTTTTACCTCAAAATAAGGGGAATTTCTGCATTTTTGCAACAAAATATTATTAATTTCTGCCTTTTTGACCCAAAATAAGAAAATTTCTGCTTTTTTTTCTGAAATAAGTGAAATTTCTGCAATTTTGCCCCAAAATAATGAAATTTCTGCAATTTTGCCCCAAAATAAGGGAAATTTCTGGAATTTTGCCCAAAAATAAGTGGAATTTTTGAGTTTTGCCCAAAAATAAGGAGAATTTCTGTCTTTTTGCCCCAACATATAGGGAAATTTTGCCTTTTTGCCCCACAATTAGGGGAATTTCTGCAATTTTGCTCCAAAATACGGGGAATTTCTGCCTTTTTGCCCGAAAATAAGAAGAATGCATACCTTTTTGCCATAAAAAAGAGAAATTTCTGCAATTTTGCTCCAAAATAAGGGGAATTTCTGCTTTTTTGCCTCTAAATAAGTAAAATTTCTCTCTTTTCCCCCCCAAAAAAAGGGAATTTCTGTCTTTTTGGCCCCAAAATAAAGAAAATTTCTGACTTATTACCCTGAAATAAGTGAAATTTCTGAAATTTTGCCCCAAAATGAGGGAAATTTCTCCAATTTTGCCCCAAAATAAGGGAAATTTCTGGAATTTTGCCCCAAAATAAGTGGAATTTCTAAGTTTTGCCCCAAAATAAGGAGAATTTCTGTCTCTTTGCCCTAACATATAGGGAATTTCTGCCTTTTTGCACCACAATTAGGGGAATTTCTACAATTTTGCTCCAAAATACGGGGAATTTCTGCTTTTTAGCCCGAAAATAAGGGGAATGTATACCTTTTGCCACAAAAAAGGGAAATTTCTTCATTTTTGCTCCAAAATAAGGGGAATTTCTGCTTTTTTGCCTCTAAATAAGTGGAATTTCTGTCTTTTTCACTCAAAACAAAGAAAATTTCTGTCATTTTTGCCCCAAAATAAGCAAAATTTCTGACTTATTACACTGAAAATAGTGAAATTTCATCAATTTTGCCCCAAAATAAGAGAAATTTCTGCCTTTCTGCCCCTAAATAAGGGGAATTTCAGCCTTTTTACCTCATAATAAGGGGAATTTCTGCATTTTTGCCACAAAATATTAGGAATTTCTGCCTTTTTGCCCCAAAATATAGAAAATTTCTGCCTTTCTTCCCTGAAATAAGTGAAATTTCTGCAATTTTGCCCTAAAATAAGTGAAATTTCTGCAATTTTTCTCCAAAATAAGAAAAATTTCTGGAATTTTGCCCCAAAATATGTGAAATTTCTGAGTTTTGCCCCATAATAAGAAGAATTTCTGTCTTTTTGCCCCAACATATAGGGAATTTCTGCCTTTTGGCCCCACATTTAGGGGTATTTCTGCAATTTTGCTCCAAAATATGGGAAATTTCTGCCTTTTTGCCTGAAAATAAGAAGAATGCATTCCTTTTTGCCATAAAAAAGGAAAATTTCTTCATTTTTGCTCCAAAATAAGGGGAATTTCTGCTTTATTGCCTCTTAATAAGTAAAATTACTGTCTTTTTCCCACAAAACAAAAAGAATTTCTGTCTTTTTGCCGCAAAATAAGATAAATTTCTGACTTATTACCCTGAAATAAGTGAAATTTCTGCAATTTTTTCCCAAAAAAAAAAGAAATTTCTGCCTTTTTGCACCCAAATAAGTGGAATTCCAGCTTTTTTACCTCAAAATAAGGGGAATTTCTGCATTTTTGCCACAAAATATGAGAAATTTCTGCCTTTTTGCCCCAAAATAAGAAAATTTCTGCTTTTTTTCCCTGAAATAAGTGAAATTTCTGCAATTTTGCCCTAAAATAAGAGAAATTTTTGCAATTTTGCCCCAAAATAAGTGAAATTTCTGCAATTTTTCTCCAAAATAAGAAAAATTTCTGGAATTTTGCCCCAAAATATGTGAAATTTCTGAGTTTTGCCCCAAAATAAGGAGAAATTCTGTTTTTTGCCCCAACATATAGGGAATTTCTGCCTTTTGGCCCCACATTTAGGGGAATTTCTGCAATTTTGCTCCAAAATACAGGAAATTTCTTCCTTTTTGTCCGAAAATAAGAAGAATGCATACCTTTTTGCCATAAAAAAGGGAAATTTCTTCATTTTTGCTCCAAAATAAGGGGAATTTCTGCTTTTTTGCCTCAAAATAAGTGGAATTTCTGTCTTTTCTCCCCAAAACAAAGGAAATTTCTGTAATTTTTGCCCCAAAACAAGAAAAATTTCTGACTTATTACCCTGAAATAAGTGAAATTTCTGCAATTTTACCCCAAAATAAGGGAAATTTCTGCATTTTTGCTCCCAAATAAGAGGATTTTCAGCCTTTTTACCTCAAAATAAGGGGAATTTCTGCATTTTTGCCACAACATATGAGAAATTTCTGCCTTTTTGCCCCACAATAAGAAAAATTCTAATTTTTTTCCCTGAAATAAGTGAAATTTCTGCAATTTTGCCCCAATATAAGTGAAATTTCTGCAATTTTGCCCCAAAATAAGGGAAATTTCTGGAATTTTGCCCCAAAATAAGTGGAATTTTAGAGTTTTACCCCAAAATAAGGAGAATTTCTGTCTTTTTGCCCAAACATATAGGGAATTTCTGCATTTTTGCCCCACAATTAGAGGAATTTCTGCAATTTTGCTGCAAAATACGGGGAATTTCTGCCTTTTTGCCTGAAAATAAGAAGAATGCATTCCTTTTTGCCATAAAAAAGATAAATTTCTTCATTTTTGCTCCAAAATATGGGGAATTTCTGCTTTATTGCCTCAAAATAAGTAAAATTTCTGTCTTTTTCCCACAAAACAATGGGAATTTCTGTCTTTTTTGCCGCAAAATAAGAAAAATTTTTGACTTATTATCCTGAAATAAGTGAAATTTCTGCAATTTTGCCCCAAAATAAAGGAAATTTCTGCCTTTTTTCCCCCAAATAAGGGGAATTTCAGCCTCTTTGCCTCAAAATAAGGGGAATTTCTGCATTTTTGCCACAAAATATTAGAAATTTCTGCCTTTCTGCCTCAAAATAAGGAAAATTTCTGACTTTTTGCCCTGAAATGAAATAAATTTCTAAAATTTTCCCCAAAATAAGGGAAATGTCTGCTTTTTGCCACAAAATAAGAGGAATTTCTTACCTTTTGCCCCTAAATAAGGGGAATTTCAGCCTTTTTACCTTAAAATAATCGGAATTTCTGCATTTTTCCCCAAAATATGGGAAATTTCTGCATTTTGCCCAAAATAAGAAAAATTTCTGCAATTTTGTACCAAAATAAAAGAAATTTCTGCCTTTTTGCCCCCAAATAAGGGGAATTTCAGCCTTTTTACCTCAAAATAAGGGGAATTTCTGCTTTTTTGCCACAAAATATTAGGAATTTCTGCCTTTTTGCCCCAAAATAAGAAAAATTTCTGCAATTTTGTACCAAAATAAAAGAAATTTCTGCCTTTTTGACCCAAAATAAGAAAATTTCTGCTTTTTTCTGAAATAAGTGAAATTTCTGCAATTTTGCCCCAAAATAAGTGAAATTTCTGAGTTTTGCCCCACAATAAGGAGAATTTCTGTCTTTTTGCCCCAACATATAGAAAATTTCTGCCTCTTGGCCCCACAATTAGGGGAATTTCTGCAATTTTGCTTCAAAATACGGGGAATTTCTGCCTTTTTGCCCGAAAATAAGAAGAATGCATACCTTTTTGCCATAAAAAATGGAAATTTCTTCATTTTTGCTCCAAAATAAGTGGAATTTCTGCTTTTTTGCCTCTAAATAAGAGGAATTTCTGTCTTTCTCCCCCAAAACAAAAGGAATTTCTGTCTTTTTTACCCCAAAATAAGGAAAATTTCTGACTTATTACTTTGAAGTAAGTGAAATTTCAGCAATTTTGCCCCAAAATAAGGGAAATTTCTGACTTTTTGCCCCCAAATAAGGGGAATTTCAGCCTTTTTACCTCAAAATAAGGGGAATTTCTGCATTTTGCCACAAAATATTAGGAATTTCTGCCTTTCTGCCCCAAAATAAGGAAAATTTCTGACTTTTTGCCCTGAAGTAAGTTAAATCTCTAAAATTTTTCCCAAAAACAAGGGAAATATCTACTTTTGGCACCAAAATAATGGGAATTTCTTACTTTTTGCCCCCAAATAATAGGAATTTCAGCCATCTTACCTCAAAATAAAAGGAATTTCTGCATTTTTGCCCCAAAATATGGGAAATTTCTGCCTTTTTGCCCAAAATAAGAAAAATTTCTGCAATTTTGTACCAAAATAAAAGAAATTTCTACGTTTTTGCCTCCAAATAAGAAATATTCTTCATTTTATCCTTGAAATAAGTGAAATTTCTGCAATTTGCCCCAAAATAAGTGAAATTTCTGCAATTTTGCCCCAAAATAAGGGAAATTTCTGGAATTTTGCCCCAAAATAAGTGGAATTTCTGAGTTTTGCACCAAAATAATGAGAATTTCTGTCTTTTTGCCCCAACATATAGGGAATTTCTGCCTTTTTGCCTCACAATTAGGGGAATTTCTGCAATTTTGCCCCAAAATACAGGGAATTTCTGCCTTTGTGTCCAAAATAAGAAGAATGCATACCTTTTTGCCACAAAATAGGGAAATTTCTGCAATTTTGCTCCACAATAAGGGGAATTTCTGCTTTTTTGCCTCTAAATAAGTGGAATTACTCTCTTTTCTCCCCAAAACAAAGGGAATTTCTGTCTTTTTTGTCCCAAAATAAAAAAAAAATTTCTGACTTATTACCCTGAAATAAGTGAAATTTCTGCAATTTTGCCTCAAAATAAGAGAAATTTCTGCCTTTTTGCCCCCAAATAAGGAGAATTTCAGCATTTTTACTTCAACATAAGAGGGAATTTCTGCATTTTTGCCCCAAAATATGGGAAATTTCTGTCTTTTTGCCCCAAAATAAGAAAAATTTCTGCAATTTTGTACCAAAATAAAAGAAATTTCTGCTTTTTTGCCCCAAAATAAGAAAATTTCTGCTTTTTTTCTGAAATAAGTGAAATTTCTGCAATTTTGCCTCAAAATAATTGAAATTTCTGAGTTTTTCTCCTAAATAAGGAGAATTTCTGTCTTTTTGCCCCAACATATAGGGAATTTCTGCCTTTTTGCCCCACAATTAGGAGAATTTCTTCAATTTTGCTCCAAAATACAGGGAATTTCTTCCTTTTTGCCTGAAAATAAGAGGAATGCATAACTTTTTGCCATAAAAAAGGGAAATTTCTTCATTTTTGCTCCAAAATAAGGGGAATTTCTGTCTTTTTGCCCCAACATATAGGGAATTTCTGCCATTTTGCCCCAAAATTAGAGGAATTTCTTCAATTTTGCTTCAAAATACGGGGAATTTCTGCCTTTTTGCCTGAAAATAAGAGGAATGCATACCTTTTTGCCATAAAAAAGGGAAATCTCCTCATTTTTGCTCCAAAATAAGGGGAATTTCTGCATTTTTGCCTCTAAATAAGTAAAATTTCTGTCTTTTTCCCACAAAACAAAGGGAATTTTTGTCTTTTTGCTTCAAAATAAGAAAAATTTCTGACTTATTACCCTGAAATAAGTGAAATTTCTTCAATTTTGCTCCAAAATAAGGGAAATTTCTGCCTTTTTGCCCCCAAATAAGGGGAATTTCAGCCTTTTTACCTCAAAATAAAAGGAATTTCTGCATTTTTGCCACAAAATATTAGGAATTTCTGTCTTTGTGCCCCAAAATAATCAAAATTTCTGACTTTTTGCCCTGAAATAAGTTAAATTTCTAAAATTTTTCCCCAAAATATGGGAAATGTCTGCTTTTTGCCCCAAAATAAGGGGAATTTCTTACTTTTTGCCCCCAAATAAGGGGAATTTCAGCATTTTTACCTCAAAATAAGGGGAATTTCTGCATTTTAGCCCCAAAATATGGGAAATTTCTGCTTTTTGGCCCAAAATAAGAAAAATTTCTGCAATTTTGTACCAAAATTATAGAAATCTCTGCCTTTTTGCCCCCTAATAAGGGGAATTTCAGCCTTTTTACCTCAAAATAAGGGGAATTTCTGCATTTTTGCCCTAAAATATGGGAAATTTCTGCTTTTTTGCCCCAAAATAAGAAAAATTTCTTCAATTTTGTACCAAAATGAAAGAAATTTCTACCTTTTTCCCCGAAAATAAGAAAATTTCTGCTTTTTTTCTGAAATAAGTGAAATTTCTGCAATTTTGCCCCAAAAATAAGTGAAATTTCTGAGTTTTGCCCCACAATAAGGAGAATTTCTGTCTTTTTGCCCCAACATATAGAAAATTTCTGCCTCTTGGCCCCACAATTAGGGGAATTTCTGCAATTTTGCTCCAAAATACGGGGAATTTCTGCCTTTTTGCCCGAAAATAAGAAGAATGCATAACTTTTTGCCATAAAAAATGGAAATTTCTTCATTTTTGCTCCAAAATAAGTGGAATTTCTGCTTTTTTGCCTCTAAATAAGAGGAATTTCTGTCTTTCTCCCCCAAAACAAAAGGAATTTCTGTCTTTTTTACCCCAAAATAAGGAAAATTTCTGACTTATTACTTTGAAGTAAGTGAAATTTCTGCAATTTTGCCCCAAAATAAGGGAAATTTCTGACTTTTTGCCCCCAAATAAGGGGAATTTCAGCCTTTTTACCTCAAAATAAGGGGAATTTCTGCATTTTGCCACAAAATATTAGGAATTTCTGCCTTTCTGCCCCAAAATAAGGAAAATTTCTGACTTTTTGCCCTGAAATAAGTTAAATTTCTAAAATTTTTCCCAAAAACAAGGGAAATGTCTGCTTTTGGCACCAAATTAATGGGAATTTCTTACTTTTGCCCCCAAATAATAGGAATTTCAGCCTTTTTACCTCAAAATAAAAGGAATTTCTGCATTTTTACCCCAAAATATGGGAAATTTCTGCCTTTTTGCCCAAAATAAGAAAAATTTCTGCAATTTTGTACCAAAATAAAAGAAATTTCTACGTTTTTGCCTCCAAATAAGAAAAATTCTTCATTTTATCCTTGAAATAAGTGAAATTTCTGCAATTTGCCCCAAAATAAGTGAAATTTCTGCAATTTTGCCCCAAAATAAGGGAAATTTCTGGAATTTTGCCCCAAAATAAGTGGAATTTCTGAGTTTTGCCCCAAAATAATGAGAATTTCTGTCTTTTTGCCCCAACATATAGGGAATTTCTGCCTTTTTGTCCCACAATTAGGGGAATTTCTGAAATTTTGCTCCAAAATACGAGGAATTTCTGCATTTTTTGCCCGAAAATAAAAAGAATGCATACCTTTTTGCCATAAAAAAGGAAAATTTCTGAAATTTTGTTCCAAAATAAGGGCAATTTCTGCTTTTTTGCCTTTAAATAAGTGGAATTTATGTCTTTTTTCCCCAAAACAAAGGGAATTTCTGTCTTTTTTGCCCCAAAATAAGGAAAATTTCTGAATTATTACCCTGAAATAAGTGATGTTTCTGCAATTTTGCCCCAAAATAAGAGAAATTTCTGCCTTTTTGCCTCCAAGTAAGGGAAATTTTAGCCTATTTCCTTCAAAATAAGGGGAATTTCTGCATTTTTGCCCCAAAATATGGGAAATTTCTGCCTTTTGGCCCCAAAATAAGAAAAATTTCTGCAATTTTGTACCAAAATAAAAAAATTTCTGCCTTTTGCCCCAAAATAAGAAAATTTCTGCTTTTTTTCTGAAATAAGTGAAATTTCTGCAATTTTGCCCCAAAATAAGGGAAATTTCTGCCTTTTTGCCCCCAAATACGGGGAATTTCAGCCTTTTTACCTCAAAATAAGGGGAATTTCTGCATTTTTGGACCAAAATATGGGTAATTTCTGACTTTTTGCCTCAAAAAAAAGAAAATTTCTTCTTTTTTCCATGAAATAAGTGAAATTTCTGCAATTTTGCCCCAAAATAAGTGAAATTTCTGCAATTTTGCCACAAAATAAAAGAAATTTCTGGAATTATGCTCCAAAATAAGTGGAATTTCTGAGTTTTGCCCCAAAATAAAGAGAATTTCTGATTTTTGCCCCAAAATATAGGGAATTTCTGACTTTTTGCCCCACAATTATGGGAATTTCTGAAATTTTGCTCCAAATTACAGGGAATTTCTGCCTTTTTGCCCAAAAATAAAAAGAATGCATACCTTTTTGCCATAAAAAAGGGAAATTTCTGCAATTTTGCTCCAAAATAAGGGGAATTTCTGCTTTTTTGCCTCTAAATAAGTGGAATTTCTGTCTTTTTCCCGCAAAACAAAGAGAATTTCTGTCTTTTTTGCTCCAAAATAAGAAAAATTTCTGACTTATTACCCTGAAATAAGTGAAATTTCTGCAATTTTGCCCCAAAATAAGAGAAATTTCTGCCTTTTTGCCCCCAAATAAGAGGAATTTCAGCCTTTTTACCTCAAAATAAGGGGAATTTCTGCATTTTTGCCACAAAATATTAGGAATTTCTGCATTTTGCACAAAATAAGGAAAATTTCTGTTTTTTTTCTCTGAAATAAGTGAAATTTCTGCAATTTTGCCCCAAAATAACTGAAATTTCTTCAATTTTGCCCCAAAATTAGGGAAATTTCTGGAATTTTGCCCCAAAATACGTGCAATTTCTGAGTTTTGCCCCAAAATAAGGAGAATTTCTGTCTTTTTGCCCCAACATATAGGCAATTTCTGCCTTTTTGCCCCACAATTAAGGGAATTTCTGCAATTTTGCTCAAAAATAAAGGGACTTTCTGCTTTTTAGCCTGAAAATAAGGAGAATGTATACCTTTTGCCACAAAAAAGAAAAATTCATTTTTGCTCAAAAATAAAAGGAATTTCTGCTTTTTTGCTTCCAAAAATGTGGAATTTCTGTCTTTTTCCCCTAAAAACAAAGGGAATTTCTGTCTTTTTTGCCCCAAAATAAGGAAAATTTCTGACTTATTACCCTGAAATAAGTGAAATTTCTGAAATTTTGCCCCAAAATAAGGGAAATTTCTGCCTTTTTGCCCCCAAATAAGGGGAATTTCAGCCTTTTTACCTCAAGATAATGGGAAATTCTGCATTTTTCCCCAAAATATGAGGAATTTCAACCATTTTGACCCAAAATAAGAAAAATTTCTGCAATTTTGTACCAAGATAAAAGAAATTTCTGCCTTTTTGCCCCAAAATAAGAAAATTTCTGCTTTTTTTTCTGAAATAAGTGAAATTTCTACAATTTTGCCCCAAAATAAGTGAAATTTCTGCAATTTTGCCCCAAAATAAAGGAAATTTCTGGAATTTTGCCCCAAAATAAGTGGAATTTCTGAGTTTTGCCCCAAAATAAGGAGAATTTCTGTCTTTTTGCCCCAACATATAGGGAATTTCTGCCTTTTTGCCCCATAATTAGGGGAATTTCTGATATTTTGCTCCAAAATACGGAAAATTTCTGCCTTTTTGCTGGAAAATAAGAAGAATGCATAACTTTTTGCTATAAAAAAGGGAAATTTCTTCATTTTTGCTCCAAAATAAGGGGAATTTCTGCTTTTTTGCTTCTGAATAAGTAGAATTTCTGTCTTTTTCCCCCAAAACAAAGGGAATTTCTGTCTTTTTGCCCCAAAATAAGGAATATTTCTGATTATTACCCTGAAATAAGTGAAATTTCTGCAATTTTGCCCCTAAATAAGAAAAAATTTCTGGATTTTTGCCACCAAATAAAAGGAATTTTAGCCTTTTTACCTCGAAATAAGGGGAAATTCTGCATTTTTGCCACAAAATATTAGGAATTTCTGCCTTTTTGCCCCAAAATAATGAAAATTTCTATTTTGCCCCAAAATAAGTGGAATTTCTGAGTTTTGCCCCAAAATAAAGAGAATTTCTGCCTTTTGCCCCAACATATAGGGAATTTCTGCCTTTTTGCCCCACAATTAGGAGAATTTCTGCAATTTTGCTCTATAATACAAGGAATTTCTGCCTTTTTGCCCGAAAATAAGAAGAATGCATACCTTTTTGCCATAAAAAGGGAAATTTCTTCATTTTTGCTCCAAAATAAGAGGAATTTCTGCTTTTTTGCCTCTAAATTAGTGGAATTTCTCTTTTTCTCCCCGAAAACAAAGGGAATTTCTGTCTTTTTTACCCCAAAATAAGGAAAATTTCCGACTTATTACTTTGAAGTAAGTGAAATTTCTGCAATTTTGCCCCAAAATAAGGGAAATTTCTGCCTTTTTGCCCCCAAATAAGGGGAATTTCAGCCTTTTTACCTCAAAATATGGGGAATTCCTGCATTTTTGCCACAAAATATTAGGAATTTCTGCCTTTCTGCCCCAAAATAAGGAAAATTTCTGACTTTTTGCCCTGAAATAATTTAAATTCCTAAAATTTTTCCCGAAAATAAGAAAAATGTCTGCTTTTGGCACCAAAATAATGGGAATTTCTTACTTTTTGCCACCAAATAAGAGGAATTTCAGCCTTTTTACCTCAAAATAAAAGGAATTTTTGCATTTTTGCCCAAAAATATGGGAAATTTCTGCCTTTTTGCCCAAAATAAGAAAAATTTCTGCAATTTTGTACCATAATAAAAGAAATTTCTGCCTTTTTGTCTCAAAATAAGAAAATTTCTGCATTTTTCCCCTGAAATAAGTGAAATTTCTGCATATTTGCCACAAAATAAGTGAAATTTCTGCAATTTTGCAACAAAATAAAGGAAATTTCTGGAATTTTGCCCCAAAATAAGTGGAATTTCTGAGTTTTGCCCAAAAATAAAGAGAATTTCTCCCTTTTTGCCCCATAATTAGGGGAATTTCTGCAATTTTGCTCCAAAATACGGAAAATTTCTGCCTTTTTGCTGGAAAATAAGAAGAATGCATAACTTTTTGCTATAAAAAAGGGAAATTTCTTCATTTTTGTTCCAAAATAACGGGAATTTCTGCTTTTTTGCTTCTAAATAAGTAGAATTTCTGTCTTTTTCCCCCAAAACAAAGGGAATTTCTGTCTTTTTGCCCCAAAATAAGGAATATTTCTGATTATTACCCTGAAATAAGTGAAATTTCTTCAATTTTGCCCCAAAATAAGAAAAAATTTCTGCTTTTTTGCCCCCAAATAAAAGGAATTTTAGCCTTTTTACCTCGAAATAAGTGGAATTTCTGCATTTTTGCCACAAAATATTAGGAATTTCTGCCTTTTTGCCCCAAAATAATGAAAATTTCTATTTTGCCCCAAAATAAGTGGAATTTCTGAGTTTTGCCCCAAAATAAAGAGAATTTCTGCCTTTTTGCCCCAACATATAGGGAATTTCGGCCTTTTTGCCCCACAATTAGGAGAATTTCTGAAATTTTGCTCTATAATACGAGGAATTTCTGTTTTTTTGCCCGAAAATAAGAAGAATGCATACCTTTTTGCTATAAAAAGGGAAATTTCTTCATTTTTGCTCCAAAATAAGAGGAATTTCTGCTTTTTTGCCTCTAAATTAGTGGAATTTCTCTTTTTCTCCCCGAAAACAAAGGGAATTTCTGTCTTTTTTACCCCAAAATAAGGAAAATTTCTGACTTATTACTTTGAAGTAAGTGAAATTTCTGCAATTTTGCCACAAAATAAGGGAAATTTCTGCCTTTTTGCCCCCAAATAAGGGGAATTTCAGCCTTTTTACCTCAAAATAAGGGGAATTCCTGCATTTTTGCCACAAAATATTAGGAATTTCTGCCTTTCTGCCCCAAAATAAGGAAAATTTCTGACTTTTTGCCCTGAAATAAGTTAAATTCCTAAAATTTTTCCCGAAAATAAGAGAAATGTCTGCTTTTGGCACCAAAATAATGGGAATTTCTTACTTTTTGCCCCCAAATAAGAGGAATTTCAGCATTTTTACCTCAAAATAAAAGGAATTTTTGCATTTTTGCCCCAAAATATGGGAAATTTCTGCCTTTTTGCCCAAAATAAGAAAAATTTCTGCAGTTTTGTACCAAAATAAAAGAAATTTCTGCCTTTTTGTCTCAAAATAAGAAAATTTCTGAATTTTTTCCCTGAAATAAGTGAAATTTCTGCAATTTCGCCGCAAAATAAGTGAAATTTCTGCAATTTTTCCCCAAAATAAGGGAAATTTCTGGAATTTTGCCCCAAAATAAGTGGAATTTCTGAGTTTTCCTCCAAAATAAGGAGAATTTCTGTCTTTTTGCCCCAACATACAGGGAATTTCTGCCTTTTTGCCCCACAATTAGGGGAATTTCTGAAATTTTGCTCCAAAATACGGGGAATTTCTGCCTTTTTGCCCGAAAATAAAAAGAATGCATAACTTTTTGCCATAAAAAAGGGAAATTTCTTCATTTTTGCTCCAAAATATGGGGAATTTCTGCTTTTTTGACTCTAAATAAGTGGAATTTCTGTCCTTTTCCCCCAAAACAAAGGGAATTTCTGTCTTTTTTGCCCCAAAATAAGGAAAATTTCTGACTTATTTCCCTGAAATAAGTGAAATTTCTGCAATTTTGCCCCAAAATAAGGGAAATTTCTGCCTTTTTGCCCCCAAATAAGGGGAATTTCAGCCTTTTTACCTCAAAATAAAAGGAATTTCTGCATTTTTGCCCCAAATAATGGGAAATTTCTGCCTTTTGCGCCAAAATAAGAAAATTTCTGCTTTTTTCCATGAAATAATTGAAATTTCTGATATTTTTCCCCAAAATAAGTGAAATTTCTGCAATTTTGCCCCAAAATAAAAGAAATTTCTGGAATTTTGCCCCAAAATAAGTGGAAATTCTGAGATTTGCCCCAAAATAAGGAGACTGTCTGTCTTTTTGCCCCAACATTTAGGGAATTTCTGCCTTTTTGCCCCAAAATTAGGGGAATTTCTGCAATTTTGCTCCAAAATACGAGGAATTTCTGCCTTTTGCCCGAAAATAAGAAGAATGCATACCTTTTTGCCATAAAAAAGTGAAATTTCTGCAATTTTGCTCCAAAATAAGGGGAATTGCTTCTTTTTTGCCTCTAAATAAGTGGAATTTCTGTCTTATTCCCCCAAAACAAAGAGAATTTCTGTCTTTTTTGCCCCAAAATAAGGAAAATTTCTGACTTATTACCCTGAAATAAGTGAAATTTCTCAATTTTCCCCAAAATAATAGAAATTTCTGCCTTTTTGCCCCCAAATAAGGGGAATTTCAGCCTTTCTACCTCAAAATAAGGGGAATTTCTGCATTTTTGTCACAAAATATTAGGAATTTCTGCATTTTGGCCAAAAATAAGGAAAATTTCTGCCTATTTTCCCTGAAATAAGTGAAATTTCTGCAATTTTGCCCCAAAATAAAGGAAATTTCTGGAATTTTGCCCCAAAATAAGTGGAATTTCTGAGTTTTGCCCCAAAATAAGGAGAATTTCTGTCTTTTTGCCCCATCATATAGGGAATTTTTGCCTTTTTGCCCCACAATTAGGGGAATTTCTGCAATTTTGCTCCAAAATACGGAAAATTTCTGCCTTTTTGCTGGAAAATAAGAAGAATGCATAACTTTTTGCTATAAAAAAGGGAAATTTCTTCATTTTTGCTCCAAAATAAGGGGATTTTCTGCTTTTTTGCTTCTGAATAAGTAGAATTTCTGTCTTTTTCCCCCAAAACAAAGGGAATTTCTGTCTTTTTGCCCCAAAATAAGGAATATTTCTGATTATTACCCTGAAATGAGTGAAATTTCTGCAATTTTGCCCCGAAATAAGAAAAAATTTCTGCTTTTTTGCCCCCAAATAAAAGGAATTTTAGCCTTTTTACCTCGAAATAAGGGGAATTTCTGCATTTTTGCAACAAAATATTAGGAATTTCTGCCTTTTTACCCCAAAATAATGAAAATTTCTATTTTGTCCCAAAATAAGTGGAATTTCTGAGTTTTGCCCCAAAATAAAGAGAATTTCTGCTTTTTTGCCCCAACATATAGGGAATTTCTGCCTTTTTGCCCCCAAATAAGGGGAATTTCAGCCTTTCTACCTCAAAATAAGGGGAATTTCTGCATTTTTGTCACAAAATATTAGGAATTTCTGCATTTTGCCCAAAAATAAGGAAAATTTCTGCCTATTTTCCCTGAAATAAGTGAAATTTCTGCAATTTTGCCCCAAAATTATTGAAATTTCTGCAATTTTGCCCCAAAATAAGTGAAAATTTCTGCAATTTTGACCCAAAATAAGGGAAATTTCTGGAATTTTGCCCCAAAATAAGTGGAATTTCAGAGTTTTGCCCCAAAATAAGGAGAATTGTTGTCTTTTTGCGCTAACATATAGGGAATTTCTGCCTTTTGCCCCTCAATTAGGGGAATTTCTGCAATTTTGCTCCAAAATAAAGGGAATTTCTGCTTTTTAGCCTGAAAATAAGGGGAATGTATACCTTTTGCCACAAAAAAAGGGAAATTTCTTCATTTTTGCTCCAAAATAATAGAAATTTCTGCTTTTTTGCCTCCAAAAATGTGAAATTTCTGTCTTTTTCCCCTAAAAACAAAGGAAATTTCTGTCTTTTTTGCCCCAAAATAAGGAAAATTTCTGACTTATTACCCTGAAGTAAGTGAAATTTCTGAAATTTTCCTTCAAAATAAGGGAAATTTCTGCCTTTTTGCCCCCAAATAAGAGGAATTTCAGCCTTTTTACCTCAAGATAATGGGAATTTCTGCATTTTTGCCCCAAAATATTGGAAATTTCTGACTTTTTGCCCCAAAATAAAAAAATTTCTGCAATTTTGTACCAAGATAAAAGAAATTTCTGCTTTTTTGCCCCAAAATAAGAAAATTTCTGCTTTTTTTTCTGAAATAAGTGAAATTTCTACAATTTTGCCCCAAAATAAGTGAAATTTCTGCAATTTTGCCACAAAATAAGGGAAATTTCTGGAATTTTGCACCAAAATATGTGGAATTTCTGAGTTTTGCCCCAAAATAAGGAGAATTTCTTTCATTTTGCCCCAACATATAGGGAATTTCTGCCTTTTTGCCCCACAATTAGAGGAATTTCTGCAATTTTGCTCCAAAATACAGAAAATTTCTACCTTTTTGCTGGAAAATAAGAAGAATGCATAACTTTTTGCTATAAAAAATGAAACTTCTTCATTTTTGCTCCAAAATAAGGGGAATTTCTGTTTTTTGCTTCTAAATAAGTAGAATTTCTGTCTTTTTCCCCCAAAACAAAGGGAATTTCTGTCCTTTTTGGCCCAAAATAAGGAATATTTCTGATTATTACCCTGAAATAAGTGAAATTTCTGCAAATTTGCCACAAAATAAGAAAAAATTCATGCTTTTTTGCCCCCAAATGAGGGGAATTTCAGCCTTTTTACCCCAAAATAAGGGGAATTTCTGCTTTTTTGCCACAAAATATTAGGAATTTCTGCCTTTTTGCCACAAAATAAGGGAAATTTCTGGAATTTTGCCCCAAAATAAGTGGAATTTCTGAGTTTTGCCCCAAAATAAGAATTTCTACCTTTTTGCCCCAACATATAGGGAATTTCTGCCTTTTTGCCCCACAATTAGGGGAATTTCTGCTTTTTTGCCTCTAAATTAGTGGAATTTCTCTCTTTCTCCCCCAAAACAAAGGGAATTTCTGTTTTTTTTACCCCAAAATAAGGAAAATTTCTGACTTATTACTTTGAAGTAAGTGAAATTTCTGCAATTTTGCCCCAAAATAAGTGGAATTTCTGAGTTTTGCCCCAAAATAAGGAGAATTTCTGTCTTTTTGCCCCAACATATAGGGAATTTCAGCCTTTTTGCCCCACAATTAGGGGAATTTCTGCAATTTTGCCCCAAAATACAGGGAATTTCTGCCTTTGTGTCGAAAATAAGAAGAATGCATACCTTTTTGCCACAAAATAGGGAAATTTCTGCAATTTTGCTCCACAATAAGGGGAATTTCTGCATTTTTGCCTCTAAATAAGTGGAATTACTCTCTTTTCTCCCCAAAACAAAGGGAATTTCTGTCTTTTTTGTCCCAAAATAAAAAAAAAATTTCTGACTTATTACCCTGAAATAAGTGAAATTTCTGCAATTTTGCCTCAAAATAAGAGTAATTTCTGCCTTTTTGCCCCCAAATAAGGAGAATTTCAGCATTTTTACCTCAACATAAGAGGAATTTCTGCATTTTTGCCCCAAAATATGCGAAATTTCTGCCTTTTTGCCCCAAAATAAGAAAAATTTCTGCAATTTTGTACCAAAATAAAAGAAATTTCTGCTTTTTTGCCCCAAAATAAGAAAATTTCTGCTTTTTTTCTGAAATAAGTGAAATTTCTGCAATTTTGCCTAAAAATAATTGAAATTTCTGAGTTTTTCTCCTAAATAAGGAGAATTTCTGTCTTTTTGCCCCAACATATAGGGAATTTCTGCCTTTTTGCCCCACAATTAGGAGAATTTCTTCAATTTTGCTCCAAAATACAGGGAATTTCTGCCTTTTTGCCTGAAAATAAGAGGAATGCATACCTTTTTGCCATAAAAAAGGGAAATCTCCTCATTTTTGCTCCAAAATAAGGGGAATTTCTGTCTTTTTGCCCCAACATATAGGGAATTTCTGCCATTTTGCCCCAAAATTAGAGGAATTTCTTCAATTTTGCTCCAAAATACGGGGAATTTCTGCCTTTTTGCCTGAAAATAAGAGGAATGCATACCTTTTTGCCATAAAAAAGGGAAATCTCCTCATTTTTGCTCCAAAATAAGGGGAATTTCTGCATTTTTGCCTCTAAATAAGTAAAATTTCTGTCTTTTTCCCACAAAACAAAGGGAATTTTTGTTTTTTGCTTCAAAATAAGAAAAATTTCTGACTTATTACCCTGAAATAAGTGAAATTTCTTCAATTTTGCCCCAAAATAAGGGAAATTTCTCCCTTTTTGCCCCCAAATAAGGGGAATTTCAGCCTTTTTACCTCAAAATAAAAGGAATTTCTGCATTTTTGCCACAAAATATTAGGAATTTCTGCCTTTGTGCCCCAAAATAAGAAAAATTTCTGACTTTTTGCCCTGAAATAAGTTAAATTTCTAAAATTTTTCCCAAAAAATGGGAAATGTCTGCTTTTTGCCCCAAAATAAGGGGAATTTCTTACTTTTTGCCCCCAAATAAGGGGAATTTCAGCCATTTTACCTCAAAATAATGGGAATTTCTGCATTTTAGCCCCAAAATATGGGAAATTTCTGATTTTGCACAAAATAAGAAAAATTTCTGCAATTTTGTACCAAAATTATAGAAATTTCTGCCTTTTTGCCCCCAAATAAGGGGAATTTCAGCCTTTTTACCTCAAAATAAGGGGAATTTCTGCATTTTTGCCCTAAAATATGGGAAATCTTTGCCTTTTTGCCCCAAAATAAGAAAAATTTCTGCAATTTTGTACCAAAATATAAGAAATTTCTGCCTTTTTGCCCGAAAATAAGAAAATTTCTGCTTTTTTCTGAAATAAGTGAAATTTCTGCAATTTTGCCCCAAAATAAGTGAAATTTCTGAGTTTTGCCCCACAATAAGGAGAATTTCTGTCTTTTTGCCCCAATATATAGAAAATTTCTGCCTCTTTGCCCCACAATTAGGGGAATTTCTGCAATTTTGCTCCAAAATACGGGGAATTTCTGCCTTTTTGCCCGAAAATAATAAGAATGCATACCTTTATGCCATAAAAAATAGAAATTTCTTCATTTTTGCCCCAAAATAAGGGGAATTTCTGCTTTTTTGCCTCTAAATAAGTGGAATTTCTGTCTTTCTCCCCCAAAACAAAAGGAATTTCTGTCTTTTTTACCCCAAAATAAAAAAATTTCAGACTTATTACTTTGAAGTAAGTGAAATTTCTGCAATTTTGCCCCAAAATAAGGGAAATTTCTGACTTTTTGCCCCCAAATAAGGGGAATTTCAGCCTTTTTACCTCAAAATAAGGGGAATTTCTGCATTTTGCCACAAAATATTAGGAATTTCTGCCTTTCTGCCCCAAAATAAGGAAAATTTCTGAATTTTTGCCCTGAAATAAGTTAAATTTCTAAAATTTTTCCCAAAAACAAGGGAAATGTCTGCTTTGGCACCAAAATAATGGGAATTTCTTACTTTTTGCCCCCAAATAATAGGAATTTCAGCCTTTTTACCTCAAAATAAAAGGAATTTCTGCATTTTTGCCCCAAAATATGGGAAATTTCTGCCTTTTTGCCCAAAATAAGAAAAATTTCTGCAATTTTGTACCAAAATAAAAGAAATTTCTACGTTTTTGCCTCCAAATAAGAAAAATTCTTCATTTTATCCTTGAAATAAGTGAAATTTCTGCAATTTGCCCCAAAATAAGTGAAATTTCTGCAATTTTGCCCCAAAATAAGGGAAATTTCTGGAATTTTGCCCCAAAATAAGTGGAATTTCTGAGTTTTGCCCCAAAATAATGAGAATTTCTGTCTTTTTGCCCCAACATATAGGGATTTTCTGCCTTTTTGCGCCACAATTAGGGGAATTTCTGAAATTTTGCTCCAAAATACGAGGAATTTCTGCCTTTTTGCACGAAAATAAAAAGAATGCATACCTTTTTGCCATAAAAAAGGGAAATATCTGAAATTTTGCTCCAAAATAAGGGCAATTTCTGCTTTTTTGCCTTTAAATAAGTGGAATTTATGTCTTTTTTCCCCAAAACAAAGGGAATTTCTGTCTTTTTTGCCCCAAAATAAGGAAAATTTCTGAATTATTACCCTGAAATAAGTGATGTTTCTGCAATTTTGCCCCAAAATAAGAGAAATTTCTGCCTTTTTGCCTCCAAGTAAGGGAAATTTTAGCCTATTTCCCTCAAAATAAGGGGAATTTCTGCATTTTTGCCCCAAAATATGGGAAATTTCTGCCTTTTGGCCTTAAAATAAGAAAAATTTCTGCAATTTTGTACCAAAATAAAAAAATTTCTGCCTTTTTGCCCCAAAATAAGAAAATTTCTGCTTTTTTCCTGAAATAAGTGAAATTTCTGCAATTTTGCCCCAAAATAAGGGAAATTTCTGCCTTTTTGCCCCCAAATACGGGAAATTTCAGGCTTTTTACCTCAAAATAAGGGGAATTTCTGCATTTTTGCACCAAAATATGGGAAATTTCTGACTTTTTGCCTCAAAAAAAAGAAAATTTCTTCTTTTTTCCATGAAATAAGTGAAATTTCTGCAATTTTGCCCCAAAATAAGTGAAATTTCTGCAATTATGCCACAAAATAAAAGAAATTTCTGGAATTGTGCTCCAAAATAAGTGGAATTTCTGAGTTTTGCCCCAAAAAATAGAGAATTTCTGATTTTTGCCCCAAAATATAGGGAATTTCTGACTTTTTGCCCCACAATTATGGGAATTTCTGAAATTTTGCTCCAAATTACAGGGAATTTCTGCCTTTTTGCCCAAAAATAAAAAGAATGCATACCTTTTTGCCATAAAAAAGGGAAATTTCTGCAATTTTGCTCCAAAATAAGGGGAATTTCTGCTTTTTTGCCTCTAAATAAGTGAAATTTCTGTCTTTTTCCCGCAAAACAAAGAGAATATCTGTCTTTTTGGCTCCAAAATAAGGAAAATTTCTGACTTATTACCCTGAAATAAGTGAAATTTCTGCAATTTTGCCCCAAAATAAGAGAAATTTCTGCCTTTTTGCCCCCAAATAAGGGGAATTTCAGCCTTTTTACCTCAAAATAAGGGGAATTTCTGCATTTTTGCCACAAAATATTAGGAATTTCTGCATTTTGCACAAAATAAGGAAAATTTCTGTTTTTTTCTCTGAAATAAGTGAAATTTCTGCAATTTTGCCCCAAAATAACTGAAATTTCTGCAATTTTGCCCCAAAATTAGGGAAATTTCTGGAATTTTGCCCCAAAATACGTGCAATTTCTGAGTTTTGCCCCAAAATAAGGAGAATTTCTGTCATTTTGCCCCAACATATAGGCAATTTCTGCCTTTTTGCCCCACAATTAAGGGAATTTCTGCAATTTTGCTCAAAAATAAAGGGAATTTCTGCTTTTTAGCCTGAAAATAAGGAGAATGTATACCTTTTGCCACAAAAAAGAAAAATTCATTTTTGCTCCAAAATAAAAGGAATTTCTGCTTTTTTGCCTCCAAAAATGTGGAATTTCTGTCTTTTTCCCCTAAAAACAAAGGGAATTTCTGTCTTTTTTGCCCCAAAATAAGGAAAATTTCTGACTTATTACCCTGAAATAAGTGAAATTTCTGAAATTTTGCCCCAAAATAAGGGAAATTTCTGCCTTTTTGCCCCCAAATAAGGGGAATTTCAGCCTTTTTACCTCAAGATAATGGGAAATTCTGCATTTTTTCCCCAAAATTTGAGAAATTTCTGCCTTTTTGACCCAAAATAAGAAAAATTTCTGCAATTTTGTACCAAGATAAAAGAAATTCCTGCCTTTTTGCCCCAAAATAAGAAAATTTCTGCTTTTTTTTTCTGAAATAAGTGAAATTTCTGCAATTTTGCCCCAAAATAAGTGAAATTTCTGCAATTTTGCCACAAAATAAAAGAAATTTCTGGAATTTTGCCCAAAAATAAGTGGAATTTCTGAGTTTTGCCCCAAAATAAGGAGAATTTCTGTCTTTTTGCCGCAACATATAGGGAATTTCGGCCTTTTTGCCCCACAATTAGGGGAATTACTGCAATTTTGCTCCAAAATACGGAAAATTTCTGCCTTTTGGCTGGAAAATAAGAAGAATGCATAACTTTTTGCCATAAAAAAGGTAAATTTCTTCATTTTTGTTCCAAAATAATGGGAATTAATGCTTTTTTGCTTCTAAATAAGCAGAATTTCTGTCTTTTTCCCCCCAAACAAAGGGAATTTCTGTCCATTTTGCCCCATAATAAAGAATATTTCTGATTATTACCCTGAAATAAGTGAAATTTCTGCAATTTTGCCCCAAAATAAGAGAAAATTTCTGCTTTTTTGCCCCCAAATAAGGGGAATTTCAGCCTTTTTACCTCAAAATAAGGGGAATTTCTGCATTTTTGCCACAAAATATTAGGAATTTCTACCTTTTTGCTCCAAAATAAAGGGAAATTTTTGGAATTTTGCCCCCAAAATAAGTGGAATTTCTGAGTTTTGCCCCAAAGTAAGGAGAATTTCTGCCTTTTTGCACCAACATATAGTGAATTTCTGACTTTTTGCCCCACAATTAGGGGAATTTCTGCAATTTTGCTCTAAAATACCAGGAATTTCTGCCTTTTTGCCCGAAAATAAGAAAAATGCATACCTTTTTGCCATAAAAAGGGAAATTTCTTAATTTTTGCTCCAAAATAAGGGGAATTTCTGCTTTTTGCCACTAAATAATTGGAATTTCTGTATTTCTCTCCCAAAACAAAAAGAATTTCTGTCTTTTTTGCCCCAAAATAAATAAAATTTCTGACATATTACTTTGAAGTAAGTGAAATTTCTGCAATTTTGCCCCAAAATAATGGAAATTTCTGACTTTTTGCCCCCAAATAAAGGGAATTTCAGCATTTTTACCTCAAAATAAGGGGAATTTCGGCATTTTTGCTACAAAATATTAGGAATTTCTGCCTTTTTGCCCCAAAAGAAAGGAAATTTCTGGAATTTTGCCACAAAATAAGTGGAATTTCTGAGTTTTGCCCCAAAATAAAGAGAATTTCTGTCTTTTTGACCCAACATATAGGGAATTTCTGCATTTTTGCCCCACAATTCGGGGAATTTCTGCATTTTTGCCCCACAATTCGGGGAATTTCTGCAATTTTGCTATAAAATACGGTGAATTTCTGCCTTTTTGCCCGAAAATAAGAAGAATGCACTCCTTTTTGGAATAAAAAAGGGAAATTTCTTCATTTTTGCTTCAAAATAAGGGGAATTTCTGCTTTTTTGCCACAAAATATGAGAAATTTCTGCCATTTTGCCCCGAAATAAGATAAATTCTGCTTTTTTTTCTGAAATAAGTGAAATTTATGCAATTTTGCCCCAAAATAAGTGAACATTCTGCAATTTTGCCCCAAAATAAGGGAAATTTCTGAAATTTTGCCCCAAAATAAGTGGAATTTCTGAGTTTTGCCCCAAAATAAGGTGAATTTCTGTAATTTTGCCCCAATATATAGGAAATTTCTGCCTTTTTTCCCCACAAATAGGGGATTTTCTGCAATTTTGCTCCAAAATACGAGGAATTTCAACCTTTTTGCCTGAAAATAAGAAGAATGCATTTCTTTTTGCCATAAAAAAGGGAAATTTCTTCATTTTTACTCCAAAATAAGGGGAATTTCTGCTTTTTTGCATCTAAATAAGTAAAATTTCTGTCTTTTCCCCCCAAAACAAAGGGAATTTCTGTCTTTTATGCCCCAAAATAAGGAAAATTTCTTACTTATTATCCTAAAATAAGTGAAATTTCTGCAATTTTGCCCCAAAAAAAGGGAAATTTCTGCAATTTTGCCCCAAAATAAGGGAAATTTCTGGAATTTTGCCCCAAAATAAGTGGAATTTCTGAGTTTTGCCCCAAAATAAAAAGAAATTCTGTCTTTTTGCCCCAACATATAGGGAATTTCTGCCTTTTTGCCTCACAAATAGGGGAATTTCTGCAATTTTGCTCCAAAATACGGGGAATTTCTGCCTTTTTGCCTGAAAATAAGAAGAATGCATTCCTTTTTTTCCATAAAAAAGAAAAATTTCTTCATTTTTGCTTCAAAATAAGGAGAATTTCTGCTTTTTTGCCTCTAAATAAGTAAAATTTCTGTCTTTTTCCCACAAAACAAAGGGAATTTCTGTGTTTTTGCCGCAAAAAAAGAAAAAATTTTGACTTATTACCCTGAAATAAGTTAAATTTCTGCAATTTTGCTTCAAAATAAGGGAAATTTCTGCCTTTTTGCCCCCAAATAAGGGGAATTTCAGCCTTTTTACCTCAAAATAAGGGGAATTTCTGCATTTTTGCCACAAAATATTAGGAATTTCTGCCTTTCTGCCCCAAAATGAGGATAATTTCTGACTTTTTGCCCTGAAATAAGTTAAATTTCTAAAATTTTCCCCAAAATATGTGAAATGTCTGCTTTTTGCCCAAAAATAAGAGGAATTTCTTACTTTTTGCCCCCAAATAAGGGGAATTTCAGCCTTTTTACCTCAAAATAAGGGGAATTTCTGCATTTTTGCCCCAAAATATGGGAAATTTCTGATTTTGCCCAAAATAAGAAAAATTTTTGCAATTTTGTACCAAAATAAAAGAAATTTCTGCCTTTTTGCCACCAAATAAGGGGAATTTCAGCCTTTTTACCTCAAAATAAGGGGAATTTCTGCATTTTTGCCACAAAATATTAAGAATTTCTGCATTTTGCCCCAAAATAAGAAAAATTTCTAGAATTTTGTACCAAAATAAAAGCAATTTCTGCCTTTTTGATCCAAAATAAGAAAATTTCTGCTTTTTTTCTGAAATAAGTGAAATTTCTGCAATTTTGCCCCAAAATAAGTGAAATTTCTTAGTTTTGCCCCAAAATAAGGAGAATTTCTGTCTTTTTCCCCCAAAACAAAGGGAATTTCTGTCCTTTTTGGCCCAAAATAAGGAATATTTCTGATTATTACCCTGAAATAAGTGAAATTTCTGCAAATTTGCCACAAAATAAGAAAAAATTCATGCTTTTTTGCCCCCAAATGAGGGGAATTTCAGCCTTTTTACCCCAAAATAAGGGGAATTTCTGCTTTTTTGCCACAAAATATTAGGAATTTCTGCCTTTTTGCCACAAAATAAGGGAAATTTCTGGAATTTTGCCCCAAAATAAGTGGAATTTCTGAGTTTTGCCCCAAAATAAGAATTTCTACCTTTTTGCCCCAACATATAGGGAATTTCTGCCTTTTTGCCCCACAATTAGGGGAATTTCTGCTTTTTTGCCTCTAAATTAGTGGAATTTCTCTCTTTCTCCCCCAAAACAAAGGGAATTTCTGTTTTTTTTACCCCAAAATAAGGAAAATTTCTGACTTATTACTTTGAAGTAAGTGAAATTTCTGCAATTTTGCCCCAAAATAAGTGGAATTTCTGAGTTTTGCCCCAAAATAAGGAGAATTTCTGTCTTTTTGCCCCAACATATAGGGAATTTCAGCCTTTTTGCCCCACAATTAGGGGAATTTCTGCAATTTTGCCCCAAAATACAGGGAATTTCTGCCTTTGTGTCGAAAATAAGAAGAATGCATACCTTTTTGCCACAAAATAGGGAAATTTCTGCAATTTTGCTCCACAATAAGGGGAATTTCTGCATTTTTGCCTCTAAATAAGTGGAATTACTCTCTTTTCTCCCCAAAACAAAGGGAATTTCTGTCTTTTTTGTCCCAAAATAAAAAAAAAATTTCTGACTTATTACCCTGAAATAAGTGAAATTTCTGCAATTTTGCCTCAAAATAAGAGTAATTTCTGCCTTTTTGCCCCCAAATAAGGAGAATTTCAGCATTTTTACCTCAACATAAGAGGAATTTCTGCATTTTTGCCCCAAAATATGCGAAATTTCTGCCTTTTTGCCCCAAAATAAGAAAAATTTCTGCAATTTTGTACCAAAATAAAAGAAATTTCTGCTTTTTTGCCCCAAAATAAGAAAATTTCTGCTTTTTTTCTGAAATAAGTGAAATTTCTGCAATTTTGCCTAAAAATAATTGAAATTTCTGAGTTTTTCTCCTAAATAAGGAGAATTTCTGTCTTTTTGCCCCAACATATAGGGAATTTCTGCCTTTTTGCCCCACAATTAGGAGAATTTCTTCAATTTTGCTCCAAAATACAGGGAATTTCTGCCTTTTTGCCTGAAAATAAGAGGAATGCATACCTTTTTGCCATAAAAAAGGGAAATCTCCTCATTTTTGCTCCAAAATAAGGGGAATTTCTGTCTTTTTGCCCCAACATATAGGGAATTTCTGCCATTTTGCCCCAAAATTAGAGGAATTTCTTCAATTTTGCTCCAAAATACGGGGAATTTCTGCCTTTTTGCCTGAAAATAAGAGGAATGCATACCTTTTTGCCATAAAAAAGGGAAATCTCCTCATTTTTGCTCCAAAATAAGGGGAATTTCTGCATTTTTGCCTCTAAATAAGTAAAATTTCTGTCTTTTTCCCACAAAACAAAGGGAATTTTTGTTTTTTGCTTCAAAATAAGAAAAATTTCTGACTTATTACCCTGAAATAAGTGAAATTTCTTCAATTTTGCCCCAAAATAAGGGAAATTTCTCCCTTTTTGCCCCCAAATAAGGGGAATTTCAGCCTTTTTACCTCAAAATAAAAGGAATTTCTGCATTTTTGCCACAAAATATTAGGAATTTCTGCCTTTGTGCCCCAAAATAAGAAAAATTTCTGACTTTTTGCCCTGAAATAAGTTAAATTTCTAAAATTTTTCCCAAAAAATGGGAAATGTCTGCTTTTTGCCCCAAAATAAGGGGAATTTCTTACTTTTTGCCCCCAAATAAGGGGAATTTCAGCCATTTTACCTCAAAATAATGGGAATTTCTGCATTTTAGCCCCAAAATATGGGAAATTTCTGATTTTGCACAAAATAAGAAAAATTTCTGCAATTTTGTACCAAAATTATAGAAATTTCTGCCTTTTTGCCCCCAAATAAGGGGAATTTCAGCCTTTTTACCTCAAAATAAGGGGAATTTCTGCATTTTTGCCCTAAAATATGGGAAATCTTTGCCTTTTTGCCCCAAAATAAGAAAAATTTCTGCAATTTTGTACCAAAATATAAGAAATTTCTGCCTTTTTGCCCGAAAATAAGAAAATTTCTGCTTTTTTCTGAAATAAGTGAAATTTCTGCAATTTTGCCCCAAAATAAGTGAAATTTCTGAGTTTTGCCCCACAATAAGGAGAATTTCTGTCTTTTTGCCCCAATATATAGAAAATTTCTGCCTCTTTGCCCCACAATTAGGGGAATTTCTGCAATTTTGCTCCAAAATACGGGGAATTTCTGCCTTTTTGCCCGAAAATAATAAGAATGCATACCTTTATGCCATAAAAAATAGAAATTTCTTCATTTTTGCCCCAAAATAAGGGGAATTTCTGCTTTTTTGCCTCTAAATAAGTGGAATTTCTGTCTTTCTCCCCCAAAACAAAAGGAATTTCTGTCTTTTTTACCCCAAAATAAAAAAATTTCAGACTTATTACTTTGAAGTAAGTGAAATTTCTGCAATTTTGCCCCAAAATAAGGGAAATTTCTGACTTTTTGCCCCCAAATAAGGGGAATTTCAGCCTTTTTACCTCAAAATAAGGGGAATTTCTGCATTTTGCCACAAAATATTAGGAATTTCTGCCTTTCTGCCCCAAAATAAGGAAAATTTCTGAATTTTTGCCCTGAAATAAGTTAAATTTCTAAAATTTTTCCCAAAAACAAGGGAAATGTCTGCTTTGGCACCAAAATAATGGGAATTTCTTACTTTTTGCCCCCAAATAATAGGAATTTCAGCCTTTTTACCTCAAAATAAAAGGAATTTCTGCATTTTTGCCCCAAAATATGGGAAATTTCTGCCTTTTTGCCCAAAATAAGAAAAATTTCTGCAATTTTGTACCAAAATAAAAGAAATTTCTACGTTTTTGCCTCCAAATAAGAAAAATTCTTCATTTTATCCTTGAAATAAGTGAAATTTCTGCAATTTGCCCCAAAATAAGTGAAATTTCTGCAATTTTGCCCCAAAATAAGGGAAATTTCTGGAATTTTGCCCCAAAATAAGTGGAATTTCTGAGTTTTGCCCCAAAATAATGAGAATTTCTGTCTTTTTGCCCCAACATATAGGGATTTTCTGCCTTTTTGCGCCACAATTAGGGGAATTTCTGAAATTTTGCTCCAAAATACGAGGAATTTCTGCCTTTTTGCACGAAAATAAAAAGAATGCATACCTTTTTGCCATAAAAAAGGGAAATATCTGAAATTTTGCTCCAAAATAAGGGCAATTTCTGCTTTTTTGCCTTTAAATAAGTGGAATTTATGTCTTTTTTCCCCAAAACAAAGGGAATTTCTGTCTTTTTTGCCCCAAAATAAGGAAAATTTCTGAATTATTACCCTGAAATAAGTGATGTTTCTGCAATTTTGCCCCAAAATAAGAGAAATTTCTGCCTTTTTGCCTCCAAGTAAGGGAAATTTTAGCCTATTTCCCTCAAAATAAGGGGAATTTCTGCATTTTTGCCCCAAAATATGGGAAATTTCTGCCTTTTGGCCTTAAAATAAGAAAAATTTCTGCAATTTTGTACCAAAATAAAAAAATTTCTGCCTTTTTGCCCCAAAATAAGAAAATTTCTGCTTTTTTCCTGAAATAAGTGAAATTTCTGCAATTTTGCCCCAAAATAAGGGAAATTTCTGCCTTTTTGCCCCCAAATACGGGAAATTTCAGGCTTTTTACCTCAAAATAAGGGGAATTTCTGCATTTTTGCACCAAAATATGGGAAATTTCTGACTTTTTGCCTCAAAAAAAAGAAAATTTCTTCTTTTTTCCATGAAATAAGTGAAATTTCTGCAATTTTGCCCCAAAATAAGTGAAATTTCTGCAATTATGCCACAAAATAAAAGAAATTTCTGGAATTGTGCTCCAAAATAAGTGGAATTTCTGAGTTTTGCCCCAAAAAATAGAGAATTTCTGATTTTTGCCCCAAAATATAGGGAATTTCTGACTTTTTGCCCCACAATTATGGGAATTTCTGAAATTTTGCTCCAAATTACAGGGAATTTCTGCCTTTTTGCCCAAAAATAAAAAGAATGCATACCTTTTTGCCATAAAAAAGGGAAATTTCTGCAATTTTGCTCCAAAATAAGGGGAATTTCTGCTTTTTTGCCTCTAAATAAGTGAAATTTCTGTCTTTTTCCCGCAAAACAAAGAGAATATCTGTCTTTTTGGCTCCAAAATAAGGAAAATTTCTGACTTATTACCCTGAAATAAGTGAAATTTCTGCAATTTTGCCCCAAAATAAGAGAAATTTCTGCCTTTTTGCCCCCAAATAAGGGGAATTTCAGCCTTTTTACCTCAAAATAAGGGGAATTTCTGCATTTTTGCCACAAAATATTAGGAATTTCTGCATTTTGCACAAAATAAGGAAAATTTCTGTTTTTTTCTCTGAAATAAGTGAAATTTCTGCAATTTTGCCCCAAAATAACTGAAATTTCTGCAATTTTGCCCCAAAATTAGGGAAATTTCTGGAATTTTGCCCCAAAATACGTGCAATTTCTGAGTTTTGCCCCAAAATAAGGAGAATTTCTGTCATTTTGCCCCAACATATAGGCAATTTCTGCCTTTTTGCCCCACAATTAAGGGAATTTCTGCAATTTTGCTCAAAAATAAAGGGAATTTCTGCTTTTTAGCCTGAAAATAAGGAGAATGTATACCTTTTGCCACAAAAAAGAAAAATTCATTTTTGCTCCAAAATAAAAGGAATTTCTGCTTTTTTGCCTCCAAAAATGTGGAATTTCTGTCTTTTTCCCCTAAAAACAAAGGGAATTTCTGTCTTTTTTGCCCCAAAATAAGGAAAATTTCTGACTTATTACCCTGAAATAAGTGAAATTTCTGAAATTTTGCCCCAAAATAAGGGAAATTTCTGCCTTTTTGCCCCCAAATAAGGGGAATTTCAGCCTTTTTACCTCAAGATAATGGGAAATTCTGCATTTTTTCCCCAAAATTTGAGAAATTTCTGCCTTTTTGACCCAAAATAAGAAAAATTTCTGCAATTTTGTACCAAGATAAAAGAAATTCCTGCCTTTTTGCCCCAAAATAAGAAAATTTCTGCTTTTTTTTTCTGAAATAAGTGAAATTTCTGCAATTTTGCCCCAAAATAAGTGAAATTTCTGCAATTTTGCCACAAAATAAAAGAAATTTCTGGAATTTTGCCCAAAAATAAGTGGAATTTCTGAGTTTTGCCCCAAAATAAGGAGAATTTCTGTCTTTTTGCCGCAACATATAGGGAATTTCGGCCTTTTTGCCCCACAATTAGGGGAATTACTGCAATTTTGCTCCAAAATACGGAAAATTTCTGCCTTTTGGCTGGAAAATAAGAAGAATGCATAACTTTTTGCCATAAAAAAGGTAAATTTCTTCATTTTTGTTCCAAAATAATGGGAATTAATGCTTTTTTGCTTCTAAATAAGCAGAATTTCTGTCTTTTTCCCCCCAAACAAAGGGAATTTCTGTCCATTTTGCCCCATAATAAAGAATATTTCTGATTATTACCCTGAAATAAGTGAAATTTCTGCAATTTTGCCCCAAAATAAGAGAAAATTTCTGCTTTTTTGCCCCCAAATAAGGGGAATTTCAGCCTTTTTACCTCAAAATAAGGGGAATTTCTGCATTTTTGCCACAAAATATTAGGAATTTCTACCTTTTTGCTCCAAAATAAAGGGAAATTTTTGGAATTTTGCCCCCAAAATAAGTGGAATTTCTGAGTTTTGCCCCAAAGTAAGGAGAATTTCTGCCTTTTTGCACCAACATATAGTGAATTTCTGACTTTTTGCCCCACAATTAGGGGAATTTCTGCAATTTTGCTCTAAAATACCAGGAATTTCTGCCTTTTTGCCCGAAAATAAGAAAAATGCATACCTTTTTGCCATAAAAAGGGAAATTTCTTAATTTTTGCTCCAAAATAAGGGGAATTTCTGCTTTTTGCCACTAAATAATTGGAATTTCTGTATTTCTCTCCCAAAACAAAAAGAATTTCTGTCTTTTTTGCCCCAAAATAAATAAAATTTCTGACATATTACTTTGAAGTAAGTGAAATTTCTGCAATTTTGCCCCAAAATAATGGAAATTTCTGACTTTTTGCCCCCAAATAAAGGGAATTTCAGCATTTTTACCTCAAAATAAGGGGAATTTCGGCATTTTTGCTACAAAATATTAGGAATTTCTGCCTTTTTGCCCCAAAAGAAAGGAAATTTCTGGAATTTTGCCACAAAATAAGTGGAATTTCTGAGTTTTGCCCCAAAATAAAGAGAATTTCTGTCTTTTTGACCCAACATATAGGGAATTTCTGCATTTTTGCCCCACAATTCGGGGAATTTCTGCATTTTTGCCCCACAATTCGGGGAATTTCTGCAATTTTGCTATAAAATACGGTGAATTTCTGCCTTTTTGCCCGAAAATAAGAAGAATGCACTCCTTTTTGGAATAAAAAAGGGAAATTTCTTCATTTTTGCTTCAAAATAAGGGGAATTTCTGCTTTTTTGCCACAAAATATGAGAAATTTCTGCCATTTTGCCCCGAAATAAGATAAATTCTGCTTTTTTTTCTGAAATAAGTGAAATTTATGCAATTTTGCCCCAAAATAAGTGAACATTCTGCAATTTTGCCCCAAAATAAGGGAAATTTCTGAAATTTTGCCCCAAAATAAGTGGAATTTCTGAGTTTTGCCCCAAAATAAGGTGAATTTCTGTAATTTTGCCCCAATATATAGGAAATTTCTGCCTTTTTTCCCCACAAATAGGGGATTTTCTGCAATTTTGCTCCAAAATACGAGGAATTTCAACCTTTTTGCCTGAAAATAAGAAGAATGCATTTCTTTTTGCCATAAAAAAGGGAAATTTCTTCATTTTTACTCCAAAATAAGGGGAATTTCTGCTTTTTTGCATCTAAATAAGTAAAATTTCTGTCTTTTCCCCCCAAAACAAAGGGAATTTCTGTCTTTTATGCCCCAAAATAAGGAAAATTTCTTACTTATTATCCTAAAATAAGTGAAATTTCTGCAATTTTGCCCCAAAAAAAGGGAAATTTCTGCAATTTTGCCCCAAAATAAGGGAAATTTCTGGAATTTTGCCCCAAAATAAGTGGAATTTCTGAGTTTTGCCCCAAAATAAAAAGAAATTCTGTCTTTTTGCCCCAACATATAGGGAATTTCTGCCTTTTTGCCTCACAAATAGGGGAATTTCTGCAATTTTGCTCCAAAATACGGGGAATTTCTGCCTTTTTGCCTGAAAATAAGAAGAATGCATTCCTTTTTTTCCATAAAAAAGAAAAATTTCTTCATTTTTGCTTCAAAATAAGGAGAATTTCTGCTTTTTTGCCTCTAAATAAGTAAAATTTCTGTCTTTTTCCCACAAAACAAAGGGAATTTCTGTGTTTTTGCCGCAAAAAAAGAAAAAATTTTGACTTATTACCCTGAAATAAGTTAAATTTCTGCAATTTTGCTTCAAAATAAGGGAAATTTCTGCCTTTTTGCCCCCAAATAAGGGGAATTTCAGCCTTTTTACCTCAAAATAAGGGGAATTTCTGCATTTTTGCCACAAAATATTAGGAATTTCTGCCTTTCTGCCCCAAAATGAGGATAATTTCTGACTTTTTGCCCTGAAATAAGTTAAATTTCTAAAATTTTCCCCAAAATATGTGAAATGTCTGCTTTTTGCCCAAAAATAAGAGGAATTTCTTACTTTTTGCCCCCAAATAAGGGGAATTTCAGCCTTTTTACCTCAAAATAAGGGGAATTTCTGCATTTTTGCCCCAAAATATGGGAAATTTCTGATTTTGCCCAAAATAAGAAAAATTTTTGCAATTTTGTACCAAAATAAAAGAAATTTCTGCCTTTTTGCCACCAAATAAGGGGAATTTCAGCCTTTTTACCTCAAAATAAGGGGAATTTCTGCATTTTTGCCACAAAATATTAAGAATTTCTGCATTTTGCCCCAAAATAAGAAAAATTTCTAGAATTTTGTACCAAAATAAAAGCAATTTCTGCCTTTTTGATCCAAAATAAGAAAATTTCTGCTTTTTTTCTGAAATAAGTGAAATTTCTGCAATTTTGCCCCAAAATAAGTGAAATTTCTTAGTTTTGCCCCAAAATAAGGAGAATTTCTGTCTTTTTCCCCCAAAACAAAGGGAATTTCTGTCCTTTTTGGCCCAAAATAAGGAATATTTCTGATTATTACCCTGAAATAAGTGAAATTTCTGCAAATTTGCCACAAAATAAGAAAAAATTCATGCTTTTTTGCCCCCAAATGAGGGGAATTTCAGCCTTTTTACCCCAAAATAAGGGGAATTTCTGCTTTTTTGCCACAAAATATTAGGAATTTCTGCCTTTTTGCCACAAAATAAGGGAAATTTCTGGAATTTTGCCCCAAAATAAGTGGAATTTCTGAGTTTTGCCCCAAAATAAGAATTTCTACCTTTTTGCCCCAACATATAGGGAATTTCTGCCTTTTTGCCCCACAATTAGGGGAATTTCTGCTTTTTTGCCTCTAAATTAGTGGAATTTCTCTCTTTCTCCCCCAAAACAAAGGGAATTTCTGTTTTTTTTACCCCAAAATAAGGAAAATTTCTGACTTATTACTTTGAAGTAAGTGAAATTTCTGCAATTTTGCCCCAAAATAAGTGGAATTTCTGAGTTTTGCCCCAAAATAAGGAGAATTTCTGTCTTTTTGCCCCAACATATAGGGAATTTCAGCCTTTTTGCCCCACAATTAGGGGAATTTCTGCAATTTTGCCCCAAAATACAGGGAATTTCTGCCTTTGTGTCGAAAATAAGAAGAATGCATACCTTTTTGCCACAAAATAGGGAAATTTCTGCAATTTTGCTCCACAATAAGGGGAATTTCTGCATTTTTGCCTCTAAATAAGTGGAATTACTCTCTTTTCTCCCCAAAACAAAGGGAATTTCTGTCTTTTTTGTCCCAAAATAAAAAAAAAATTTCTGACTTATTACCCTGAAATAAGTGAAATTTCTGCAATTTTGCCTCAAAATAAGAGTAATTTCTGCCTTTTTGCCCCCAAATAAGGAGAATTTCAGCATTTTTACCTCAACATAAGAGGAATTTCTGCATTTTTGCCCCAAAATATGCGAAATTTCTGCCTTTTTGCCCCAAAATAAGAAAAATTTCTGCAATTTTGTACCAAAATAAAAGAAATTTCTGCTTTTTTGCCCCAAAATAAGAAAATTTCTGCTTTTTTTCTGAAATAAGTGAAATTTCTGCAATTTTGCCTAAAAATAATTGAAATTTCTGAGTTTTTCTCCTAAATAAGGAGAATTTCTGTCTTTTTGCCCCAACATATAGGGAATTTCTGCCTTTTTGCCCCACAATTAGGAGAATTTCTTCAATTTTGCTCCAAAATACAGGGAATTTCTGCCTTTTTGCCTGAAAATAAGAGGAATGCATACCTTTTTGCCATAAAAAAGGGAAATCTCCTCATTTTTGCTCCAAAATAAGGGGAATTTCTGTCTTTTTGCCCCAACATATAGGGAATTTCTGCCATTTTGCCCCAAAATTAGAGGAATTTCTTCAATTTTGCTCCAAAATACGGGGAATTTCTGCCTTTTTGCCTGAAAATAAGAGGAATGCATACCTTTTTGCCATAAAAAAGGGAAATCTCCTCATTTTTGCTCCAAAATAAGGGGAATTTCTGCATTTTTGCCTCTAAATAAGTAAAATTTCTGTCTTTTTCCCACAAAACAAAGGGAATTTTTGTTTTTTGCTTCAAAATAAGAAAAATTTCTGACTTATTACCCTGAAATAAGTGAAATTTCTTCAATTTTGCCCCAAAATAAGGGAAATTTCTCCCTTTTTGCCCCCAAATAAGGGGAATTTCAGCCTTTTTACCTCAAAATAAAAGGAATTTCTGCATTTTTGCCACAAAATATTAGGAATTTCTGCCTTTGTGCCCCAAAATAAGAAAAATTTCTGACTTTTTGCCCTGAAATAAGTTAAATTTCTAAAATTTTTCCCAAAAAATGGGAAATGTCTGCTTTTTGCCCCAAAATAAGGGGAATTTCTTACTTTTTGCCCCCAAATAAGGGGAATTTCAGCCATTTTACCTCAAAATAATGGGAATTTCTGCATTTTAGCCCCAAAATATGGGAAATTTCTGATTTTGCACAAAATAAGAAAAATTTCTGCAATTTTGTACCAAAATTATAGAAATTTCTGCCTTTTTGCCCCCAAATAAGGGGAATTTCAGCCTTTTTACCTCAAAATAAGGGGAATTTCTGCATTTTTGCCCTAAAATATGGGAAATCTTTGCCTTTTTGCCCCAAAATAAGAAAAATTTCTGCAATTTTGTACCAAAATATAAGAAATTTCTGCCTTTTTGCCCGAAAATAAGAAAATTTCTGCTTTTTTCTGAAATAAGTGAAATTTCTGCAATTTTGCCCCAAAATAAGTGAAATTTCTGAGTTTTGCCCCACAATAAGGAGAATTTCTGTCTTTTTGCCCCAATATATAGAAAATTTCTGCCTCTTTGCCCCACAATTAGGGGAATTTCTGCAATTTTGCTCCAAAATACGGGGAATTTCTGCCTTTTTGCCCGAAAATAATAAGAATGCATACCTTTATGCCATAAAAAATAGAAATTTCTTCATTTTTGCCCCAAAATAAGGGGAATTTCTGCTTTTTTGCCTCTAAATAAGTGGAATTTCTGTCTTTCTCCCCCAAAACAAAAGGAATTTCTGTCTTTTTTACCCCAAAATAAAAAAATTTCAGACTTATTACTTTGAAGTAAGTGAAATTTCTGCAATTTTGCCCCAAAATAAGGGAAATTTCTGACTTTTTGCCCCCAAATAAGGGGAATTTCAGCCTTTTTACCTCAAAATAAGGGGAATTTCTGCATTTTGCCACAAAATATTAGGAATTTCTGCCTTTCTGCCCCAAAATAAGGAAAATTTCTGAATTTTTGCCCTGAAATAAGTTAAATTTCTAAAATTTTTCCCAAAAACAAGGGAAATGTCTGCTTTGGCACCAAAATAATGGGAATTTCTTACTTTTTGCCCCCAAATAATAGGAATTTCAGCCTTTTTACCTCAAAATAAAAGGAATTTCTGCATTTTTGCCCCAAAATATGGGAAATTTCTGCCTTTTTGCCCAAAATAAGAAAAATTTCTGCAATTTTGTACCAAAATAAAAGAAATTTCTACGTTTTTGCCTCCAAATAAGAAAAATTCTTCATTTTATCCTTGAAATAAGTGAAATTTCTGCAATTTGCCCCAAAATAAGTGAAATTTCTGCAATTTTGCCCCAAAATAAGGGAAATTTCTGGAATTTTGCCCCAAAATAAGTGGAATTTCTGAGTTTTGCCCCAAAATAATGAGAATTTCTGTCTTTTTGCCCCAACATATAGGGATTTTCTGCCTTTTTGCGCCACAATTAGGGGAATTTCTGAAATTTTGCTCCAAAATACGAGGAATTTCTGCCTTTTTGCACGAAAATAAAAAGAATGCATACCTTTTTGCCATAAAAAAGGGAAATATCTGAAATTTTGCTCCAAAATAAGGGCAATTTCTGCTTTTTTGCCTTTAAATAAGTGGAATTTATGTCTTTTTTCCCCAAAACAAAGGGAATTTCTGTCTTTTTTGCCCCAAAATAAGGAAAATTTCTGAATTATTACCCTGAAATAAGTGATGTTTCTGCAATTTTGCCCCAAAATAAGAGAAATTTCTGCCTTTTTGCCTCCAAGTAAGGGAAATTTTAGCCTATTTCCCTCAAAATAAGGGGAATTTCTGCATTTTTGCCCCAAAATATGGGAAATTTCTGCCTTTTGGCCTTAAAATAAGAAAAATTTCTGCAATTTTGTACCAAAATAAAAAAATTTCTGCCTTTTTGCCCCAAAATAAGAAAATTTCTGCTTTTTTCCTGAAATAAGTGAAATTTCTGCAATTTTGCCCCAAAATAAGGGAAATTTCTGCCTTTTTGCCCCCAAATACGGGAAATTTCAGGCTTTTTACCTCAAAATAAGGGGAATTTCTGCATTTTTGCACCAAAATATGGGAAATTTCTGACTTTTTGCCTCAAAAAAAAGAAAATTTCTTCTTTTTTCCATGAAATAAGTGAAATTTCTGCAATTTTGCCCCAAAATAAGTGAAATTTCTGCAATTATGCCACAAAATAAAAGAAATTTCTGGAATTGTGCTCCAAAATAAGTGGAATTTCTGAGTTTTGCCCCAAAAAATAGAGAATTTCTGATTTTTGCCCCAAAATATAGGGAATTTCTGACTTTTTGCCCCACAATTATGGGAATTTCTGAAATTTTGCTCCAAATTACAGGGAATTTCTGCCTTTTTGCCCAAAAATAAAAAGAATGCATACCTTTTTGCCATAAAAAAGGGAAATTTCTGCAATTTTGCTCCAAAATAAGGGGAATTTCTGCTTTTTTGCCTCTAAATAAGTGAAATTTCTGTCTTTTTCCCGCAAAACAAAGAGAATATCTGTCTTTTTGGCTCCAAAATAAGGAAAATTTCTGACTTATTACCCTGAAATAAGTGAAATTTCTGCAATTTTGCCCCAAAATAAGAGAAATTTCTGCCTTTTTGCCCCCAAATAAGGGGAATTTCAGCCTTTTTACCTCAAAATAAGGGGAATTTCTGCATTTTTGCCACAAAATATTAGGAATTTCTGCATTTTGCACAAAATAAGGAAAATTTCTGTTTTTTTCTCTGAAATAAGTGAAATTTCTGCAATTTTGCCCCAAAATAACTGAAATTTCTGCAATTTTGCCCCAAAATTAGGGAAATTTCTGGAATTTTGCCCCAAAATACGTGCAATTTCTGAGTTTTGCCCCAAAATAAGGAGAATTTCTGTCATTTTGCCCCAACATATAGGCAATTTCTGCCTTTTTGCCCCACAATTAAGGGAATTTCTGCAATTTTGCTCAAAAATAAAGGGAATTTCTGCTTTTTAGCCTGAAAATAAGGAGAATGTATACCTTTTGCCACAAAAAAGAAAAATTCATTTTTGCTCCAAAATAAAAGGAATTTCTGCTTTTTTGCCTCCAAAAATGTGGAATTTCTGTCTTTTTCCCCTAAAAACAAAGGGAATTTCTGTCTTTTTTGCCCCAAAATAAGGAAAATTTCTGACTTATTACCCTGAAATAAGTGAAATTTCTGAAATTTTGCCCCAAAATAAGGGAAATTTCTGCCTTTTTGCCCCCAAATAAGGGGAATTTCAGCCTTTTTACCTCAAGATAATGGGAAATTCTGCATTTTTTCCCCAAAATTTGAGAAATTTCTGCCTTTTTGACCCAAAATAAGAAAAATTTCTGCAATTTTGTACCAAGATAAAAGAAATTCCTGCCTTTTTGCCCCAAAATAAGAAAATTTCTGCTTTTTTTTTCTGAAATAAGTGAAATTTCTGCAATTTTGCCCCAAAATAAGTGAAATTTCTGCAATTTTGCCACAAAATAAAAGAAATTTCTGGAATTTTGCCCAAAAATAAGTGGAATTTCTGAGTTTTGCCCCAAAATAAGGAGAATTTCTGTCTTTTTGCCGCAACATATAGGGAATTTCGGCCTTTTTGCCCCACAATTAGGGGAATTACTGCAATTTTGCTCCAAAATACGGAAAATTTCTGCCTTTTGGCTGGAAAATAAGAAGAATGCATAACTTTTTGCCATAAAAAAGGTAAATTTCTTCATTTTTGTTCCAAAATAATGGGAATTAATGCTTTTTTGCTTCTAAATAAGCAGAATTTCTGTCTTTTTCCCCCCAAACAAAGGGAATTTCTGTCCATTTTGCCCCATAATAAAGAATATTTCTGATTATTACCCTGAAATAAGTGAAATTTCTGCAATTTTGCCCCAAAATAAGAGAAAATTTCTGCTTTTTTGCCCCCAAATAAGGGGAATTTCAGCCTTTTTACCTCAAAATAAGGGGAATTTCTGCATTTTTGCCACAAAATATTAGGAATTTCTACCTTTTTGCTCCAAAATAAAGGGAAATTTTTGGAATTTTGCCCCCAAAATAAGTGGAATTTCTGAGTTTTGCCCCAAAGTAAGGAGAATTTCTGCCTTTTTGCACCAACATATAGTGAATTTCTGACTTTTTGCCCCACAATTAGGGGAATTTCTGCAATTTTGCTCTAAAATACCAGGAATTTCTGCCTTTTTGCCCGAAAATAAGAAAAATGCATACCTTTTTGCCATAAAAAGGGAAATTTCTTAATTTTTGCTCCAAAATAAGGGGAATTTCTGCTTTTTGCCACTAAATAATTGGAATTTCTGTATTTCTCTCCCAAAACAAAAAGAATTTCTGTCTTTTTTGCCCCAAAATAAATAAAATTTCTGACATATTACTTTGAAGTAAGTGAAATTTCTGCAATTTTGCCCCAAAATAATGGAAATTTCTGACTTTTTGCCCCCAAATAAAGGGAATTTCAGCATTTTTACCTCAAAATAAGGGGAATTTCGGCATTTTTGCTACAAAATATTAGGAATTTCTGCCTTTTTGCCCCAAAAGAAAGGAAATTTCTGGAATTTTGCCACAAAATAAGTGGAATTTCTGAGTTTTGCCCCAAAATAAAGAGAATTTCTGTCTTTTTGACCCAACATATAGGGAATTTCTGCATTTTTGCCCCACAATTCGGGGAATTTCTGCATTTTTGCCCCACAATTCGGGGAATTTCTGCAATTTTGCTATAAAATACGGTGAATTTCTGCCTTTTTGCCCGAAAATAAGAAGAATGCACTCCTTTTTGGAATAAAAAAGGGAAATTTCTTCATTTTTGCTTCAAAATAAGGGGAATTTCTGCTTTTTTGCCACAAAATATGAGAAATTTCTGCCATTTTGCCCCGAAATAAGATAAATTCTGCTTTTTTTTCTGAAATAAGTGAAATTTATGCAATTTTGCCCCAAAATAAGTGAACATTCTGCAATTTTGCCCCAAAATAAGGGAAATTTCTGAAATTTTGCCCCAAAATAAGTGGAATTTCTGAGTTTTGCCCCAAAATAAGGTGAATTTCTGTAATTTTGCCCCAATATATAGGAAATTTCTGCCTTTTTTCCCCACAAATAGGGGATTTTCTGCAATTTTGCTCCAAAATACGAGGAATTTCAACCTTTTTGCCTGAAAATAAGAAGAATGCATTTCTTTTTGCCATAAAAAAGGGAAATTTCTTCATTTTTACTCCAAAATAAGGGGAATTTCTGCTTTTTTGCATCTAAATAAGTAAAATTTCTGTCTTTTCCCCCCAAAACAAAGGGAATTTCTGTCTTTTATGCCCCAAAATAAGGAAAATTTCTTACTTATTATCCTAAAATAAGTGAAATTTCTGCAATTTTGCCCCAAAAAAAGGGAAATTTCTGCAATTTTGCCCCAAAATAAGGGAAATTTCTGGAATTTTGCCCCAAAATAAGTGGAATTTCTGAGTTTTGCCCCAAAATAAAAAGAAATTCTGTCTTTTTGCCCCAACATATAGGGAATTTCTGCCTTTTTGCCTCACAAATAGGGGAATTTCTGCAATTTTGCTCCAAAATACGGGGAATTTCTGCCTTTTTGCCTGAAAATAAGAAGAATGCATTCCTTTTTTTCCATAAAAAAGAAAAATTTCTTCATTTTTGCTTCAAAATAAGGAGAATTTCTGCTTTTTTGCCTCTAAATAAGTAAAATTTCTGTCTTTTTCCCACAAAACAAAGGGAATTTCTGTGTTTTTGCCGCAAAAAAAGAAAAAATTTTGACTTATTACCCTGAAATAAGTTAAATTTCTGCAATTTTGCTTCAAAATAAGGGAAATTTCTGCCTTTTTGCCCCCAAATAAGGGGAATTTCAGCCTTTTTACCTCAAAATAAGGGGAATTTCTGCATTTTTGCCACAAAATATTAGGAATTTCTGCCTTTCTGCCCCAAAATGAGGATAATTTCTGACTTTTTGCCCTGAAATAAGTTAAATTTCTAAAATTTTCCCCAAAATATGTGAAATGTCTGCTTTTTGCCCAAAAATAAGAGGAATTTCTTACTTTTTGCCCCCAAATAAGGGGAATTTCAGCCTTTTTACCTCAAAATAAGGGGAATTTCTGCATTTTTGCCCCAAAATATGGGAAATTTCTGATTTTGCCCAAAATAAGAAAAATTTTTGCAATTTTGTACCAAAATAAAAGAAATTTCTGCCTTTTTGCCACCAAATAAGGGGAATTTCAGCCTTTTTACCTCAAAATAAGGGGAATTTCTGCATTTTTGCCACAAAATATTAAGAATTTCTGCATTTTGCCCCAAAATAAGAAAAATTTCTAGAATTTTGTACCAAAATAAAAGCAATTTCTGCCTTTTTGATCCAAAATAAGAAAATTTCTGCTTTTTTTCTGAAATAAGTGAAATTTCTGCAATTTTGCCCCAAAATAAGTGAAATTTCTTAGTTTTGCCCCAAAATAAGGAGAATTTCTGTCTTTTTGCCCCAACATATAGGGAATTTCTGCGTTTTCTAGCCACAATTAGAGGAATTTCTGCAATTTTGCTGCAAAATACAGGAAATTTCTTCCTTTTTGTCCGTAAATAAGAAGAATGCATACCTTTTTGCCATAAAAAAGTGAAATTTCTTCATTTTTGTTCCAAAATAAGAAGAATTTCTGCTTTTTTGCCTCTAAATAGGTGGAATTTCTGTCTTTTCCCCCCAAAACAAAGGGATTTTCTGTTTTTTGGCCCCAAAATAAGGAAAATTTCTGACTTATTACCCTGAAATAAGTGAAATTTCTGCATTTTTTTCCCAAAATAAAAGAAAATTCTGCCTTTTTGCACCCAAATAAGGGGAATTTCAGCTTTTTTACCTCAAAATAAGGGGAATTTCTGCATTTTTGCCACAAAATATGAGAAATTTCTTCTCTTTTGCCCCAAAATAAGAAAATTTCTGCTTTTTTTCCCTGAAATAAGTGAAATTTCTGCAATTTTGCCCCAAAATAAGTAAAATTTTTGCAATTCTGCCCCCAAAATAAGGGAAATTTCTGCAATTTTGCCCCAAAATAAGTGGAATTTCTGAGTTTTGCCCCAAAATAAAAAGAATTTCTGTCTTTTTGCCCCAACATATAGGGAATTTCAGCCTTTTTGCCCCACAATTAGGGGAATTTCTGCAATTTTGCTCCAAAATACAGGAAATTTCTGCCTTTGTGTCCAAAATAAGAAGAATGCATACCTTTTTGCCACAAAAAAGAGAAATTTCTGCAATTTTGCTCCAAAATAAGGGGAATTTCTGCTTTTTTGCCTTTATATAAGTAAAATTTCTGTCTTTTTCCCACAAAACTAAGGGAATTTCTGTCTTTTTGCTTCAAAATAAGAAAAATTTCTGACTTATTACCCTGAAATAAGTGAAATTTCTTCAATTTTGCCCCAAAATAAGGGAAATTTCTGCCTTTTTGCCCGCAAATAAGGGGAATTTCAGCCTTTTTACCTCAAAATAATAGGAATTTCTGCATTTTTGCCACAAAATATTAGGAATTTCTGCCTTTTTCCCACAAAATAAGGATAATTTCTGACTTTTTGCCCTGAAATAAGTTAAATTTCTAAAATTTTTCCCCATAATATGGGAAATGTCTGCTTTTCGCCCCAAAATAAAGGGAATTTCTTACTTTTTGCCCCCAAATAAGGGGAATTTCAGCCTTTTTACCTCAAAATAATGGAAATTTCTGCATTTTTGCATCAAAATATGGTAAATTTCTGCCTTTTTGCCCAAAATAATGGAAATTTCTGCATTTTTGCCCCAAAATATGGGAAATTTCTTCTTTTTTGCCCCCAAATAAGGGGAATTTCAGCCTTTTTACCTCAAAATAAGGGGAATTTCTGCATTTTTGCCCCAAAATATGGGAAATTTCTGCCTTTTTGCCCCAAAATAAGAAAAATTTCTGCAATTTTGTACAAAAATAAAAGAAATTTGTGCCTTTTTGCCCCAAAATAAAAAAATTTCTGCTTTTTTTCTGAAATAAGTGAAATTTCTGCAATTTTGCCCCAAAATAAGGAAAATTTCTGCCTTTATGCCCCCAAATACGGGGAATTTAAGCCTTTTTACCTCAAAATAAGGGGAATTTCTGCATTTTTGCCCCAAAATATGGGAAATTTCTGCCTTTTTGCCCCATAATAAGAAAATATCTGCTTTTTTCCATGAAATAAGTGAAATTTCTGCAATTTTGCCAAAAAATAAGTAAAATTTCTGCAATTTTGCCACAAAATAAAAGAAATTTCTGGAATTTTGCCCCAAAATAATTGGAATTTCTGAGTTTTGCTCCAAAATAAGGAGAATTTCTGTCTTTTTGCCCCAAAATAAGGAAAATTTCTGACTTATTACCCTGAAATAAGTGAAATTTCTGCAACTTTGCCCCAAAATAAGAGAAATTTCTGCCTTTTTGCCCCCGAATAAGGGGAATTTCAGCCTTTTTACCTCAAAATAAAGGGACTTTCTGCATTTTTGCCACAAAATATTAGGAATTTCTGCATTTTGCCAAAAAATAAAAAAAATTTCTGCCTTTTTTCCCTGAAATAAGTGAAATTTCTGCAATTTTGCCCCAAAATAAGTGAAATTTCTGCAATTTTGCCCCAAAATAAGGGAAACTTCTGGAATTTTTCCTTAAAATAAGTGGAATTTCATTGTTTTGCCCCAAAATAAGGAGAATTTCTGTCTTTTTGCCCTAACATATAGGGAATTTCTGCCTTTTTGCCACACAATTAGGGGAATTTCTGCAATTTTGCTCCAAAATAAAGGGAATTTCTGCTTTTTAGCCTGAAAATAAGGGGAATGCATACCTTTTGCCACAAAAAAGGGAAATTTCTTCATTTTTGCTCCAAAATAAAAGGAATTTCTGCTTTTTTACCTTCAAAAATGTGGAATTTCTGTCTTTTTCCCCTAAAAACAATAGGAATTTCTGTCTTTTTGCCCCAAAATAAAGAAAATTTCTGACTTATTACCCTGAAATAAGTGAAATTTCTGAAATTTTGCCCCAAAATAAGGGAAATTTCTGCAATTTTGCCCCAAAATAAGGGAAACTTCTGGAATTTTTCCTTAAAATAAGTGGAATTTCATTGTTTTGCCCCAAAATAAGGAGAATTTCTGTCTTTTTGCCCTAACATATAGGGAATTTCTGCCTTTTTGCCACACAATTAGGGGAATTTCTGCAATTTTGCTCCAAAATAAAGGGAATTTCTGCTTTTTAGCCTGAAAATAAGGGGAATGTATACCTTTTGCCACAAAAAAGTGAAATTTCTTCATTTTTGCTTTAAAATAAAAGGAATTTCTGCTTTTTTACCTTCAAAAATGTGGAATTTCTGTCTTTTTCCCCTAAAAACAAAGGGAATTTCTGTCTTTTTGCCCCAAAATAAAGAAAATTTCTGACTTATTACCCTGAAATAAGTGAAATTTCTGAAATTTTACCCCAAAATAAGGGAAATTTCTGCCTTTTTGCCCCCAAATAAGGGGAATTTCAGCCTTTTTACCTCAAGATAATGATAATTTCTGCATTTTTGCCCCAAAATATGGGATATTTCTGCCTTTTTGCCCCAAAATAAGAAAAATTTCTGCAATTTTGTACCAAGATGAAAGAAATTTCTGCCTTTTTGCCCCAAAATAAGAAAATTTCTGCTTTTTTTTTCTGAAATAAGTGAAATTTCTGCAATTTTGCCCCAAAATAAGGGAAATTTCTGGAATTTTGCCCCAAAATAAGTGGAATTTCTGAGTTTTGCTCCAAAATAAGGAGAATTTCTGTCTTTTTGCCCAAACATATAGGGAATTTCTGCCTTTTTGCCCCACAATTAGGGGAATTTCTGCAATTTTGCTCCAAAATAACGTGGAATTTCTGCCTTTTTGCCCGAAAATAAAAAGAATGCATAACTTTTTGCAATAAAAAAGGAAAATTTCTGCAATTTTGCTCCAAAATAAGGGGAATTTCTGCTTTTTTGCCTCTAAATAAGTGGAATTTCAGTCTTTTTCCCCAAAAACAAAGAGAATTTCTGTCTTTTTTGCCCCAAAATAAGGAAAATTTCTGACTTATTACCCTGAAATAAGTGAAATTTCTGCAATTTTGCCCCAAAATATGAGAAATTTCTGCCTTTTTGCAACCGAATAAGGGGAATTTCAGCCTTTTTTACCTCAAAATAAAAGGAATTTCTGCATTTTTGCCACAAAATATTAGGAATTTCTGCATTTTGCCCAAAAAAAAAAAATTTCTGCCTTTTTTCCCTGAAATAAGTGAAATTTCTGCAATTTTGCCCCAAAATAAATGAAATTTCTGCAATTTTGCCCGAAAATAAGGGAAATTTCTGGAATTTTGCTCCAAAATAAGTGGAATTTCAGAGTTTTGCCCCAAAATAAGGAGAATTTCTGACTTTTTGCCCTAACATATAGGGAATTTCAGCCTTTTTGCCCCACAATTAGGGGAATTTCTGCAATTTTGTTCCAAAATAAAGGGAATTTCTGCTTTTTAGCCTGAAAATAAGGGGAATGTATACCTTTTGCCACAAAAAAGGGAAATTTCTTCATTTTTGCTCCAAAATAAAAGGAATTTCTGCTTTTTTGCCTTCAAAAATGTGGAATTTCTGTCTTTTTCCCCTAAAAACAAAGGGAATTTCTGTATTTTTTTGCCCCAAAATTAAGAAAATTTCTGACTTATTACCCTGAAATAAGTGAAATTTCTGAAATTTTGCCCCAAAATAAGGGAAATTTCTGCAATTTTGCCCCAAAATAAGGGAAACTTCTGGAATTTTTCCTTAAAATAAGTGGAATTTCATTGTTTTGCCCCAAAATAAGGAGAATTTCTGTCTTTTTGCCCTAACATATAGGGAATTTCTGCCTTTTTGCCACACAATTAGGGGAATTTCTGCAATTTTGCTCCAAAATAAAGGGAATTTCTGCTTTTTAGCCTGAAAATAAGGGGAATGTATACCTTTTGCCACAAAAAAGTGAAATTTCTTCATTTTTGCTTTAAAATAAAAGGAATTTCTGCTTTTTTACCCTCAAAAATGTGGAATTTCTGTCTTTTTCCCCTAAAAACAAAGGGAATTTCTGTCTTTTTGCCCAAAAATAAAGAAAATTTCTGACTTATTACCCTGAAATAAGTGAAATTTCTGAAATTTTACCCCAAAATAAGGGAAATTTCTGCCTTTTTGCCCCCAAATAAGGGGAATTTCAGCCTTTTTACCTCAAGATAATGATAATTTCTGCATTTTTGCCCCAAAATATGGGATATTTCTGCCTTTTTGCCCCAAAATAAGAAAAATTTCTGCAATTTTGTACCAAGATGAAAGAAATTTCTGCCTTTTTGCCCCAAAATAAGAAAATTTCTGCTTTTTTTTTCTGAAATAAGTGAAATTTCTGCAATTTTGCCCCAAAATAAGGGAAATTTCTGGAATTTTGCCCCAAAATAAGTGGAATTTCTGAGTTTTGCTCCAAAATAAGGAGAATTTCTGTCTTTTTGCCCAAACATATAGGGAATTTCTGCCTTTTTGCCCCACAATTAGGGGAATTTCTGCAATTTTGCTCCAAAATAACGTGGAATTTCTGCCTTTTTGCCCGAAAATAAAAAGAATGCATAACTTTTTGCAATAAAAAAGAAAATTTCTGCAATTTTGCTCCAAAATAAGGGGAATTTCTGCTTTTTTGCCTCTAAATAAGTGGAATTTCAGTCTTTTTCCCCAAAAACAAAGAGAATTTCTGTCTTTTTTGCCCCAAAATAAGGAAAATTTCTGACTTATTACCCTGAAATAAGTGAAATTTCTGCAATTTTGCCCCAAAATATGAGAAATTTCTGCCTTTTTGCCCCCGAATAAGGGGAATTTCAGCCTTTTTTACCTCAAAATAAAAGGAATTTCTGCATTTTTGCCACAAAATATTAGGAATTTCTGCATTTTGACCAAAAATAAAAAAAAATTCTGCCTTTTTTCCCTGAAATAAGTGAAATTTCTGCAATTTTGCCCCAAAATAAATGAAATTTCTGCAATTTTGCCCGAAAATAAGGGAAATTTCTGGAATTTTGCTCCAAAATAAGTGGAATTTCAGAGTTTTGCCCCAAAATAAGGAGAATTTCTGACTTTTTGCCCTAACATATAGGGAATTTCTGCCTTTTTGCCCCACAATTAGGGGAATTTCTGCAATTTTGCTCCAAAATAAAGGGAATTTCTGCTTTTTAGCCTGAAAATAAGGGGAATGTATACCTTTTGCCACAAAAAAGGGAAATTTCTTCATTTTTGCTCCAAAATAAAAGGAATTTCTGCTTTTTTGCCTTCAAAAATGTGGAATTTCTGTCTTTTTCCCCTAAAAACAAAAGGAATTTCTGTCTTTTTTGCCCCAAAATTAAGAAAATTTCTGACTTATTACCCTTAAATAAGTGAAATTTCTGAAATTTTGCCCCAAAATAAGGGAAATTTCTGCCTTTTTCCCCCCAAATAAGGGGAATTTCAGCCTTTTTACCTCAAGATAATGGGAAATTCTGCATTTTTTCCCCAAAATATGAGAAATTTCTGCCTTTTTGACCCAAAATAAGAAAAATTTCTGCAATTTTGTACCAAGAGAAAAGAAATTTCTGCCTTTTTGCCCCAAAATAAGAAAATTTCTGCTTTTTTTTCTGAAATAAGTGAAATTTCTGCAATTTTGCCCCAAAATAAAGGAAATTTCTGGAATTTTGCCCCAAAATAAGTGGAATTTCTGAGTTTTGCCCCAAAATAAGGAGTATTTCTGTCTTTTTGCACCAACATATAGGGAATTTCTGCCTTTTTGCTTCACAATTAGGGGAATTTCTGCAATTTTGCTCCAAAATACGGAAAATTTCTGCCTTTTTGCTGGAAAATAAGAAGAATGCATAACTTTTTGCCATAAAAAAGGGAAATTTTTTCATTTTTGCTCCAAAATAAGGGGAATTTCTGCTTTTTTGCTTCTAAATAAGTAGAATTTCTATCTTTTTCCCCCAAAACAAAGGGAATATCTGTCCTTTTTGCCCCAAAATAAGGAATATTTCTGATTATTACCCTGAAATAAGTGAAATTTCTGCAATTTTGCCCCAAAATGAGAGAAAATTTCTGCTTTTTTGCCCCCAAATAAGGGGAATGTCAGCCTTTTTACCTCAAAATAAAGGGAATTTCGGCATTTTTGCTACAAAATATTAGGAATTTCTGCCTTTTTGCCCCAAAAGAAGAGAAATTTCTGGAATTTTGCCCCAAAATAAGTGGAATTTCTGAGTTTTGCCCCAAAATAAGGAGAATTTCTGTCTTTTTGACCCACCATATAGGGAATTTCTGCCTTTTTGCCCCACAATTAGGGGAATTTCTGCAATTTTGCTATAAAATACGGTGACTTTCTGCCTTTTTGCCCGAAAATAAGAAGAATGCATTTTTTTTGGCATAAAAAAGGGAAATTTCTTTATTTTTGCTCCAAAATAAGGGGAATATCTGCTTTTTTGCCACAAAATATGAGAAATTACTGCCTTTTTGCCCCAAAATGAGACAAATTCTGCTTTTTTTCCCAGAAATAAGTGAAATTTCTGCAATTTTGCCCCAAAATAAGTGAAATTTCTGCAATTTTGCCCCCAAAGAAGGGAAATTTCTGGAATTTTGCCACAAAATACGGGGAATTTCTGCCTTTTTGCCTGAAAATAAGAAGAATGCATTACTTTTTGCCATAAAAAAGGGAAATTTCCTTATTTTTGCTCCAAAATAAGAGGAATTTCTGCTTTTTTGCCTCTAAATAAGTAAAATTTCTGTCTTTTTCCCACAAAACAAAAAAAATTTCTGTCTTTTTTGCCGCAAAATAAGAAAAATTTTTGACTTATTACCCTGAAATAAGTGAAATTTCTGCAATTTTGCCTCAAAATAAGGGAAATTTCTGCCTTTTTGCCCCAAAATAAGAAAATTTCTGCTTTTTTTTCCCTGAAATAAGTGAAATTTCTGCACTTTTGCCCCAGAATAGGTGAAATTTTTGCAATTTTGCCCCAAAATAAGTGGAATTTCTGAGTTTTGCCCCAAAATAAGGAGAATTTCTGTCTTTTTGCCCCAACATATAGGGAATTTCTGCCTTTTTTCCCCACAATTAGGGAAATTTCTGCAATTTTGCTCCAAAATACAGGGAACTTCTGCCTTTTTATTCAAAATAAGAAGAATTCATACCTTTTTGCCACAAAAAAGGGAAATTTCTGCAATTTTGCTCCAAAATAAGGTGAATTTCTGCTTTTTTGCCTCTAAAAGTGGAATTACTCTCTTTTTCCCCCAAAACAAAGGGAATTTCTGTCTTTTTTGTCCCAAAATAAAAAAAATTTCTGACTTATTACCCTGAAATAAGTGAAATTTCTGCAATTTTGCCTCAAAATAAGGGAAATTTCTGCTTTTTTGCCCCCAAATAAGGGGAATTTCAGCCTTTTTACCTCAAAATAAGGGGAATTTCTGCATCTTTGCCCAAAAATATGGGAAAGTTCTGCCTTTTTGCCCCAAAATAAGAAAATTTTCTGCAATTTTGTACTAAAATAAAAGTAATTTCTGCCTTTTTGCCACAAAATAAGAAAATTTCTGCTTTTTTTACTGAAATAAGTGAAATTTCTGCAATTTTGCCCAAAAATAAGTGAAATTTCTGAGTTTTGCCCCACAATAAGGAGAATTTCTGTCTTTTTGCCCCAACATATAGGGATTTTCTGCCTTTTTCCCCACAATTAGGGGAATTTCTGCAATTTTGCTCCAAAATACGGGGAATTTCTTCCTTTTTGCCCGAAAATAAGAATGAATACCTTTTTGCCATAAAAAAGGGAAATTTCTTCATTTTTGCTCCAAAATAAGGGGAATTTCTTCTTTTTTGCCTCTAAGTAAGTGGAATTTCTATCTTTTTCCCCCAAAACAGAGGGAATTTCTGTATTTTTTGCCCCAAAATAAGGAAAATTTCTGAAGTATTACCCTGTAATAAGTGAAATTTCTGCAATTTTGCCCCAAAATAAGTGAAATTTCTGTCTTTTTGCCCCCAAATAAGGGGAATTTCATCCTTTTTACCTCAAAATAAGGGGAATTTCTGCATTTTTGCCACAAAATATTAAGAATTTCTGGCTTTTTGCCCCAAAATAAAAAAATTTTCTGCTTTTTTCCCTGAAATAAGTGAAATTTCTGCAATTTTGCCCCAAAATAAAGGAAATTTCTGGAATTTTGCCCCAAAATAAGTGGAATTTCTGAGTTTTGCCCCAAAATAAGGAGTATTTCTGTCTTTTTGCACCAACATATAGGGAATTTCTGCCTTTTTGCTTCACAATTAGGGGAATTTCTGCAATTTTGCTCCAAAATACGGAAAATTTCTGCCTTTTTGCTGGAAAATAAGAAGAATGCATAACTTTTTGCCATAAAAAAGGGAAATTTTTTCATTTTTGCTCCAAAATAAGGGGAATTTCTGCTTTTTTGCTTCTAAATAAGTAGAATTTCTATCTTTTTCCCCCAAAACAAAGGGAATATCTGTCCTTTTTGCCCCAAAATAAGGAATATTTCTGATTATTACCCTGAAATAAGTGAAATTTCTGCAATTTTGCCCCAAAATGAGAGAAAATTTCTGCTTTTTTGCCCCCAAATAAGGGGAATGTCAGCCTTTTTACCTCAAAATAAAGGGAATTTCGGCATTTTTGCTACAAAATATTAGGAATTTCTGCCTTTTTGCCCCAAAAGAAGAGAAATTTCTGGAATTTTGCCCCAAAATAAGTGGAATTTCTGAGTTTTGCCCCAAAATAAGGAGAATTTCTGTCTTTTTGACCCAACATATAGGGAATTTCTGCCTTTTTGCCCCACAATTAGGGGAATTTCTGCAATTTTGCTATAAAATACGGTGACTTTCTGCCTTTTTGCCCGAAAATAAGAAGAATGCATTTTTTTTTGGCATAAAAAAGGGAAATTTCTTTATTTTTGCTCCAAAATAAGGGGAATATCTGCTTTTTTGCCACAAAATATGAGAAATTACTGCCTTTTTGCCCCAAAATGAGACAAATTCTGCTTTTTTTCCCAGAAATAAGTGAAATTTCTGCAATTTTGCCCCAAAATAAGTGAAATTTCTGCAATTTTGCCCCCAAAGAAGGGAAATTTCTGGAATTTTGCCACAAAATACGGGGAATTTCTGCTTTTTTGCCTGAAAATAAGAAGAATGCATTACTTTTTGCCATAAAAAAGGGAAATTTCCTTATTTTTGCTCCAAAATAAGAGGAATTTCTGCTTTTTTGCCTCTAAATAAGTAAAATTTCTGTCTTTTTCCCACAAAACAAAAAAAATTTCTGTCTTTTTTGCCGCAAAATAAGAAAAATTTTTGACTTATTACCCTGAAATAAGTGAAATTTCTGCAATTTTGCCTCAAAATAAGGGAAATTTCTGCCTTTTTGCCCCAAAATAAGAAAATTTCTGCTTTTTTTCCCTGAAATAAGTGAAATTTCTGCACTTTTGCCCCAGAATAGGTGAAATTTTTGCAATTTTGCCCCAAAATAAGTGGAATTTCTGAGTTTTGCCCCAAAATAAGGAGAATTTCTGTCTTTTTGCCCCAACATATAGGGAATTTCTGCCTTTTTTCCCCACAATTAGGGAAATTTCTGCAATTTTGCTCCAAAATACAGGGAACTTCTGCCTTTTTATTCAAAATAAGAAGAATTCATACCTTTTTGCCACAAAAAAGGGAAATTTCTGCAATTTTGCTCCAAAATAAGGTGAATTTCTGCTTTTTTGCCTCTAAAAGTGGAATTACTCTCTTTTTCCCCCAAAACAAAGGGAATTTCTGTCTTTTTTGTCCCAAAATAAAAAAAATTTCTGACTTATTACCCTGAAATAAGTGAAATTTCTGCAATTTTGCCTCAAAATAAGGGAAATTTCTGCTTTTTTGCCCCCAAATAAGGGGAATTTCAGCCTTTTTACCTCAAAATAAGGGGAATTTCTGCATCTTTGCCCAAAAATATGGGAAAGTTCTGCCTTTTTGCCCCAAAATAAGAAAATTTTCTGCAATTTTGTACTAAAATAAAAGTAATTTCTGCCTTTTTGCCACAAAATAAGAAAATTTCTGCTTTTTTTACTGAAATAAGTGAAATTTCTGCAATTTTGCCCAAAAATAAGTGAAATTTCTGAGTTTTGCCCCACAATAAGGAGAATTTCTGTCTTTTTGCCCCAACATATAGGGATTTTCTGCCTTTTTCCCCACAATTAGGGGAATTTCTGCAATTTTGCTCCAAAATACGGGGAATTTCTTCCTTTTTGCCCGAAAATAAGAATGAATACCTTTTTGCCATAAAAAAGGGAAATTTCTTCATTTTTGCTCCAAAATAAGGGGAATTTCTTCTTTTTTGCCTCTAAGTAAGTGGAATTTCTATCTTTTTCCCCCAAAACAGAGGGAATTTCTGTATTTTTTGCCCCAAAATAAGGAAAATTTCTGAAGTATTACCCTGTAATAAGTGAAATTTCTGCAATTTTGCCCCAAAATAAGTGAAATTTCTGTCTTTTTGCCCCCAAATAAGGGGAATTTCATCCTTTTTACCTCAAAATAAGGGGAATTTCTGCATTTTTGCCACAAAATATTAAGAATTTCTGGCTTTTTGCCCCAAAATAAAAAAATTTTCTGCTTTTTTCCCTGAAATAAGTGAAATTTCTGCAATTTTGCCCCAAAATAAGTGAAATTTCTGCAATTTTGCCCCAAAATAAGGGAATTTTCTGGAATTTTGCCCCAAAATAAGTGGAATTTCAGAGTTTTGCCTCAAAATAAGGAGAATTTCTGTCTTTTTGCCCTAACAAATAGGGAATTTCTGCCTTTTTGCCCCACAATTAGGGGATTTTCTGCAATTTTGCTCCAAAATAAAGGGAATATCTGCTTTTTAGCCTGAAAATAAGGGGAATGTATACCTTTTGCCACAAAAAAGAGAAATTTCTTCATTTTTGCTCCAAAATAAAAGGAATTTCTGCTTTTTTGCCTCTAAAAATGTGGAATTTCTGTCTTTTTCCCCTAAAAACAAAGGGAATTTCTGTCTTTTTTGCCCGAAGTAATGAAAATTTCTGACTTATTACCCTGAAATAAGTGAAATTTCTGAAATTTTGCCCCAAAATAAGGGAAATTTCTGCCTTTTTGCCCCCAAATAAGGGGAATTTCAGCCTTTTTACCTCAAGATAATGGGAATTTCTGCATTTTTGCTTCCAAATACGGGGAATTTCAGCCTTTTTAAATCAAAACAAGGGGAATTTCTGCATTTTTGCCCCAAATATGGGAAATTTCTGCCTTTTTGCCCCAAAATAAGAAAATTTCTGCTTTTTTCCATGAAATAAGTGAAATTTCTGCAATTTTGCCCCAAAATAAGTGAAATTTCTGCAATTTTGCTTCAAAATAAAGGAAATTTCTGGAATTTTGCCTCAAAATAAGTGGAATTTCTAAGTTTTGCCCTAAAATAAGGAGAATTTCGGTCTTTTTGGCCCCCAAATAAGGGGAATTTCAGCCTTTTTACCTCAAAATAAAGGGAATTTCTGCATTTTTGCCACAAAATATTAGGAATTTCTGAATTTTTGCCCCAAAATAAGGGAAATTTCTGCAATTTTGCCCCAAAATTAGTGAAATTTCTGCAATTTTGCCCCAAAATAAGTGAAAATTTCTGCAATTTTGACCCAAAATAAGGGAAATATCTGGAATTTTGCCCCAAAATAAGTGGAATTTCAGAGTTTTGCCCCAAAATAAGGAGAATTGTTGTCTTTTTGCGCTAACATATAGGGAATTTCTGCCTTTTTGCCCCACAATTAGGGGAATTTCTGCAATTTTGCTCCAAAATAAAGGGAATTTCTGCTTTTTAGCCTGAAAATAAGGGGAATGTATACCTTTTGCCACAAAAAAAGGGAAATTTCTTCATTTTTGCTCCAAAATAATAGAAATTTCTGCTTTTTTGCCTCCAAAAATGTGGAATTTCTGTCTTTTTCCCCTAAAAACAAAGGAAATTTCTGTCTTTTTTGCCCCAAAATAAGGAAAATTTCTGACTTATTACCCTGAAGTAAGTGAAATTTCTGAAATTTTCCTTCAAAATAAGGGAAATTTCTGCCTTTTTGCCCCCAAATAAGGGGAATTTCAGCCTTCTTACCTCAAGATAATGGGAATTTCTGCATTTTTGCCCCAAAATATCGGAAATTTCTGTCTTTTTGCCCCAAAATAAAAAAATTTCTGCAATTTTGTACCAAGATAAAAGAAATTTCTGCCTTTTTGCCCCAAAATAAGAAAATTTCTGCTTTTTTTTCTGAAATAAGTGAAATTTCTACAATTTTGCCCCAAAATAAGTGAAATTTCTGCAATTTTGCCCCAAAATAAAGGAAATTTCTGGAATTTTGCCCCAAAATAAGTGGAATTTCTGAGTTTTGCCCCAAAATAAGGAGAATTTCTGTCTTTTTGCCCCAACATATAGGGAATTTCTGCCTTTTTGCCCCACAATTAGGGGAATTTCTGCAATTTTGCTCCAAAATACGGGGAATTTCTGCCTTTTTGCCTGAAAATAAGAAGAATGCATAACTTTTTGCTATAAAAAAGGGAAATTTCTTCATTTTTGCTCCAAAATAAGGGGAATTTCTGCTTTTTTGCTTCTGAATAAGTAGAATTTCTGTCTTTTTCCCCCAAAACAAAGGGAATTTCTGTCTTTTTGCCCCAAAATAAGGAATATTTCTGATTATTACCCTGAAATAAGTGAAATTTCTGCAATTTTGCCCCGAAATAAGAAAAAATTTCTGCTTTTTTGCCACCAAATAAAAGGAATTTTAGCCTTTTTACCCCAAAATAAGGGGAATTTCTGCATTTTTGCCACAAAATATTAGGAATTTCTGCCTTTTTGCCACAAAATAAGGGAAATTTCTGGAATTTTGCCCCAAAATAAGTGGAATTTCTGAGTTTTGCCCCAATATAAGAATTTCTACCTTTTTGCCCCAACATATAGGGAATTTCTGCCTTTTTCCCCTACAATTAAGGGAATTTCTGCAATTTTGCTCTAAAATACGAAGAATTTCTGCCTTTTTGCCGAAAGTAAGAAGAATGCATACTTTTTTGCCATAAAAAGGGAAATTTCTTCATTTTTGCTCCAAAATAAGGGGAATTTCTGCTTTTTTGCCTCTAAATTAGTGGAATTTCTCTCTTTCTCCCCCAAAACAAAGGGAATTTCTGTTTTTTTTTACCCCAAAATAAGGAAAATTTCTGACTTATTACTTTGAAGTAAGTGAAATTTTTGCAATTTTGCCCCAAAATAAGGGAAATTTCTGCCTTTTTTCCCCCAAATAAGGGGAATTTCAGCCTTTTTACCTCAAAATAAGGGGAATTTCTGCATTTTTGCTACAAAATATTAGGAATTTCTGCCTTTCTGCCCCAAAATAAGGAAAATTTCTGACTTTTTGCCCTTAAATAAGTTAAATTTCTAAAATTTTTCCTGAAAATAATGGAAATGTCTGCTTTTGGCACCAAAATAATGGCAATTTCTTACTTTTTGCCACCAAATAAGAGGAATTTCATCCTTTTTACCTCAAAATAAAAGGAAGTTTTGCATTTTTGCCCCAAAATATGGGAAATTTCTGCCTTTTTGCCCAAAATAAGAAAAATTTCTGCAATTTTGTACCAAAATAAAAGAAATTTCTGCCTTTTTGCCTCAAAATAAAATTTCTGCATTTTTTCTCTGAAATAAGTGAAATTTCTGCAATTTCGCCCCAAAATAATTGAAATTTCTGCAATTTTGCCCCAAAATAAGGGAAATTTCTGGAATTTTGCCCCAAAATAAGTGAAATTTCTGAGTTTTGCCCCAAAATAAGGAGAATTTCTGTCTTTTTGCCCCAACATATAGAAAATTTCTGCCTTTTGCCCCACAATTAGGGAAATTTCTGAAATTTTGCTCCAAAATACGGGGAATTTCTGCCTTTTTGCCCGAAAATAAAAAGAATGCATAACTTTTTGCCATAATAAAGGGAAATTTCTTCATTTTTGCTCCAAAATAAGGGGAATTTCTGCTGTTTTGCCTCTAAATAAGTGGAATTTCTGTCCTTTTCCCCCAAAACAAAGAGAATTTCTGTCTTTTTTGCCCAAAAATAAGGAAAATTTCTTACTTATTACCCTGAAATAAATGATGTTTCTGCAATTTTGCCCCAAAATAAGAGAAATTTCTGCCTTTTGCCTCCAAATTAGGGGAATTTGAGCCTTTTTTCCTCAAAATAAAGGGAATTTCTGCATTTATGCCCCAAAATATGGGAAATATCTGCCTCTTGGCCCCAAAATAAGAAAAATTTCTGCAATTTTGTACTAAATAAAAAAAAATTTCTGCCTTTTTTCCCCAAAATAAGAAAATTTCTGCTTTTTTCTGAAATAAGTGAAATTTCTGCAATTTTGCCCCAAAATAAGTGAAATTGCTGCAATTTTGCCCGAAAATAAAGGAATTTTCTGGAATTTTGCCCCAAAATAAGTGGAATTTCTGACTTTTGCCCCAAAATAAGGAGAATTTCTGTCTTTTTGCCCTAACATATAGGGAATTTCTGCCTTTTTGCACCACAATTAGCGGAATTTCTGCAATTTTGCTCCAAAATACGGGGAATTTCTGATTTTTAGCCCAAAATAAGTGGAATGTATACCTTTTGCCACAAAAAAAGGGAAATTTCTTCATTTTTGCTCCAAAATAAGGGGGAATTTCTCCTTTTTTGCCTATAAATAAGTGGAATTTCTGTCTTTTTCCCCCAAAACAAAGGGAATTTCTGTCTTTTTTGCCGCAAAATAAGGAAAATTTCTGAATTACTACCCTGAAATAAGTTAAATTTCTGCAATTTTTCCTCAAAATTAGGGAAATTTCTGCCTTTTTGCCCTCAAATAGGAGTAATTTCAGCCTTTTTACCTCAAAATAAGGGGAATTTCTGCATTTTTGCCCCAAAATACAAGGAATTTCTGTCTTTTTGCCCGAAAATAATAAGAATGCATAATTTTTTGCCATAAAAAAGGGAAATTTCTTCACTTTTGCTCCAAAATAAGGGGAATTTCTGCTTTTATGCCTCTAAATAAGTGGAATTTCTGTCTTTTTCCCCCAAAACAAAGGGAATATCTGTCTATTTTGCCCCAAAATAAGGAAAATTTCTGTCTTATTACCCTGAAATAAGTGAAATTTCTGCAATTTTGCCTCAAAATAAGTGAAATTATTGGAATTTTGCCCCAAAATAAGTGGAATTTCTGAGTTTTGACCCAAAATAAGGAGAATTTCTGTCTTTTTGCCCCAACATATATGGAATTTCTGCCTTTTTGCCCCACAATTAGAAGAATTTCTGTAATTTTGCTCCAAAATACAGAGAATTTCTGCCTTTTTGCCCGAAAATAAGAAGAATGCATACCTTTTTCCCATAAGAAGGGAAATTTCTTTATTTTTGCTCCAAAATAAGGGGAATTTCTGCTTTTTTGCCTCTAAATTAGTGGAATTTCCGTCTTTTTCCCCCAAAACAAAGGGAATTTCTGTCTTTTTTGCCCCAAAATAAGGAAAATTTCTGACTTATTACCCTGAAGTAAGTATAATTTCTGAAATTTTGCCCCAAAATAATGGAAATTTCTGCCTTTTGGCACCCAAATATGAAGAATTTCAGCCTTTTTACCTCAAAATAATAGGAATTTCTGTATTTTTGCCACAAACGATTAAGTATTTCTGCCTTTTTGCCCCAAAATAAGGAAAATTTCTGACTTTTTGCCCTGAAATATGTTAAATTTCTAAATTTTTTCCCCAAAATAATGGAAATGTCTGCTTTTTGCCCCAAAATAAGGGGAATTTCTTACTTTTCCCCCCAAATAAGGGGATTTTCAGCCTTTTTACCTCAAAATAAGGAGAATTTCTGCATTTTTGACCCAAGATATGTGAAATTTCTGCCTTTTTGCACAAAATAAGAAAAATTTCTGCTATTTTGTACCATAATAAAAGAAATTTCTGCTTCTTTGCCCTGAAATAATTGAAATTTCTGCAATTTTGCCCCAAAATGAGTGAAATTTCTGCAATTATGACCCAAAATAAGGGAAATTTCTGGAATTTTCCCCCAAAATAAGTGGAATTTCTGTGTTTTGCCCCAAAATAAGGACAATTTCTGTTTTTTTGCCCCAACATATAGGGAATTTCTGCCTTTTTGCCCCACAATAGGGGAATTTCTGCAATTTTGCTCCAAAATATGGGGAATTTCTGCCTTTTTGCCCGAAAATAAGAAGAATGCATACCTTTTTGCGATAAAAAGGAAATTTCTGCAATTTTGCTCCAAAATAAGGGGAATTTCTGCTTTTTTGTCTCTAAATAAGTGGAATTTCTGTCTTTTCCCCCCAAAAACAAAGGGAATTTCTGTCTTTTTTGCCCCAAAATAAGGAAAATTTCTGACTTATTACCCTGAAATAAGTGAAATTTCTGCAATTTTGCCCAAAAATAAGGGGAAATTTCTGCCTTTTGCCCTCAAATAAAGAAAATTTCAGCCTTATTATCTCTAAATATGGGGAATTTTTGCTTTTTTGCCTTCCAATAAGTGGAATTTCTTTCCTTTTCCCCCAAAACAAAAAGAATTTCTGTCTTTTTATTCCTAAAATAAGGAAAATTTCTGACTTATTACACTGAAATAAGTGAAATTTCTGCAATTTTGCCCCAAAATAAGGGAAATTTCTGCCTTTTTGCCCCCAAATACGGGGATCTTCAGCCTTTTTACCTCAAAATAAGGGGAATTTCTGCATTTTTTCCCCAAAATATGGGAAATTTCTGCCTTTTTGCCCCAAAATAAGAAAATTTCTGCTTTTTTCCATGAAATGAGTGAAATTTCTGCAATTTTGCCCCAAAATAAGTGAAATTTGCAATTTTGCCCCAAAATAAGGGAAATTTCTGGAATTTTGCCCCAAAATAAGTGGAATTTCTGAGTTTTGCCCCAAAATAAGGAGAATTTCTGTCTTTTTGCCCCAACATATAGAGAATTTTGCCTTTTTGCTTCACAATTAGGGGAATTTCTGCAATTTTGCTCCAAAATACGGGGAACTTCTGCCTTTTTGCCCGAAAAAAAGAAGAATGCATACCTTTTTGCCATAAAAAAGGTAAATTTCTGCAATTTTGCTCCAATATAAGGGTAATTTCTGCTTTTTTGCCCCTAAATAAGTGGAATTTCTGTCTTTTTCCCCCAAAACAAAGGGAATTTCTGTCTTTTTTGCCCCAAAACAAAGAAAATTTCTGACTTATTACCCTGAAGTTAGTGAAGTTTCTGCAATTTTGCCCCAAAATAAGGGAAATTTCTGCCTTTTTGCCCCCAAATAAGGGGAATTTCAGCCTTTTTACCTCAAAATAAGGGGAATTTCTGCATTCTTGCCACAAAATATTGGGAATTTCTTCCTTTATGCCCCAAAATAAGGAAAATTTCTGACTTTTTGCACTGAAATAAGTTAAATTTCTAAAATTTTTCCCCAAAATAAGGGAAATGTCTGCTTTTTGCCCCAAAATAATGGGAATTTCTTACTTTTTGCACCCAAATAATGGGAATTTCAGCCTTTTTACCTCAAAATAAGGGAAATTTCTGCATTCTTGCCCCAAAATATGGGAAATTTCTGCCTTTTGCCCAAAATAAGAAAAATTCTGCTTTTTTCCCATGAAATAAGTGAAATTTCTGCAATTTTGCCCCAAAATAAGTGGAATTTCTTAGTTTTGCCTCAAAATAAGGAGAATTTCTGTATTTTTGCCCCAACATATAGGGAATTTCTGCCTTTTTGCCCCACAATTAGGGGAATTTCTGTAATTTTGCTCCAAAATACGGGGAATTTCTGCCTTTTTGCCCGAAAATAAGAAGAATGCATACCTTTTTGCCATAAAAAGGGAAATTTCTTCATTTTTGCTCCAAAATAAGGGGAATTTCTCCTTTTTCGCCTCTAAATTAGTGGAATTTCTGTCTTTTTCCCCCAAAACAAAGGGAATTTCTGTCTTTTTGCCCCAAAATAAGGAAAATTTCTGACTTATTACCCTGAAATAAGTGAAATTTCTGCAATTTTGCCCCGAAATAAGGGGAAATTTCTGCCTTTTGCCCCCAAATAAGGAAAATTTCAGCCTTATTACCTCTATGGGGAATTTCTGCTTTTTTGCCTCCCAGTAAGTGGAATTTCTTTCCTTTTCCCCCAAAACAAAAAGAATTTCTGTCTTTTTATTCCCAAAATAAGGAAAATTTCTGACTTATTACACTGAAATATGTGAAATTTCTGCAATTTTGCCCCAAAATAAGGGAAATTTCTGCCTTTTTGCCCCCAAATACGGGGAACTTCAGCCTTTTTACCTCAAAATAAGGGGAATTTCTGCATTTTTTCCCCAAAATATGGGAAATTTCTGCCTTTTTGCCCCAAAATAAGAAAATTTCTGCTTTTTTCCATGAAATAAGTGAAATTTCTGCAATTTTGCCCCAAAATAAGTGAAATTTCTGCAATTTTGCGCCAAAATAAAGGAAATTTCTGGAATTTTGCCCCAAAATAAGTGGAATTTCTGAGTTTTGCCCCAAAATGAGAAGAATTTCTGTCTTTTTGCCCAAACATATAGGGAATTTCTGCCTTTTTGCTTCACAATTACAGGAATTTCTGCAATTTTGATCCAAAATACGGGGAATTTCTGACTTTTTGCCTAAAAATAAGAAGAATGCATACATTTTTGCCATAAAAAAGGAAAATTTCTGCAATTTTGCTCCAATATAAGGGGAATTTCTGCTTTTTTGCCTCTAAATAAGTGGAATTTCTGTATTTTCCCTCCAAAACAAAGGGAATTTCTGTCTTTTTTGCCCCAAAACAAGGAAAATTTCTGACTTATTACCCTGAAGTAAGTGAAGTTTCTGCAATTTTGCCCCAAAATAAGGGAAATTTCTGCCTTTTTGCCCCCAAATAAGGGGAATTTCAGCCTTTTTACCTCAAAATAATGGGAATTTCTGCATTCTTGCCACAAAATATTGGGAATTTCTGCCTTTTTGCCCCAAAATAAAGAAAATTTCGGACTTTTTGCACTGAAATAAGTTAAATTTCTAAAATTTTTCCCCAAAATAAGGTAAATGTCTGCTTTTTGCCCCAAAATAATGGGAATTTCTTAATTTTTGCCCCCAAATAATGGGAATTTAAGCATTTTTACCTCAAAATAAGGGGAATTTCTGCATTCTTGCCCCAAAATATGGGAAATTTCTGCCTTTTTGCCCAAAATAAGAAAAATTCTGCTTTTTTCCATGAAATAAGTGAAATTTCTGCAATTTTACCCCAAAATAAGTGAAATTTCTGGAATTTTGCTTCAAAATAAGGGAAATTTCTGGAATTTTGCCCCAAAATAAGTGGAATTTCTGAGATTTGCCTCAAAATAAGGAGAATTTCTGCCTTTTTGCCCCAACATATAGGGAATTTCTGCCTTTTTGCCCCACAATTAGGGGAATTTCTGCAATTTTGCTCCAAAATACGGGTAATTTCTGCCTTTTTGCCCGAAAATAAGAAGAATGCCTACCTTATTGCCATAAAAGGGAAATTTCTTCATTTTTGCTCCAAAATAAGGGGAATTTCTGCTTTATTGCCTCTAAATTAGTGGAATTTCTGTCTTTTTCCCCCAAAACAAAGGGAATTTCTGTCTTTTTTGCCCCAAAATAAGGAAAATTTCTGACTTATTACCCTGAAATAAGTGAAATTTCTGCAATTTTGCCCCAAAATAAGGGGAAATTTCTGCCTTTTGCCCCCAAATAAAGAAAATTTCAGCCTTATTACCTCTAAATATGGGGAATTTCTGCATTTTTGCCTCCCAATAAGTGGAATTTCTTTCCTTTTCCCCCAAAACAAAAAGAATTTCTGTCTTTTTATTCCCAAAATAAGGAAATTTCTGCCTTATTACACTGAAATAAGTGAAATTTCTGCAATTTTGCCCCAAAATAAGGGAAATTATTGCAATTTTGCCCCAAAATAAGGGAAATTTCTGGAATTTTGCATCAAAATAAGTGGAATTTCTGAGTTTTGCCCCAAAATAAGGAGAATTTTTGTCTTTTTGCCCCAACATATAAGGAATTTCTGCTTTTTTGCCCAACAATTAGGGGAATTTTTGCAATTTTGCTCCAAAATACGGGGAATTTCTGCCTTTTTGTACGAAAATAAGAAGAATGCATACATTTTTGCCATATAAAAAGGAAATTTCTTCATTTTTGCTCCAAAATAAGGGGAATTTCTGCTTTTTTGTCTTTAAATAAGTGGAATTTCTGTCTTTTTCCCCAAAAACAAAGGGAATTTCTGTCTTTTTTGCCCCAAAATAAGGAAAATTTCTGACTTATTACCCTGAAGTAAGTGAAATTTCTGCAATTTTGCTCCAAAATAAGGGAAATTTTTGCCTTTTTGCTCCCAAATAAGGGGAATTTCAGCCTTTTTACCTCAAAATAAGGGGAATTTCTGCATTCTTGCCACAAAATATTGGGAATTTCTGCCTTTTTGCCCTAAAAAAAGGAAAATTACTGACGTTTTGCCCTGAAATAAGTTAAATTTCTAAAATTTTCCACAAAATAAGGGAAATGTCTGCTTTTTGCCCCCAAATAATGCGAATTTTTTACTTTTTGCCCCCAAATAAGGGGAATTTCAGCCTTTTTACCTCAAAATAAGGGGAATTTCTGCATTTTTGCCCCAAAATATGAGAAATTTCTGACTTTTTGCCCCAAAATAAGAAAATTTCTCATTTTTTCCCCTGAAATAAGTGAAATTTCTGCAATTTTGCCCCAAAATAAGGGAAATTTCTGGAATTTTGCCCCAAAATAAGTGGAATTTCTGAGTTTTGACCCAAAATGAGGAGAATTTCTGTCTTTTTGCCCCATCATATAGGAAATTTCTGCTTTTTTGCCTAACAATTAGGGGAATTTCTGCAATTTTGCTCCAAAATACAGGGAATTACTGCCTTTTTGTACGAAAATAAGAAGAATGCATACCTTTTTGCCATAAAAAAGGGAAATTTCGTCATTTTTGCTCCAAAATAAGGGGAATTTCTGCTTCTTTTCCTCTAAATAAGTGGAATTTCTGTCTTTTTCTCCCAAAACAAAGGGAATTTCTGTCTTTTTTGCTCCAAAATATAAACAATCTCTGACTTATTACCCTGAAATAAGTGAAATTTCTGCAATTTTGCCCCAAAATAAGGGTAATTTCTGCCTTTTTGCCCCCAAATACAGGGAATTTCAGACTTTTTATTTCAAAATAAGTGAATTTCTGCATTTTTGCACCAAAATATTGGAAATTTCTGCCTTTTTGCCCCAAATTAAGAAAATTTCTCCTTTTTCCATGAAATAAGTGAAATTTCTGCAATTTTTCCCCAAAATTAATGAAATTTCTGCAATTTTGCCCCCAAATACGGAAATTTCTGGAATTTTGCCTCAAAATAAGTGGAATTTCTGAGTTTTGCCTCAAAATAAGGAGAATTTCTGCCTTTTTGCCCCAACATATAGGGAATTTCTGCTATTTTGCCCCACAATTAGGGGAATTTCTGCAATTTTGCTCCAAAATATGGTGAATTTCTGCCTTTTTGCCTCTAAATTAGTGGAATTTCTGTCTTTTTCCCCCAAAACAAAGGGAATTTCTGTCTTTTTTGCTCCAAAATAAGGAAAATTTCTGACTTATTACCCTGAAATAAGTGAAATTTCTGCAATTTTGCCCCAAAATAAGGGGAAATTTCTGCCTTTTGCCCCCAAATAAGGAAAATTTCAGCCTTATTACCTCTAAATATGGGGAATTTCTGCTTTTTTGCCTCCCAATAAGTGGAATTTCTTTCCTTTTCCCCCAAAACAAAAAGAATTTCTGTCTTTTTATTCCCAAAATAAGGAAATTTCTGCCTTATTACACTGAAATAAGTGAAATTTCTGCAATTTTGCCCCAAAATAAGGGAAATTTCTGCCTTTTTGCCCCCAAATACGGGGAACTTCAGCCTTTTTTCCTCGAAAATAGGGGAATTTCTGCATTTTTTCCCCAAAATATGGGGAATTTCTTCCTTTTTGCCCTAAAATAAGAAAATTTCTGCTTTTTTCCATGAAATAAGTGAAATTTCTGCAATTTTGCCCCAAAATAAGTGAAATTTCTGCAATTTTGCGCCAAAATAAGGGAAATTTCTGGAATTTTGACCCAAAATAAGTGGAATTTCTGAGTTTTGCCCCAAAATAAGGAGAATTTCTGTCTTTTTGCCCCAACATATAGGGAATTTCTGCCTTTTGACTTCACAATTAGGGGAATTTCTGCAATTTTGCCTCAAAAATATGAGGAATTTCTGACTTTTTGCCTAAAAATAAGAAGAATGCATACATTTTTGCCATAAAAAAGGAAAATTTCTGCAATTTTGCTCCAATATAAGGGGAATTTCTGCTTTTTTGCCTCTAAATAAGTGGAATTTCTGTATTTTCCCTCCAAAACAAAGGGAATTTCTGTCTTTTTTGGCCCAAAACAAGGAAAATTTCTGACTTATTACCCTGAAGTAAGTGAAGTTTCTGCAATTTTGCCCCAAAATAAGGGAAATTTCTGCCTTTTTGCCCCCAAATAAGGGGAATTTCAGCCTTTTTACCTCAAAATAAGGAAAATTCCTGCATTCTTGCCACAAAATATTGGGAATTTCTGACTTTTTGCCCCAAAATAAGGAAAATTTCTGACTTTTTGCACTGAAATAAGTTAAATTTCTAAAATTTTTCCCCAAAATAAGGGAAATGTCTCATTTTTGCCAAAAATAATGGGAATTTCTTACATTTTGCCCCCAAATAATGGGAATTTCAGTCTTTTTACATCAAAATAAGGGAAATTTCTGCATTCTTGCCGCAAAATATGGGAAATTTCTGCCTTTTTGCCCAAAATAAGAAAAATTCTGCTTTTTTCCATGAAATAAGTGAAATTCCTGCAATTTTGCCCCAAAATAAGTGAAATTTCTGCAATTTTGCCCCAAAATAAGGGAAATTTCTGGAATTTTGCCCCAAAATAAGTGGAATTTCTGAGTTTTGCCTCAAAATAAGGAAAATTTCTGTATTTTTACCACAAGATATAGGGAATTTCTGCCTTTTTGCCCCACAATTAGGGGAATTTCTGTAATTTTGCTCCAAAATACGGGGAATTTCTGCCTTTTTGCCCGAAAATAAGAAGAATGCATACCTTTTTGCCATAAAAAGGGAAATTTCTTCATTTTTGCTCCAAAATAAGGGGAATTTCTGCTTTTTTGCCTCTAAATTAGTGGAATTTCTGTCTTTTTCCCCCAAAACAAAAGGAATTTCTGTCTTTTTTGCCCCAAAATAAGGAAGATTTCTGACTTTTTTTTCCTGAAATAAGTGAAATTTCTGCAATTTTGCCCCAAAATAAGGGGAAATTAATGCCTTTTGCCCCCAAATAAGGAAAATTTCAGCCTTATTACCTCTAATTATGGGGAATTTCTGCTTTTTTTGCCTCCCAATAAGTGGAATTTCTTTCCTTTTCCCCCAAAACAAAAAGAATTTCTGTCTTTTTATTCCCAAAATAAGGAAAATTTCTGACTTATTACACTGAAATATGTGAAATTTCTGCAATTTTGCCCCAAAATAAGGGAAATTTCTGCCTTTTTGCCCCCAAATACGGGGAACTTCAGCCTTTTTACCTCAAAATAAGGGGAATTTCTGCATTTTTTCCCCAAAATATGGGAAATTTCTGCCTTTTTGCCCCAAAATAAGAAAATTTCTGCTTTTTTCCATGAAATAAGTGAAATTTCTGCAATTTTGCCCCAAAATAAGTGAAATTTCTGCAATTTTGCGCCATATTAAGGGAAATTTTTGGAATTTTGCCCCAAAATAATTGGAATTTCTGAGTTTTGCCCCAAAATAAGGAGAATTTCTGTCTTTTTGCCCCAACATATAGGGAATTTCTGCCTTTTTGCTTCACAATTAGGGGAATTTCTGCAATTTTGCTCCAAAATACGGGGAATTTCTGCCTTTTTGCCCGAAAATAAGAAGAATGCATACATTTTTGCCATAAAAAAGGAAAATTTCTGCAATTTTGCTCCAATAGAAGGGGAATTTCTGCTTTTTTGCCTCTAAATAAGTGGAATTTCTGTCTTTTTCCCCCAAAACAAAGGGAATTTCTGTCTTTTTTGCCCCAAAACAAGGAAAATTTCTGACTTATTACCCTGAAGTAAGTGAAGTTTCTGCAATTTTGCCCCAAAATAAGGGAAATTTCTGCCTTTTTGCCCCCAAATAAGGAGAATTTCAGCCTTTTTACCTCAAAATAAGGGGAATTTCTGCATTCTTGCCACAAAATATTGGGAATTTCTGCCTTTTTGCCCCAAAATAAGGAAAATTTCTGACTTTTTGCACTGAAATTAGTTAAATTTCTAAAATTTTTTCCCCAAAATAAGGGAAATGTCTGCTTTTTGCCCCAAAATAATGGGAATTTCTTACTTTTTGCCCCCAAATAATGGGAATTTCAGCCTTTTTACCTCAAAATAAGGGGAATTTCTGCATTCTTGCCCCAAAATATGAAAAATTTCTGCCTTTTTGCCCAAAATAAGAAAAATTCTGCTTTTTTTCCATGAAATAAATGAAATTTCTGCAATTTTGCCCCAAAATAACTGAAATTTCTGCAATTTTGCCCCAAAATAAGGGAAATTTCTGGAATTTTGCCCCAAAATAAGTGGAATTTCTGAGTTTTGCCTCAAAATAAGGAGAATTTCTGTATTTTTGCCCCAACATATAGGGAATTTCTGCCTTTTTGCCCCACAATTAGGGGAATTTCTGTAATTTTGCTCCAAAATACGAGGAATTTCTGCCTTTCTTTCCCGAAAATAAGAAGAATGCATACCTTTTGCCATAAAAAGGGAAATTTCTTCATTTTTGCTCCAAAATAAGGGGAATTTCTGCATTTTTGCCCCAAAATATGGGAAATTTTTGACTTTTTGCCCCAAAATAAAAAAATTTCTCCTTTTTCTCCTGAAATAAGTGAAATTTCTGCAATTTTGGCCCAAAATAAGGGAAATTTCTGGAATTTTGCCCCAAAATAAGTGTAATTTCTGAGTTTTGACCCAAAATGAGGAGAATTTCTGTCTTTTTGCCCCAACATATAGGGAATTTCTAATTTTTGGCCTAACAATTAGAGGAATTTCTGCAATTTTGCTTCAAAATACAGGGAATTTCTGCCTTTTTGTACGAAAAAAGAAGAATGCATACCTTTTTGCCATAAAAAAGGGAAATTTCTTCATTTTTGCTCCAAAATAAGGGGAATTTCTGCTTTTTTTCCTCTAAATAAGTGGAATTTCTGTCTTTTTCCTCCAAGACAAAGGGAATTTCTGTCCTTTTTGCTCCAAAATAAAAACTATTTCTGACTTATTACCCTGAAATAAGTGAAATTTCTGCAATTTTGCCCCAAAATAAGTGAAATTTCTGGAATTTTGCCCCAAAATAAGTGGAATTTCTGAGTTTTGCCTCAAAATAAGGAAAATTTCTGTATTTTTACCCCAACATATAGGGAATTTCTGCCTTTTTGCCCCACAATTAGGGGAATTTCTGTAATTTTGCTCCAAAATACGGGGAATTTCTGCCTTTTTGCCCGAAAATAAGAAGAATGCATACCTTTTTGCCATAAAAAGGGAAATTTCTTCATTTTTGCTCCAAAATAAGGGGAATTTCTGCTTTTTTGCCTCTAAATTAGTGGAATTTCTGTCTTTTTCCCCCAAAACAAAAGGAATTTCTGTCTTTTTTGCCCCAAAATAAGGAAAATTTCTGACTTATTTCCCTGAAATAAGTGAAATTTCTGCAATTTTGCCCCAAAATAAGGGGAAATTTCTGCCTTTTGCCCCCAAATAAGGAAAATTTCAGCCTTATTACCTCTAATTATGGGGAATTTCTGCTTTTTTGCCTCCCAATAAGTGGAATTTCTTTCCTTTTCCCCCAAAACAAAAAGAATTTCTGTCTTTTTATTCCCAAAATAAGGAAAATTTCTGACTTATTACACTGAAATATGTGAAATTTCTGCAATTTTGCCCCAAAATAAGGGAAATTTCTGCCTTTTTGCCCCCAAATACGGGGAACTTCAGCCTTTTTACCTCAAAATAAGGGGAATTTCTGCATTTTTCCCCAAAATATGGGAAATTTCTGCCTTTTTGCCCCAAAATAAGAAAATTTCTGCTTTTTTCCATGAAATAAGTGAAATTTCTGCAATTTTGCCCCAAAATAAGGGGAAATTTCTGCCTTTTGCCCCCAAATAAGGAAAATTTCAGCCTTATTACCTCTAAATATGGGAATTTCTGCTTTTTTGCCTCCCAATAAGTGGAATTTCTTTCCTTTTCCCCCAAAACAAAAAGAATTTCTGTCTTTTTATTCCCAAAATAAGGAAATTTCTGCCTTATTACACTGAAATAAGTGAAATTTCTGCAATTTTGCCCCAAAATAAGGGAAATTTCTGCCTTTTTGCCCCCAAATACGGGGAATTTCAGCCTTTTTTCCTCGAAATAAAGGGAATTTCTGCATTTTTTCCCCAAAATATGGGAAATTTCTTCCTTTTTGCCCTAAAATAAGAAAATTTCTGCTTTTTTCCATGAAATAAGTGAAATTTCTGCAATTTTGCCCCAAAATAAGTGAAATTTCTGCAATTTTGCGCCAAAATAAGGGAAATTTCTGGAATTTTGACCCAAAATAAGTGGAATTTCTGAGTTTTGCCCCAAAATAATGAGAATTTCTGTCTTTTTGCCCCAACATATAGGGAATTTCTGCCTTTTGACTTCACAATTAGGGGAATTTCTGCAATTTTGCCTCAAAAATATGAGGAATTTCTGACTTTTTGCCTAAAAATAAGAAGAATGCATACATTTTTGCCATAAAAAAGGAAAATTTCTGCAATTTTGCTCCAATATAAGGGGAATTTCTGCTTTTTTGCCTCTAAATAAGTGGAATTTCTGTATTTTCCCTCCAAAACAAAGGGAATTTCTGTCTTTTTTGGCCCAAAACAAGGAAAATTTCTGACTTATTACCCTGAAGTAAGTGAAGTTTCTGCAATTTTGCCCCAAAATAAGGGAAATTTCTGCCTTTTTGCCCCCAAATAAGGGGAATTTCAGCCTTTTTACCTCAAAATAAGGAAAATTCCTGCATTCTTGCCACAAAATATTGGGAATTTCTGACTTTTTGCCCCAAAATAAGGAAAATTTCTGACTTTTTGCACTGAAATAAGTTAAATTTCTAAAATTTTTCCCCAAAATAAGGGAAATGTCTCATTTTTGCCAAAAATAATGGGAATTTCTTACATTTTGCCCCCAAATAATGGGAATTTCAGTCTTTTTACATCAAAATAAGGGGAATTTCTGCATTCTTGCCGCAAAATATGGGAAATTTCTGCCTTTTTGCCCAAAATAAGAAAAATTCTGCTTTTTTCCATGAAATAAGTGAAATTCCTGCAATTTTGCCCCAAAATAAGTGAAATTTCTGCAATTTTGCCCCAAAATAAGGGAAATTTCTGGAATTTTGCCCCAAAATAAGTGGAATTTCTGAGTTTTGCCTCAAAATAAGGAAAATTTCTGTATTTTTACCACAAGATATAGGGAATTTCTGCCTTTTTGCCCCACAATTAGGGGAATTTCTGTAATTTTGCTCCAAAATACGGAGAATTTCTGCCTTTTTGCCCGAAAATAAGAAGAATGCATACCTTTTTGCCATAAAAAGGGAAATTTCTTCATTTTTGCTCCAAAATAAGGGGAATTTCTGCTTTTTTGCCTCTAAATTAGTGGAATTTCTGTCTTTTTCCCCCAAAACAAAAGGAATTTCTGTCTTTTTTGCCCAAAAATAAGGAAAATTTCTGACTTATTTCCCTGAAATAAGTGAAATTTCTGCAATTTTGCCCCAAAATAAGGGGAAATTTCTGCCTTTTGCCCCCAAATAAGGAAAATTTCAGCCTTATTACCTCTAATTATGGGGAATTTCTGCTTTTTTGCCTCCCAATAAGTGGAATTTCTTTCCTTTTCCCCCAAAACAAAAAGAATTTCTGTCTTTTTATTCCCAAAATAAGGAAAATTTCTGACTTATTACACTGAAATATGTGAAATTTCTGCAATTTTGCCCCAAAATAAGGGAAATTTCTGCCTTTTTGCCCCCAAATACGGGGAACTTCAGCCTTTTTACCTCAAAATAAGGGGAATTTCTGCATTTTTCCCCAAAATATGGGAAATTTCTGCCTTTTTGCCCCAAAATAAGAAAATTTCTGCTTTTTTCCATGAAATAAGTGAAATTTCTGCAATTTTGCCCCAAAATAAGTGAAATTTCTGCAATTTTGCGCCAAAATAAGGGAAATTTTTGGAATTTTGCCCCAAAATAATTGGAATTTCTGAGTTTTGCCCCAAAATAAGGAGAATTTCTGTCTTTTTGCCCCAACATATAGGGAATTTCTGCCTTTTTGCTTCACAATTAGGGGAATTTCTGCAATTTTGCTCCAAAATACGGGGAATTTCTGCCTTTTTGCCCGAAAATAAGAAGAATGCATACATTTTTGCCATAAAAAAGGAAAATTTCTGCAATTTTGCTCCAATAGAAGGGGAATTTCTGCTTTTTTGCCTCTAAATAAGTGGAATTTCTGTCTTTTTCCCCCAAAACAAAGGGAATTTCTGTCTTTTTTGCCCCAAAACAAGGAAAATTTCTGACTTATTACCCTGAAGTAAGTGAAGTTTCTGCAATTTTTCCCCAAAATAAGGGAAATTTCTGCCTTTTTGCCCCCAAATAAGGAGAATTTCAGCCTTTTTACCTCAAAATAAGGGGAATTTCTGCATTCTTGCCACAAAATATTGGGAATTTCTGCCTTTTTGCCCCAAAATAAGGAAAATTTCTGACTTTTTGCACTGAAATTAGTTAAATTTCTAAAATTTTTTCCCCAAACTAAGGGAAATGTCTGCTTTTTGCCCCAAAATAATGGGAATTTCTTACTTTTTGCCCCCAAATAATGGGAATTTCAGCCTTTTTACCTCAAAATAAGGGGAATTTCTGCATTCTTGCCCCAAAATATGAAAAATTTCTGCCTTTTTGCCCAAAATAAGAAAAATTCTGCTTTTTTTCCATGAAATAAATGAAATTTCTGCAATTTTGCCCCAAAATAACTGAAATTTCTGCAATTTTGCCCCAAAATAAGGGAAATTTCTGGAATTTTGCCCCAAAATAAGTGGAATTTCTGAGTTTTGCCTCAAAATAAGGAGAATTTCTGTATTTTTGCCCCAACATATAGGGAATTTCTGCCTTTTTGCCCCACAATTAGGGGAATTTCTGTAATTTTGCTCCAAAATACAAGGAATTTCTGCCTTTCTTTCCCGAAAATAAGAAGAATGCATACCTTTTGCCATAAAAAGGGAAATTTCTTCATTTTTGCTCCAAAATAAGGGGAATTTCTGCATTTTTGCCCCAAAATATGGGAAATTTTTGACTTTTTGCCCCAAAATAAAAAAATTTCTCCTTTTTCTCCTGAAATAAGTGAAATTTCTGCAATTTTGCCCCAAAATAAGGGAAATTTCTGGAATTTTGCCCCAAAATAAGTGTAATTTCTGAGTTTTGACCCAAAATGAGGAGAATTTCTGTCTTTTTGCCCCAACATATAGGGAATTTCTAATTTTTGGCCTAACAATTAGAGGAATTTCTGCAATTTTGCTTCAAAATACAGGGAATTTCTGCCTTTTTGTACGAAAAAAGAAGAATGCATACCTTTTTGCCATAAAAAAGGGAAATTTCTTCATTTTTGCTCCAAAATAAGGGGAATTTCTGCTTTTTTTCCTCTAAATAAGTGGAATTTCTGTCTTTTTCCTCCAAGACAAAGGGAATTTCTGTCCTTTTTGCTCCAAAATAAAAACAATTTCTGACTTATTACCCTGAAATAAGTGAAATTTCTGCAATTTTGCCCCAAAATAAGTGAAATTTCTGGAATTTTGCCCCTAAATAAGTGGAATTTCTGAGTTTTGCCTCAAAATAAGGAAAATTTCTGTATTTTTACCCCAACATATAGGGAATTTCTGCCTTTTTGCCCCACAATTAGGGGAATTTCTGTAATTTTGCTCCAAAATACGGGGAATTTCTGCCTTTTTGCCCGAAAATAAGAAGAATGCATACCTTTTTGCCATAAAAAGGGAAATTTCTTCATTTTTGCTCCAAAATAAGGGGAATTTCTGCTTTTTTGCCTCTAAATTAGTGGAATTTCTGTCTTTTTCCCCCAAAACAAAAGGAATTTCTGTCTTTTTTGCCCCAAAATAAGGAAAATTTCTGACTTATTTCCCTGAAATAAGTGAAATTTCTGCAATTTTGCCCCAAAATAAGGGGAAATTTCTGCCTTTTGCCCCCAAATAAGGAAAATTTCAGCCTTATTACCTCTAATTATGGGGAATTTCTGCTTTTTTGCCTCCCAATAAGTGGAATTTCTTTCCTTTTCCCCCAAAACAAAAAGAATTTCTGTCTTTTTATTCCCAAAATAAGGAAAATTTCTGACTTATTACACTGAAATATGTGAAATTTCTGCAATTTTGCCCCAAAATAAGGGAAATTTCTGCCTTTGTGCCCCCAAATACGGGGAACTTCAGCCTTTTTACCTCAAAATAAGGGGAATTTCTGCATTTTTCCCCAAAATATGGGAAATTTCTGCCTTTTTGCCCCAAAATAAGAAAATTTCTGCTTTTTTCCATGAAATAAGTGAAATTTCTGCAATTTTGCCCCAAAATAAGGGGAAATTTCTGCCTTTTGCCCCCAAATAAGGAAAATTTCAGCCTTATTACCTCTAAATATGGGGAATTTCTGCTTTTTTGCCTCCCAATAAGTGGAATTTCTTTCCTTTTCCCCCAAAACAAAAAGAATTTCTGTCTTTTTATTCCCAAAATAAGGAAATTTCTGCCTTATTACACTGAAATAAGTGAAATTTCTGCAATTTTGCCCCAAAATAAGGGAAATTTCTGCCTTTTTGCCCCCAAATACGGGGAATTTCAGCCTTTTTTCCTCGAAATAAGGGGAATTTCTGCATTTTTTCCCCAAAATATGGGAAATTTCTTCCTTTTTGCCCTAAAATAAGAAAATTTCTGCTTTTTTCCATGAAATAAGTGAAATTTCTGCAATTTTGCCCCAAAATAAGTGAAATTTCTGCAATTTTGCGCCAAAATAAGGGAAATTTCTGGAATTTTGACCCAAAATAAGTGGAATTTCTGAGTTTTGCCCCAAAATAAGGAGAATTTCTGTCTTTTTGCCCCAACATATAGGGAATTTCTGCCTTTTGACTTCACAATTAGGGGAATTTCTGCAATTTTGCCTCAAAAATATGAGGAATTTCTGACTTTTTGCCTAAAAATAAGAAGAATGCATACATTTTTGCCATAAAAAAGGAAAATTTCTGCAATTTTGCTCCAATATAAGGGGAATTTCTGCTTTTTTGCCTCTAAATAAGTGGAATTTCTGTCTTTATCTCCCAAAACAAAGGGAATTTCTGTCTTTTTTGGCCCAAAACAAGGAAAATTTCTGACTTATTACCCTGAAGTAAGTGAAGTTTCTGCAATTTTGCCCCAAAATAAGGGAAATTTCTGCCTTTTTGCCCCCAAATAAGGGGAATTTCAGCCTTTTTACCTCAAAATAAGGAAAATTTCTGCATTCTTGCCACAAAATATTGGGAATTTCTGACTTTTTGCCCCAAAATAAGGAAAATTTCTGACTTTTTGCACTGAAATAAGTTAAATTTCTAAAATTTTTCCCCAAAATAAGGGAAATGTCTCATTTTTGCCAAAAATAATGGGAATTTCTTACATTTTGCCCCCAAATAATGGGAATTTCAGTCTTTTTACATCAAAATAAGGGGAATTTCTGCATTCTTGCCGCAAAATATGGGAAATTTCTGCCTTTTTGCCCAAAATAAGAAAAATTCTGCTTTTTTCCATGAAATAAGTGAAATTCCTGCAATTTTGCCCCAAAATAAGTGAAATTTCTGCAATTTTGCCCCAAAATAAGGGAAATTTCTGGAATTTTGCCCCAAAATAAGTGGAATTTCTGAGTTTTGCCTCAAAATAAGGAAAATTTCTGTATTTTTACCACAAGATATAGGGAATTTCTGCCTTTTTGCCCCACAATTAGGGGAATTTCTGTAATTTTGCTCCAAAATACGGGGAATTTCTGCCTTTTTGCCCGAAAATAAGAAGAATGCATACCTTTTTGCCATAAAAAGGGAAATTTCTTCATTTTTGCTCCAAAATAAGGGGAATTTCTGCTTTTTTGCCTCTAAATTAGTGGAATTTCTGTCTTTTTCCCCCAAAACAAAAGGAATTTCTGTCTTTTTTGCCCAAAAATAAGGAAAATTTCTGACTTATTTCCCTGAAATAAGTGAAATTTCTGCAATTTTGCCCCAAAATAAGGGGAAATTTCTGCCTTTTGCCCCCAAATAAGGAAAATTTCAGCCTTATTACCTCTAATTATGGGGAATTTCTGCTTTTTTGCCTCCCAATAAGTGGAATTTCTTTCCTTTTCCCCCAAAACAAAAAGAATTTCTGTCTTTTTATTCCCAAAATAAGGAAAATTTCTGACTTATTACACTGAAATATGTGAAATTTCTGCAATTTTGCCCCAAAATAAGGGAAATTTCTGCCTTTTTGCCCCCAAATACGGGGAACTTCAGCCTTTTTACCTCAAAATAAGGGGAATTTCTGCATTTTTCCCCAAAATATGGGAAATTTCTGCCTTTTTGCCCCAAAATAAGAAAATTTCTGCTTTTTTCCATGAAATAAGTGAAATTTCTGCAATTTTGCCCCAAAATAAGTGAAATTTCTGCAATTTTGCGCCAAAATAAGGGAAATTTTTGGAATTTTGCCCCAAAATAATTGGAATTTCTGAGTTTTGCCCCAAAATAAGGAGAATTTCTGTCTTTTTGCCCCAACATATAGGGAATTTCTGCCTTTTTGCTTCACAATTAGGGGAATTTCTGCAATTTTGCTCCAAAATACGGGGAATTTCTGCCTTTTTGCCCGAAAATAAGAAGAATGCATACATTTTTGCCATAAAAAAGGAAAATTTCTGCAATTTTGCTCCAATAGAAGGGGAATTTCTGCTTTTTTGCCTCTAAATAAGTGGAATTTCTGTCTTTTTCCCCCAAAACAAAGGGAATTTCTGTCTTTTTTGCCCCAAAACAAGGAAAATTTCTGACTTATTACCCTGAAGTAAGTGAAGTTTCTGCAATTTTTCCCCAAAATAAGGGAAATTTCTGCCTTTTTGCCCCCAAATAAGGAGAATTTCAGCCTTTTTACCTCAAAATAAGGGGAATTTCTGCATTCTTGCCACAAAATATTGGGAATTTCTGCCTTTTTGCCCCAAAATAAGGAAAATTTCTGACTTTTTGCACTGAAATTAGTTAAATTTCTAAAATTTTTTCCCCAAACTAAGGGAAATGTCTGCTTTTTGCCCCAAAATAATGGGAATTTCTTACTTTTTGCCCCCAAATAATGGGAATTTCAGCCTTTTTACCTCAAAATAAGGGGAATTTCTGCATTCTTGCCCCAAAATATGAAAAATTTCTGCCTTTTTGCCCAAAATAAGAAAAATTCTGCTTTTTTCAATGAAATAAATGAAATTTCTGCAATTTTGCCCCAAAATAACTGAAATTTCTGCAATTTTGCCCCAAAATAAGGGAAATTTCTGGAATTTTGCCCCAAAATAAGTGGAATTTCTGAGTTTTGCCTCAAAATAAGGAGAATTTCTGTATTTTTGCCCCAACATATAGGGAATTTCTGCCTTTTTGCCCCACAATTAGGGGAATTTCTGTAATTTTGCTCCAAAATACGAGGAATTTCTGCCTTTCTTTCCCGAAAATAAGAAGAATGCATACCTTTTGCCATAAAAAGGGAAATTTCTTCATTTTTGCTCCAAAATAAGGGGAATTTCTGCATTTTTGCCCCAAAATATGGGAAATTTCTGACTTTTTGCCCCAAAATAAAAAAAATTCTCCTTTTTCTCCTGAAATAAGTGAAATTTCTGCAATTTTGCCCCAAAATAAGGGAAATTTCTGGAATTTTGCCCCAAAATAAGTGTAATTTCTGAGTTTTGACCCAAAATGAGGAGAATTTCTGTCTTTTTGCCCCAACATATAGGGAATTTCTAATTTTTGGCCTAACAATTAGAGGAATTTCTGCAATTTTGCTTCAAAATACAGGGAATTTCTGCCTTTTTGTACGAAAAAAGAAGAATGCATACCTTTTTGCCATAAAAAAGGGAAATTTCTTCATTTTTGCTCCAAAATAAGGGGAATTTCTGCTTTTTTTCCTCTAAATAAGTGGAATTTCTGTCTTTTTCCTCCAAGACAAAGGGAATTTCTGTCCTTTTTGCTCCAAAATAAAAACAATTTCTGACTTATTACCCTGAAATAAGTGAAATTTCTGCAATTTTGCCCCAAAATAAGTGAAATTTCTGGAATTTTGCCCCTAAATAAGTGGAATTTCTGAGTTTTGCCTCAAAATAAGGAAAATTTCTGTATTTTTACCCCAACACATAGGGAATTTCTGCCTTTTTGCCCCACAATTAGGGGAATTTCTGTAATTTTGCTCCAAAATACGGGGAATTTCTGCCTTTTTGCCCGAAAATAAGAAGAATGCATACCTTTTTGCCATAAAAAGGGAAATTTCTTCATTTTTGCTCCAAAATAAGGGGAATTTCTGCTTTTTTGCCTCTAAATTAGTGGAATTTCTGTCTTTTTCCCCCAAAACAAAAGGAATTTCTGTCTTTTTTGCCCCAAAATAAGGAAAATTTCTGACTTATTTCCCTGAAATAAGTGAAATTTCTGCAATTTTGCCCCAAAATAAGGGGAAATTTCTGCCTTTTGCCCCCAAATAAGGAAAATTTCAGCCTTATTACCTCTAATTATGGGGAATTTCTGCTTTTTTGCCTCCCAATAAGTGGAATTTCTTTCCTTTTCCCCCAAAACAAAAAGAATTTCTGTCTTTTTATTCCCAAAACAAAGAAATTTTCTGACTTATTACACTGAAATATGTGAAATTTCTGCAATTTTGCCCCAAAATAAGGGAAATTTCTGCCTTTTTGCCCCCAAATACGGGGAACTTCAGCCTTTTTACCTCAAAATAAGGGGAATTTCTGCATTTTTCCCCAAAATATGGGAAATTTCTGCCTTTTTGCCCCAAAATAAGAAAATTTCTGCTTTTTTCCATGAAATAAGTGAAATTTCTGCAATTTTGCCCCAAAATAAGTGAAATTTCTGCAATTTTGCGCCAAAATAAGGGAAATTTTTGGAATTTTGCCCCAAAATAATTGGAATTTCTGAGTTTTGCCCCAAAATAAGGAGAATTTCTGTCTTTTTGCCCCAACATATAGGGAATTTCTGCCTTTTTGCTTCACAATTAGGGGAATTTCTGCAATTTTGCTCCAAAATACGGGGAATTTCTGCCTTTTTGCCCGAAAATAAGAAGAATGCATACATTTTTGCCATAAAAAAGGAAAATTTCTGCAATTTTGCTCCAATAGAAGGGGAATTTCTGCTTTTTTGCCTCTAAATAAGTGGAATTTCTGTCTTTTTCCCCCAAAACAAAGGGAATTTCTGTCTTTTTTGCCCCAAAACAAGGAAAATTTCTGACTTATTACCCTGAAGTAAGTGAAGTTTCTGCAATTTTGCCCCAAAATAAGGGAAATTTCTGCCTTTTTGCCCCCAAATAAGGAGAATTTCAGCCTTTTTACCTCAAAATAAGGGGAATTTCTGCATTCTTGCCACAAAATATTGGGAATTTCTTCCTTTTTGCCCCAAAATAAGGAAAATTTCTGACTTTTTGCACTGAAATTAGTTAAATTTCTAAAATTTTTTCCCCAAACTAAGGGAAATGTCTGCTTTTTGCCCCAAAATAATGGGAATTTCTTACTTTTTGCCCCCAAATAATGGGAATTTCAGCATTTTTACCTCAAAATAAGAGGAATTTCTGCATTCTTGCCCCAAAATATGAAAAATTTCTGCCTTTTTGCCCAAAATAAGAAAAATTCTGCTTTTTTTCCATGAAATAAATGAAATTTCTGCAATTTTGCCCCAAAATAACTGAAATTTCTGCAATTTTGCCCCAAAATAAGGGAAATTTCTGGAATTTTGCCCCAAAATAAGTGGAATTTCTGAGTTTTGCCTCAAAATAAGGAGAATTTCTGTATTTTTGCCCCAACATATAGGGAATTTCTGCCTTTTTGCCCCACAATTAGGGGAATTTCTGTAATTTTGCTCCAAAATACGAGGAATTTCTGCCTTTCTTTCCCGAAAATAAGAAGAATGCATACCTTTTGCCATAAAAAGGGAAATTTCTTCATTTTTGCTCCAAAATAAGGGGAATTTCTGCATTTTTGCCCCAAAATATGGGAAATTTCTGACTTTTTGACCCAAAATAAAAAAATTTCTCCTTTTTCTCCTGAAATAAGTGAAATTTCTGCAATTTTGCCCCAAAATAAGGGAAATTTCTGGAATTTTGCCCCAAAATAAGTGTAATTTCTGAGTTTTGACCCAAAATGAGGAGAATTTCTGTCTTTTTGCCCCAACATATAGGGAATTTCTAATTTTTGGCCTAACAATTAGAGGAATTTCTGCAATTTTGCTTCAAAATACAGGGAATTTCTGCCTTTTTGTACGAAAAAAGAAGAATGCATACCTTTTTGCCATAAAAAAGGGAAATTTCTTCATTTTTGCTCCAAAATAAGGGGAATTTCTGCTTTTTTTCCTCTAAATAAGTGGAATTTCTGTCTTTTTCCCCCAAGACAAAGGGAATTTCTGTCTTTTTGCTCCAAAATAAAAACAATTTCTGACTTATTACCCTGAAATAAGTGAAATTTCTGCAATTTTGCCCCAAAATAAGTGAAATTTCTGGAATTTTGCCCCAAAATAAGTGGAATTTCTGAGTTTTGCCTCAAAATAAGGAAAATTTCTGTATTTTTACCCCAACATATAGGGAATTTCTGCCTTTTTGCCCCACAATTAGGGGAATTTCTGTAATTTTGCTCCAAAATACGGGGAATTTCTGCCTTTTTGCCCGAAAATAAGAAGAATGCATACCTTTTTGCCATAAAAAGGGAAATTTCTTCATTTTTGCTCCAAAATAAGGGGAATTTCTGCTTTTTTGCCTCTAAATTAGTGGAATTTCTTTCCTTTTCCCCCAAAACAAAAAGAATTTCTGTCTTTTTATTCCCAAAATAAGGAAAATTTCTGACTTATTACACTGAAATATGTGAAATTTCTGCAATTTTGCCCCAAAATAAGGGAAATTTCTGCCTTTTTGCCCCCAAATACGGGGAACTTCAGCCTTTCTACCTCAAAATAAGGGGAATTTCTGCATTTTTTCCCCAAAATATGGGAAATTTCTGCCTTTTTGCTCCAAAATAAGAAAATTTCTGCTTTTTTCCATGAAATAATTGAAATTTCTGCAATTTTGCGCCAAAATAAGGGAAATTTTTGGAATTTTGCCCCAAAATAATTGGAATTTCTGAGTTTTGCCCCAAAATAAGGAGAATTTCTGTCTTTTTGCCCCAACATATAGGGAATTTCTGCCTTTTTGCTTCACAATTAGGGGAATTTCTGCAATTTTGCTCCAAAATACGGGGAATTTCTGCCTTTTTGCCCGAAAATAAGAAGAATGCATACATTTTTGCCATAAAAAAGGAAAATTTCTGCAATTTTGCTCCAATAGAAGGGGAATTTCTGCTTTTTTGCCTCTAAATAAGTGGAATTTCTGTCTTTTTCCCCCAAAACAAAGGGAATTTCTGTCTTTTTTGCCCCAAAACAAGGAAAATTTCTGACTTATTACCCTGAAGTAAGTGAAGTTTCTGCAATTTTGCCCCAAAATAAGGGAAATTTCTGCCTTTTTGCCCCCAAATAAGGAGAATTTCAGCCTTTTTACCTCAAAATAAGGGGAATTTCTGCATTCTTGCCACAAAATATTGGGAATTTCTGCCTTTTTGCCCCAAAATAAGGAAAATTTCTGACTTTTTGCACTGAAATTAGTTAAATTTCTAAAATTTTTTCCCCAAAATAAGGGAAATGTCTGCTTTTTGCCCCAAAATAATGGGAATTTCTTACTTTTTGCCCCCAAATAATGGGAATTTCAGCCTTTTTACCTCAAAATAATGGGAATTTCTGCATTCTTGCCCCAAAATATGAAAAATTTCTGCCTTTTTGCCCAAAATAAGAAAAATTCTGCTTTTTTTCCATGAAATAAATGAAATTTCTGCAATTTTGCCCCAAAATAACTGAAATTTCTGCAATTTTGCCCCAAAATAAGGGAAATTTCTGGAATTTTGCCCCAAAATAAGTGGAATTTCTGAGTTTTGCCTCAAAATAAGGAGAATTTCTGTATTTTTGCCCCAACATATAGGGAATTTCTGCCTTTTTGCCCCACAATTAGGGGAATTTCTGTAATTTTGCTCCAAAATACGAGGAATTTCTGCCTTTCTTTCCCGAAAATAAGAAGAATGCATACCTTTTGCCATAAAAAGGGAAATTTCTTCATTTTTGCTCCAAAATAAAGGGAATTTCTGCATTTTTGCCCCAAAATATGGGAAATTTTTGACTTTTTGCCCCAAAATAAAAAAATTTCTCCTTTTTCTCCTGAAATAAGTGAAATTTCTGCAATTTTGCCCCAAAATAAGGGAAATTTCTGGAATTTTGCCCCAAAATAAGTGTAATTTCTGAGTTTTGACCCAAAATGAGGAGAATTTCTGTCTTTTTGCCCCAACATATAGGGAATTTCTAATTTTTGGCCTAACAATTAGAGGAATTTCTGCAATTTTGCTTCAAAATACAGGGAATTTCTGCCTTTTTGTACGAAAAAAGAAGAATGCATAACTTTTTGCCATAAAAAAGGGAAATTTCTTCATTTTTGCTCCAAAATAAGGGGAATTTCTGCTTTTTTTCCTCTAAATAAGTGGAATTTCTGTCTTTTTCCTCCAAGACAAAGGGAATTTCTGTCCTTTTTGCTCCAAAATAAAAACAATTTCTGACTTATTACCCTGAAATAAGTGAAATTTCTGCAATTTTGCCCCAAAATAAGTGAAATTTCTGGAATTTTGCCCCAAAATAAGTGGAATTTCTGAGTTTTGCCACAAAATAAGGAGAATTTCTGCCTTTTTGCCCCAACATATAGGGAATTTCTGCCTTTTTGCCCCACAATTAGGGGAATTTCTGCAATTTTGCTCCAAAATACGGGGAATTTCTGCCTTTTTCCGAAAATGAGAAGAATGCCTACCTTATTGCCATAAAAAAGGTAAATTTCTGCAATTTTGCTCCAAAATAAGGGGAATTTCTGCTTTTTTGCCTCTAAATTAGTGGAATTTCTGTGTTTTTCCTCCAAAACAAAGGAAATTTCTGTCTTTTTTGCCCCAAAATAAGGAAAATTTCTGACTTATTACCCTGAAATAAGTGAAATTTCTGCAATTTTGCCCCAAAATAAGAGAAATTTCTGCCTTTTTGCCGCCAAATAACGGGAATTTCAGTCTTTTTACCTCAAAATAAGGGGAATTTCTGCATTTTTGCCCCAAAATAAGGGATATTTCTGCCTTTTTGTCCCAAAATAAGAAAAATTCTGAAATTTTTTACCAAAATAAAAGAAATTTTTGCCTTTTTGCCCCAAAATAAGAAAATTTCTGCTTTTTTTTGTGAAATAAGTGAAATTTCTGCAATTTTGCCCCAAAATAAGTGAAATTTCTGCAATTTTGCCCGAAAATAAGGGAATATTCTGGAATTTTGCCCCAAAATAAGTGGAATTTCTGAGTTTTGCCCCAAAATAAGGAGAATTTCTGTCTTTTTGCCCTAACATATAGGGAATTTCTGCCTTTTTGCCCCACAATTAGGGGAATTTCTGCAATTTTGCTCCAAAATACGGGGAATTTCTGCTTTTTAGCCCGAAAAAAAGTGGAATGTATACCTTTTGCCAAAAAAAAAAGGGAAATTTCCTCATTTTTGCTCCAAAATAAGGGGAATTTCTGCTTTTTTGCCTATAAATAAGTGGAATTTCTGTCTTTTTCCCCCAAAACAAAGGGAATTTCTGTCTTTTTTGCCCCAAAATAAGGAAAATTTCTGACTTATTACCCTGAAGTAAGTGAAATTTCTGCAATTTTGCCCCAAAGTAAGGGAAATTTCTGCCTTTTGGCCCCCAAATAAGGGAATTTCAGGCTTTTTACCTCAAAATAATAGGAATTTCTGTATTTTTGCCACAAACGATTAAGAATTTCTGCCTTTTTGCCCGAAAATAAGAAAAATTTTTGACTTTTTGCCCTGAAATAAGTTATATTTCTTAATTTTTTCCCCAAAATAATGGAAATGTCTGCTTTTTGTTCAATAATAAAAGGAATTTCTTACTTTTTGCCCCCAAATAAGGGGAATTTCAGCCTTTTTACCTCAAAATAAGAGGAATTTCTGCATTTTTGATCCAAAATATGAGAAATTTCTGCCTTTTTGCCCAAAATAAGAAAAAATTCTGCTATTTTGTACCATAATAAAAGAAATTTCTGTATTTGCCACAAAATAAAAAAATTTCTGCTTTTTTTCCCTGAAATAATTGAAATTTCTGCAATTTTGACCCAAAATGAGTGAAATTTCTGCAATTTTGCCCCAAAATAAGGGAAATTTCTGGAATTTTCCCCCAAAATAAGTGGAATTTCTGTGTTTTGCCCTAAAATAAGGAGAATTTCTGACTTTTTGCCCCAACATATAGGGAATTTCTGCCTTTTTGCCCCACAATTAGGGGAATTTCTGCAATTTTGCTCCAAAATACATGGAATTTCTGTTTTTTTGCCCGAAAATAAGAAGAATGCAAAACTTTTTGCCATAAAAAAGGGAAATTTCTGCAATTTTGCTCCAAAATAAGGGGAATTTCTGCTTTTTTGCCTCTAAATAAGTGGAATTTCTGTTTTTTCCCTCAAAACAAAGGGAATTTCTGTATTTTTTGCCCCAAAATAAGGAAAATTTCTGACTTATTACCCTAAAATAAGTGAAATTTCTGCAATTTTGCCCCAAAATAAGGAAAATTTCTGCCTTTTTGCCCCCAAATAAGAGGAATTTCAGCCTTTTTACCTCAAAATAAGGGGAATTTCTACATTTTTGCCACAAAATATTAGGAATTTCTGCCTTTTTGCCACAAAATAAGGAAAATTTCTGCCTTTTTTCCCTGAAATAAGTGAAATTTCTGCAATTTTGCCCCAAAATAAGTGAAATTTCTGTAATTTTGCCCCAAAATAAGGGAAATTTCTGGAATTTTGCCCCAAAATAAGTGGAATTTCTGAGTTTTGCCCCAAAATAAGGAGAATTTCTGTCTATTTGCCCCAACACATAGGGAATTTCTGACTTTTTGCCCGACAATTAGAGGAATTTCTGCATTTTTGCTGCAAAATACGGGGAATTTCTGCCTTTTTGCCAGAAAATAAGAAGAATGCATACCTTTATGTCATAAAAAGGGAAATTTCTTCATTTATGCTCCAAAATAAGGAGAATTTCTGCTTTTTTGCCTCTAAATAAGTGGAATTTCTGTCTTTTTCCCCCAAAACAAAGGGAATTTCTGTCTTTTTTGCCCCAAAACAAGGAAAATTTCTGACTTATTACCCTGAAGTAAGTGAAGTTTCTGCAATTTTGCCCCAAAATAAGGGAAATTTCTGCCTTTTTGCCCCCAAATAAGGAGAATTTCAGCCTTTTTACCTCAAAATAAGGGGAATTTCTGCATTCTTGCCACAAAATATTGGGAATTTCTGCCTTTTTGCCCCAAAATAAGGAAAATTTCTGACTTTTTGCACTGAAATTAGTTAAATTTCTAAAATTTTTTCCCCAAAATAAGGGAAATGTCTGCTTTTTGCCCCAAAATGATGGGAATTTCTTACTTTTTGCCCCCAAATAATGGGAATTTCAGCATTTTTACCTCAAAATAAGAGGAATTTCTGCATTCTTGCCCCAAAATATGAAAAAGTTCTGCCTTTTTGCCCAAAATAAGAAAAATTCTGCTTTTTTTCCATGAAATAAATGAAATTTCTGCAATTTTGCCCCAAAATAACTGAAATTTCTGCAATTTTGCCCCAAAATAAGGGAAATTTCTGGAATTTTGCCCCAAAATAAGTGGAATTTCTGAGTTTTGCCTCAAAATAAGGAGAATTTCTGTATTTTTGCCCCAACATATAGGGAATTTCTGCCTTTTTGCCCCACAATTAGGGGAATTTCTGTAATTTTGCTCCAAAATACGAGGAATTTCTGCCTTTCTTTCCCGAAAATAAGAAGAATGCATACCTTTTGCCATAAAAAGGGAAATTTCTTCATTTTTGCTCCAAAATAAGGGGAATTTCTGCATTTTTGCCCCAAAATATGGGAAATTTCTGACTTTTTGCCCCAAAATAAAAAAATTTCTCCTTTTTCTCCTGAAATAAGTGAAATTTCTGCAATTTTGCCCCAAAATAAGGGAAATTTCTGGAATTTTGCCCCAAAATAAGTGTAATTTCTGAGTTTTGACCCAAAATGAGGAGAATTTCTGTCTTTTTGCCCCAACATATAGGGAATTTCTAATTTTTGGCCTAACAATTAGAGGAATTTCTGCAATTTTGCTTCAAAATACAGGGAATTTCTGCCTTTTTGTACGAAAAAAGAAGAATGCATAACTTTTTGCCATAAAAAAGGGAAATTTCTTCATTTTTGCTCCAAAATAAGGGGAATTTCTGCTTTTTTTCTCTAAATAAGTGGAATTTCTGTCTTTTTCCTCCAAGACAAAGGGAATTTCTGTCCTTTTTGCTCCAAAATAAAAACAATTTCTGACTTATTACCCTGAAATAAGTGAAATTTCTGCAATTTTGCCCCAAAATAAGTGAAATTTCTGGAATTTTGCCCCAAAATAAGTGGAATTTCTGAGTTTTGCCTCAAAATAAGGAAAATTTCTGTATTTTTACCCCAACATATAGGGAATTTCTGCCTTTTTGCCCCACAATTAGGGGAATTTCTGTAATTTTGCTCCAAAATACGGGGAATTTCTGCCTTTTTGCCCGAAAATAAGAAGAATGCATACCTTTTTGCCATAAAAAGGGAAATTTCTTCATTTTTGCTCCAAAATAAGGGGAATTTCTGCTTTTTTGCCTCTAAATTAGTGGAATTTCTGTCTTTTTCCCCCAAAACAAAAGGAATTTCTGTCTTTTTTGCCCCAAAATAAGGAAAATTTCTGACTTCTTTCCCTGAAATAAGTGAAATTTCTGCAATTTTGCCCCAAAATAAGGGGAAATTTCTGCCTTTTGCCCCCAAATAAGGAAAATTTCAGCCTTATTACCTCTAATTATGGGGAATTTCTGCTTTTTTGCCTCCCAATAAGTGAAATTTCTTTCCTTTTCCCCCAAAACAAAAAGAATTTCTGTCTTTTTATTCCCAAAATAAGGAAAATTTCTGACTTATTACACTGAAATATGTGAAATTTCTGCAATTTTGCCCCAAAATAAGGGAAATTTCTGCCTTTTTGCCCCCAAATACGGGGAACTTCAGCCTTTTTACCTCAAAATAAGGGGAATTTCTGCATTTTTCCCCAAAATATGGGAAATTTCTGCCTTTTTGCCCCAAAATAAGAAAATTTCTGCTTTTTTCCATGAAATAAGTGAAATTTCTGCAATTTTGCCCCAAAATAAGTGAAATTTCTGCAATTTTGCGCCAAAATAAGGGAAATTTTTGGAATTTTGCCCCAAAATAATTGGAATTTCTGAGTTTTGCCCCAAAATAAGGAGAATTTCTGTCATTTTGCCCCAACATATAGGGAATTTCTGCCTTTTTGCTTCACAATTAGGGGAATTTCTGCAATTTTGCTCCAAAATACGGGGAATTTCTGCCTTTTTGCCCGAAAATAAGAAGAATGCATACATTTTTGCCATAAAAAAGGAAAATTTCTGCAATTTTGCTCCAATAAAAGGGGAATTTCTGCTTTTTTGCCTCTAAATAAGTGGAATTTCTGTCTTTTTCCCCCAAAACAAAGTGAATTTCTGTCTTTTTTGCCCCAAAACAAGGAAAATTTCTGACTTATTACCCTGAAGTAAGTGAAGTTTCTGCAATTTTGCCCCAAAATAAGGGAAATTTCTGCCTTTTTGCCCCCAAATAAGGAGAATTTCAGCCTTTTTACCTCAAAATAAGGGGAATTTCTGCATTCTTGCCACAAAATATTGGGAATTTCTTCCTTTTTGCCCCAAAATAAGGAAAATTTCTGACTTTTTGCACTGAAATTAGTTAAATTTCTAAAATTTTTTCCCCAAACTAAGGGAAATGTCTGCTTTTTGCCCCAAAATAATGGGAATTTCTTACTTTTTGCCCCCAAATAATGGGAATTTCAGCATTTTTACCTCAAAATAAGAGGAATTTCTGCATTCTTGCCCCAAAATATGAAAAATTTCTGCCTTTTTGCCCAAAATAAGAAAAATTCTGCTTTTTTTCCATGAAATAAATGAAATTTCTGCAATTTTGCCCCAAAATAACTGAAATTTCTGCAATTTTGCCCCAAAATAAGGGAAATTTCTGGAATTTTGCCCCAAAATAAGTGGAATTTCTGAGTTTTGCCTCAAAATAAGGAGAATTTCTGTATTTTTGCCCCAACATATAGGGAATTTCTGCCTTTTTGCCCCACAATTAGGGGAATTTCTGTAATTTTGCTCCAAAATACGAGGAATTTCTGCCTTTCTTTCCCGAAAATAAGAAGAATGCATACCTTTTGCCATAAAAAGGGAAATTTCTTCATTTTTGCTCCAAAATAAGGGGAATTTCTGCATTTTTGCCCCAAAATATGGGAAATTTCTGACTTTTTGCCCCAAAATAAAAAAATTTCTCCTTTTTCTCCTGAAATAAGTGAAATTTCTGCAATTTTGCCCCAAAATAAGGGAAATTTCTGGAATTTTGCCCCAAAATAAGTGTAATTTCTGAGTTTTGACCCAAAATGAGGAGAATTTCTGTCTTTTTGCCCCAACATATAGGGAATTTCTAATTTTTGGCCTAACAATTAGAGGAATTTCTGCAATTTTGCTTCAAAATACAGGGAATTTCTGCCTTTTTGTACGAAAAAAGAAGAATGCATACCTTTTTGCCATAAAAAAGGGAAATTTCTTCATTTTTGCTCCAAAATAAGGGGAATTTCTGCTTTTTTTCCTCTAAATAAGTGGAATTTCTGTCTTTTTCCCCCAAGACAAAGGGAATTTCTGTCTTTTTGCTCCAAAATAAAAACAATTTCTGACTTATTACCCTGAAATAAGTGAAATTTCTGCAATTTTGCCCCAAAATAAGTGAAATTTCTGGAATTTTGCCCCAAAATAAGTGGAATTTCTGAGTTTTGCCTCAAAATAAGGAAAATTTCTGTATTTTTACCCCAACATATAGGGAATTTCTGCCTTTTTGCCCCACAATTAGGGGAATTTCTGTAATTTTGCTCCAAAATACGGGGAATTTCTGCCTTTTTGCCCGAAAATAAGAAGAATGCATACCTTTTTGCCATAAAAAGGGAAATTTCTTCATTTTTGCTCCAAAATAAGGGGAATTTCTGCTTTTTTGCCTCTAAATTAGTGGAATTTCTTTCCTTTTCCCCCAAAACAAAAAGAATTTCTGTCTTTTTATTCCCAAAATAAGGAAAATTTCTGACTTATTACACTGAAATATGTGAAATTTCTGCAATTTTGCCCCAAAATAAGGGAAATTTCTGCCTTTTTGCCCCCAAATACGGGGAACTTCAGCCTTTCTACCTCAAAATAAGGGGAATTTCTGCATTTTTTCCCCAAAATATGGGAAATTTCTGCCTTTTTGCTCCAAAATAAGAAAATTTCTGCTTTTTTCCATGAAATAAGTGAAATTTCTGCAATTTTGCGCCAAAATAAGGGAAATTTTTGGAATTTTGCCCCAAAATAATTGGAATTTCTGAGTTTTGCCCCAAAATAAGGAGAATTTCTGTCTTTTTGCCCCAACATATAGGGAATTTCTGCCTTTTTGCTTCACAATTAGGGGAATTTCTGCAATTTTGCTCCAAAATACGGGGAATTTCTGCCTTTTTGCCCGAAAATAAGAAGAATGCATACATTTTTGCCATAAAAAAGGAAAATTTCTGCAATTTTGCTCCAATAGAAGGGGAATTTCTGCTTTTTTGCCTCTAAATAAGTGGAATTTCTGTCTTTTTCCCCCAAAACAAAGGGAATTTCTGTCTTTTTTGCCCCAAAACAAGGAAAATTTCTGACTTATTACCCTGAAGTAAGTGAAGTTTCTGCAATTTTGCCCCAAAATAAGGGAAATTTCTGCCTTTTTGCCCCCAAATAAGGAGAATTTCAGCCTTTTTACCTCAAAATAAGGGGAATTTCTGCATTCTTGCCACAAAATATTGGGAATTTCTGCCTTTTTGCCCCAAAATAAGGAAAATTTCTGACTTTTTGCACTGAAATTAGTTAAATTTCTAAAATTTTTTCCCCAAAATAAGGGAAATGTCTGCTTTTTGCCCCAAAATAATGGGAATTTCTTACTTTTTGCCCCCAAATAATGGGAATTTCAGCCTTTTTACCTCAAAATAATGGGAATTTCTGCATTCTTGCCCCAAAATATGAAAAATTTCTGCCTTTTTGCCCAAAATAAGAAAAATTCTGCTTTTTTTCCATGAAATAAATGAAATTTCTGCAATTTTGCCCCAAAATAACTGAAATTTCTGCAATTTTGCCCCAAAATAAGGGAAATTTCTGGAATTTTGCCCCAAAATAAGTGGAATTTCTGAGTTTTGCCTCAAAATAAGGAGAATTTCTGTATTTTTGCCCCAACATATAGGGAATTTCTGCCTTTTTGCCCCACAATTAGGGGAATTTCTGTAATTTTGCTCCAAAATACGAGGAATTTCTGCCTTTCTTTCCCGAAAATAAGAAGAATGCATACCTTTTGCCATAAAAAGGGAAATTTCTTCATTTTTGCTCCAAAATAAAGGGAATTTCTGCATTTTTGCCCCAAAATATGGGAAATTTTTGACTTTTTGCCCCAAAATAAAAAAATTTCTCCTTTTTCTCCTGAAATAAGTGAAATTTCTGCAATTTTGCCCCAAAATAAGGGAAATTTCTGGAATTTTGCCCCAAAATAAGTGTAATTTCTGAGTTTTGACCCAAAATGAGGAGAATTTCTGTCTTTTTGCCCCAACATATAGGGAATTTCTAATTTTTGGCCTAACAATTAGAGGAATTTCTGCAATTTTGCTTCAAAATACAGGGAATTTCTGCCTTTTTGTACGAAAAAAGAAGAATGCATAACTTTTTGCCATAAAAAAGGGAAATTTCTTCATTTTTGCTCCAAAATAAGGGGAATTTCTGCTTTTTTTCCTCTAAATAAGTGGAATTTCTGTCTTTTTCCTCCAAGACAAAGGGAATTTCTGTCCTTTTTGCTCCAAAATAAAAACAATTTCTGACTTATTACCCTGAAATAAGTGAAATTTCTGCAATTTTGCCCCAAAATAAGTGAAATTTCTGGAATTTTGCCCCAAAATAAGTGGAATTTCTGAGTTTTGCCACAAAATAAGGAGAATTTCTGCCTTTTTGCCCCAACATATAGGGAATTTCTGCCTTTTTGCCCCACAATTAGGGGAATTTCTGCAATTTTGCTCCAAAATACGGGGAATTTCTGCCTTTTTCCGAAAATGAGAAGAATGCCTACCTTATTGCCATAAAAAAGGTAAATTTCTGCAATTTTGCTCCAAAATAAGGGGAATTTCTGCTTTTTTGCCTCTAAATTAGTGGAATTTCTGTGTTTTTCCTCCAAAACAAAGGAAATTTCTGTCTTTTTTGCCCCAAAATAAGGAAAATTTCTGACTTATTACCCTGAAATAAGTGAAATTTCTGCAATTTTGCCCCAAAATAAGAGAAATTTCTGCCTTTTTGCCGCCAAATAACGGGAATTTCAGTCTTTTTACCTCAAAATAAGGGGAATTTCTGCATTTTTGCCCCAAAATAAGGGATATTTCTGCCTTTTTGTCCCAAAATAAGAAAAATTCTGAAATTTTTTACCAAAATAAAAGAAATTTTTGCCTTTTTGCCCCAAAATAAGAAAATTTCTGCTTTTTTTTGTGAAATAAGTGAAATTTCTGCAATTTTGCCCCAAAATAAGTGAAATTTCTGCAATTTTGCCCGAAAATAAGGGAATATTCTGGAATTTTGCCCCAAAATAAGTGGAATTTCTGAGTTTTGCCCCAAAATAAGGAGAATTTCTGTCTTTTTGCCCTAACATATAGGGAATTTCTGCCTTTTTGCCCCACAATTAGGGGAATTTCTGCAATTTTGCTCCAAAATATGGGGAATTTCTGCTTTTTAGCCCGAAAAAAAGTGGAATGTATACCTTTTGCCAAAAAAAAAGGGAAATTTCCTCATTTTTGCTCCAAAATAAGGGGAATTTCTGCTTTTTTGCCTATAAATAAGTGGAATTTCTGTCTTTTTCCCCCAAAACAAAGGGAATTTCTGTCTTTTTTGCCCCAAAATAAGGAAAATTTCTGACTTATTACCCTGAAGTAAGTGAAATTTCTGCAATTTTGCCCCAAAGTAAGGGAAATTTCTGCCTTTTGGCCCCCAAATAAGGGAATTTCAGGCTTTTTACCTCAAAATAATAGGAATTTCTGTATTTTTGCCACAAACGATTAAGAATTTCTGCCTTTTTGCCCGAAAATAAGAAAAATTTTTGACTTTTTGCCCTGAAATAAGTTATATTTCTTAATTTTTTCCCCAAAATAATGGAAATGTCTGCTTTTTGTTCAATAATAAAAGGAATTTCTTACTTTTTGCCCCCAAATAAGGGGAATTTCAGCCTTTTTACCTCAAAATAAGAGGAATTTCTGCATTTTTGATCCAAAATATGAGAAATTTCTGCCTTTTTGCCCAAAATAAGAAAAAATTCTGCTATTTTGTACCATAATAAAAGAAATTTCTGTATTTGCCACAAAATAAAAAAATTTCTGCTTTTTTTCCCTGAAATAATTGAAATTTCTGCAATTTTGACCCAAAATGAGTGAAATTTCTGCAATTTTGCCCCAAAATAAGGGAAATTTCTGGAATTTTCCCCCAAAATAAGTGGAATTTCTGTGTTTTGCCCTAAAATAAGGAGAATTTCTGACTTTTTGCCCCAACATATAGGGAATTTCTGCCTTTTTGCCCCACAATTAGGGGAATTTCTGCAATTTTGCTCCAAAATACATGGAATTTCTGTTTTTTTGCCCGAAAATAAGAAGAATGCAAAACTTTTTGCCATAAAAAAGGGAAATTTCTGCAATTTTGCTCCAAAATAAGGGGAATTTCTGCTTTTTTGCCTCTAAATAAGTGGAATTTCTGTTTTTTCCCTCAAAACAAAGGGAATTTCTGTATTTTTTGCCCCAAAATAAGGAAAATTTCTGACTTATTACCCTAAAATAAGTGAAATTTCTGCAATTTTGCCCCAAAATAAGGAAAATTTCTGCCTTTTTGCCCCCAAATAAGAGGAATTTCAGCCTTTTTACCTCAAAATAAGGGGAATTTCTACATTTTTGCCACAAAATATTAGGAATTTCTGCCTTTTTGCCACAAAATAAGGAAAATTTCTGCCTTTTTTCCCTGAAATAAGTGAAATTTCTGTAATTTTGCCCCAAAATAAGTGAAATTTCTGTAATTTTGCCCCAAAATAAGGGAAATTTCTGGAATTTTGCCCCAAAATAAGTGGAATTTCTGAGTTTTGCCCCAAAATAAGGAGAATTTCTGTCTATTTGCCCCAACACATAGGGAATTTCTGACTTTTTGCCCGACAATTAGAGGAATTTCTGCATTTTTGCTGCAAAATACGGGGAATTTCTGCCTTTTTGCCAGAAAATAAGAAGAATGCATACCTTTATGTCATAAAAAGGGAAATTTCTTCATTTATGCTCCAAAATAAGGAGAATTTCTGCTTTTTTGCCTCTAAATAAGTGGAATTTCTGTCTTTCTCCCCCAAAACAAAGGGAATTTCTGTCTTTTTTGCCCCAAAATGAGGAAAATTTCTGACATTACCCTGAAGTAAGTGAAATTTCTGCAATTTTTCCGCAAAATAAGGGAAATTTCTGCTTTTTTGCCTTCAAATAAGAGGAATTTCAGCCTTTTTACCTCTAAATAAGGGGAATTTCTGCATTTTTGTCAAATATATTAGGAATTTCTGCATTTTTGCCCCAAAATAAGGAAAATTTCTGAATTTTTGCCCTGAAATAAGTTAAATTTCTAAACTTTTTTCCCAAAATAATAGAAATGTCTGCTTTTTGCCCTAAAATAATGGGAATTTCTTAATTTTTGCCCCCAAATAAGGGGAATTTCAGACTTTTTACCTCAAAATAAGGGGAATTTCTGCATTTTTGCCCCAAAATAAGAAAAATTTCTGCAATTTTGTACCAAAATAAAAGAAATTTCTGCCTATTTGCCACAAAATATAAAAATTTCTGCTTTTTTCCCCTGAAATAAGTGAAATTTCTGCAATTTTGCTCCAAAATAATTGACATTATTGCAATTTTGCCCCAAAATGAGGGAAATTTCTCGAATTTTGCTTCAAAATAAGTGGAATTTCTGAGTTTTGCCCCAAAATAAGGAGAATTTCTGTCTTTTTGCCCCAACATTTAGGGAATTTCTGCTTTTTTGCCCAACAATTAGGGGAATTTTGCAATTTTGCTCCAAAATACGGGGAATTTTTCCTTTTTGTACGAAAAAAAGATGAATGCATACCTTTTTGCCATAAATAAAGGAAATTTCTTCATTTTTGCTCCAAAATAAGGGGAATTTCTGCATTTTTGCCTTTAAATAATTGGAATTTCTGTCTTTTTCCCCCAAAACAAAGGGTATTTCTGTCTTTTTTGCCCCAAAATAAGGAAAATTTCTGACTTATTACCCTGAAATAAGTGAAATTTCTGCAATTTTGCCTCAAAATAAGGGAAATTTCTGCCTTTTTGCCCTCAAAAAAGGGGAATTTCAGTCTCTTTAACTCAAAATAATGAGAATTTCTGCATATTTGCCCCAAAATATGGAAAATTTCTGCCTTTTTGTCTCAAAATAAGAAAAATTACTGCAATTTTGTACCAAAATAAAAGAAATTTCTGCCTTTTTGCAACAAAATAAGAAAATTTCTGCTTTTTTTTCTGAAATAAGTGAAATTTCTGCAATTTTGCCACAAAATAAGTGAAATTTCTGCAATTTTGCCCCAAAATAAGGGAAGTTTCTGTAATTTTGCTCCAAATTAAGTGGAATATCTGAGTTTTACCCCAAAATAAGGAGAATTTCTGTCTTTTTGCCCCAACATATAGGGAATTTCTGCCTTTTTACCCCACAATTAGGGGAATTTCTGTAATTTTGCTCCAAAATACGGGGATTTTCTGTTTTTTTGTCCAAAATAAGAAGACTGCATACCTTTTTGCTATAAAAAAGGGAAATTTCTTCATTTTTGCTCCAAAATAAGGGGAATTTCTGCTTTTTGCCTCTAAATAAGTGGAATTTCTGTTTTCTCCCCCAAAACAAAGGGAATTTCTGTCTTTTTTTGCCACAAATTAAGGAAAATTTCTTACATATTACCCTGAAGTAAGTGAAATTTCTGCAATTTTACCCCAAAATAAGGGAAATTTCTGCCTTTTTGCCCCCAAATAAGGGGAATTCCAGCATTTTTACCTCAAAATAAAAGGAATTTCTGCATTTTTGCCACAAAATATTAGGAATATCTGCTTTTTTGCCCCAAAATAAAAAAAAATTCTGACTTTTTGCTCTAAAATAAGTTAAATTTCTAAAATTTTTTCCCAAAATAAGGGAAATGTCTGCTTTTTGCCCCAAAAAAGGGGAATTTCTTACTTTTTGCCCCCAAATAAGGGGAATTTCAGCCTTTTTACCACAAAATAAGGGGAATTTCTGCATTTTTGACCCAAAATATGGAAAATCTCTGCCTTTTTGCCCAAAATAAGAAATATGTCTGCAATTTTGTACCAAAATAAAAGACATTTCTTTTTTTTGCCCCAAAATAAGAAAATTTCTGCTTTTTATCCCTGAAATAATTAAAATTTCTGCAATTTTGCCCCAAAATAAGTGAAATTTCTGCAATTTTACCCCAAAATATGGAAAATTTCTGGAATTTTGCACCAAAATAAGTGGAATTTCTGAGTTTTGCCCCAAAATAAAGAGAATTTCTGTCTTTTTTCCCCAACATATTGGAAATTTCTGCCTTTTTGCCTCACAACTATAAAAATTTCTGCAATTTTGCTTTAAAATACGGGGAATTTCTGCCTTTTTGCCCCAAAATAAGAAGAATGCATACCTTTTTTCCATAAAAAATAGAAATTTCTTCATTTTTGCTCCAAAATAAGAGGAATTTCTGCTTTTTTGCCTCTAAATATGTGGAATTTCTGTCTTTTTCCCCCAAAACAAAGGGAATTTCAGTCTTTTTTGCCCCAAAATAAGGAGAATTTCTGCCTTTTTACTGCCAAATAAGGGGAATTTCAGTCTTTTTACCTCAAAATAAGGGGAATTTCTGCATTTTTGCCCCAAAATAAGGAAAATTTCTGCCTTTTTGTCCCAAAAGAAAAAAAAATTTCTGCAATTTTGTACCAAAATAAAAGAAATTTCTCCTTTTTTGCCCCAAAATAATAAAATTTCTGCTTTTTTTTCTGAAATAAGTGAAATTTCTGCAATTTTGCCCCAAAATAAGTTAAATTTCTGCAATTTTGCCCGAAAATAAGGGAATTTTCTGGAATTTTGCCCCAAAATAAGTGGAATTTCTGAGTTTTGCCCCAAAATAAGGAGAATTTCTGTCTTTTTGCCCTAACATATAAGAAATTTCTGCCTTTTTGCCCCACAATTAGGGGAATTTCTGCAATTTTGCTTCAAAATACGGAGAATTTCTGCTTTTTAGCCCGAAAAAAAGTCGAATGTATAACTTTTGCCACAAAAAAGGAAAATTTCTTCATTTTTGCTCCAAAATAAGGGGAATTTCTGCTTTTTTGCCTATAAATAAGTGGAATTTCTGTCTTTTTCCCCCAAAACAAAGGGAATTTCTGTCTTTTTTGCCCCAAAATAAGGAAAATTTCTGACTTATTACCCTGAAATAATTGAAATTTCTGCAATTTTGCCCCAAAATGAGTGAAATTTCTGCAATTTTGCCCCAAAATAAGGGAAATTTCTGGAATTTTCCCCCAAAATAAGTGGAATTTCTGTGTTTTGCCCTAAAATAAGGAGAACTTCTGTCTTTTTGCCCCAACATATAGGGAATTTCTGCCTTCTTGCCCCACAATTAGGGGAATTTCGGCAATTTTGCTCCAAAATACGGGGAATTTCTGTTTTTTTGCCCGAAAATAAGAAGAATGCACAACTTTTTGCCATAAAAAAGGGAAATTTCTGCAATTTTGCTCCAAAATAAGGAAAATTTCTGCTGTTTTGTCTCTAAATAAGTGGAATTTCTGTTTTTTCCCCCAAAACAAAGGGAATTTCTGTATTTTTTGCCCCAAAATAAGGAAAATTTCTGAATTATTACCCTGTAATAAGTGAAATTTCTGCAATTTTGCCCCAAAATAAGGGAAATTTCTGCCTTTTTGCCCCCAAATAAGAGGAATTTCAGCCTTTTTACCTCAAAATAAGGGAATTTCTGCATTTTTGCCAAAAATATTAGGAATTTCTGCCTTTTTGCCCCAAAATAAGGAAAATTTCTGCTTTTTTTCCCTGAAATAAGTGAAATTTCTGCAATTTTGCCCCAAAATAAGTTAAATTTCTGTAATTTAGCCCCAAAATAAGGGAAATTTCTGAAATTTTGCTCAAAATAAGTGGAATTTTTGAGTTTTGCCCCAAAATAAGGAGAATTTCTGTCTATTTGCCCCAACATATAGGGAATTTCTGCCTTTTTGCCCGACAGTTAGGGGAATTTCTGCATTTTTATGCAAAATACAGGGAATTTCTGCTTTTTTGCCTGAAAATAAGAAGAATGCATACCTTTATGTCATAAAAAGGGAAATTTCTTCATTTATGCTCCAAAATAAGGAGAATTTCTGCTTTTTTGCCTCTAAATAAGTGGAATTTCTGTCTTTCTCCCCCAAAACAAAGGGAATTTCTGTCTTTTTTGCCCCAAAATAAGGAAAATTTCTGACTTATTACCCTGAAGTAAGTGAAATTTCTGCAATTTTGCTGCAAAATAAGGGAAATTTCTGCTTTTTTGCCCCCAAAAAGGGGAATTTCAGCCTTTTTACCTCTAAATAAAGGGAATTTCTGCATTTTTGCCAAAAATATTAGGAATTTCTGCCTTTTTGCTCCAAAATAAGGAAAATTTCTAAATTTTTGCCCTGAAATAAGTTAAATTTCTAAAATTTTTTCCCAAAATAAGAGAAATGTCTGCTTTTTGCCCCAAAATAATGAGAATTTCTTAAGTTTTGCCCCCAAATAAGGGGAATTTCAGCCTTTTTACCTCAAAATAAGGGGAATTTCTGCATTTTTGCCCCAAAATATGGGAAATTTCTGCCTTTTTGCCCCAAAATAAGAAAAATTTCTGCAATTTTGTACCAAAATAAAAGAAATTTCTGCCTTTTTGCCACAAAATAAGAAAATTTCTGCTTTTTCCCCCTGAAATAAGTGAAATTTCTGCAATTTTGCTCCAAAATAATTGACATTATTGCAATTTTGCCCCAAAATGAGGGAAATTTCTGGAATTTTGCTTCAAAATAAGTGGAATTTCTGAGTTTTGCCCCAAAATAAGGAGAATTTCTTTCTTTTTGCCCCAACATATACGGAATTTCTGCTTTTTTGCCCAACAATTAGGGGAATTTTGCAATTTTGCTCCAAAATACGGGAATTTTCTTCCTTTTTGTACGAAAATAAGAAGAATGCATACCTTTTTGCCATAAATAAAGGAAATTTCTTCATTTTTGCTCCATAATAAGGGGAATCTGCATTTTTGCCTTTAAATAAATGGAATTTCTGTCTTTTTCCCCCAAAACAAAGGTATTTCTGTCTTTTTTGCCCCAAAATAAGGAAAATTACTGACTTATTACCCTGACATAAGTAAAATTTCTGCAATTTTGCTCCAAAATAAGGGAAATTTCTGCCTTTTTGCCACCAAATACGGGGAATTTCAGCCTTTTTACCTCAAAATAAAGGGAATTTTTGCATTTTTGCTCCAAAATATTTGAAATTTCTAAGTTTTTGCCCCAAAATAAGGTAATTTCTTCTTTTTCCCATGAAATAAGTGAAATTTCTGCAATTTTGCCCCAAAAAAAGTTAAATTTCTGTAATTTTGCCCCAAATAAGGGAAATTTCTGGAATTTTGCCCCAAAATAAGTGGAATTTCTGAGTTTATCCTCAAAATAAGGAGAATTTCTGTCTTTTTGCCCTAACATATAAGGAATTTCTGCCTTTTTGCCCAACAATTAGGGGAATTTCTGCAATTTTGCTCCAAAATACGGGGAATTTCTGCTTTTTAGCCCGAAAATAAGGGGAATGTATACCTTTTGCCACAAAAAATGGAAATTTCTTCATTTTTGCTCCGAAATAAGGGGAATTTCTGCTTTTTTGCCTCTAAATAAGTGGAATTTCTCTTTTTTTCCCCCAAAACAAAGGGAATTTCTGTCTTTTTTTGCCCCTAAATTAGGAAAATTTCTTACTTATTACCCTGAAATAAGTGAAATTTCTGCAATTTTGCCTCAAAATAAGGGAAATTTCTGCCTTTTTGCCCCCAAATAAGGGGAATTCCAGCATTTTTACCTCAAAATAAAAGGAATTTCTGCATTTTTGCCACAAAATATTAGGAATATCTGCTTTTTTGCCCCAAAATAAAAAAAAATTCTGACTTTTTGCTCTAAAATAAGTTAAATTTCTAAAATTTTTTCCCAAAATAAGGGAAATGTCTGCTTTTTGCCCCAAAAAAGGGGAATTTCTTACTTTTTGCCCCCAAATAAGGGGAATTTCAGCCTTTTTACCACAAAATAAGGGGAATTTCTGCATTTTTGACCCAAAATATGGAAAATCTCTGCCTTTTTGCCCAAAATAAGAAATATGTCTGCAATTTTGTACCAAAATAAAAGACATTTCTTTTTTTTGCCCCAAAATAAGAAAATTTCTGCTTTTTATCCCTGAAATAATTAAAATTTCTGCAATTTTGCCCCAAAATAAGTGAAATTTCTGCAATTTTACCCCAAAATATGGAAAATTTCTGGAATTTTGCACCAAAATAAGTGGAATTTCTGAGTTTTGCCCCAAAATAAAGAGAATTTCTGTCTTTTTTCCCCAACATATTGGAAATTTCTGCCTTTTTGCCTCACAACTATAAAAATTTCTGCAATTTTGCTTTAAAATACGGGGAATTTCTGCCTTTTTGCCCCAAAATAAGAAGAATGCATACCTTTTTTCCATAAAAAATAGAAATTTCTTCATTTTTGCTCCAAAATAAGAGGAATTTCTGCTTTTTTGCCTCTAAATATGTGGAATTTCTGTCTTTTTCCCCCAAAACAAAGGGAATTTCAGTCTTTTTTGCCCCAAAATAAGGAGAATTTCTGCCTTTTTACTGCCAAATAAGGGGAATTTCAGTCTTTTTACCTCAAAATAAGGGGAATTTCTGCATTTTTGCCCCAAAATAAGGAAAATTTCTGCCTTTTTGTCCCAAAAGAAAAAAAAATTTCTGCAATTTTGTACCAAAATAAAAGAAATTTCTCCTTTTTTGCCCCAAAATAATAAAATTTCTGCTTTTTTTTCTGAAATAAGTGAAATTTCTGCAATTTTGCCCCAAAATAAGTTAAATTTCTGCAATTTTGCCCGAAAATAAGGGAATTTTCTGGAATTTTGCCCCAAAATAAGTGGAATTTCTGAGTTTTGCCCCAAAATAAGGAGAATTTCTGTCTTTTTGCCCTAACATATAAGAAATTTCTGCCTTTTTGCCCCACAATTAGGGGAATTTCTGCAATTTTGCTTCAAAATACGGAGAATTTCTGCTTTTTAGCCCGAAAAAAAGTCGAATGTATAACTTTTGCCACAAAAAAGGAAAATTTCTTCATTTTTGCTCCAAAATAAGGGGAATTTCTGCTTTTTTGCCTATAAATAAGTGGAATTTCTGTCTTTTTCCCCCAAAACAAAGGGAATTTCTGTCTTTTTTGCCCCAAAATAAGGAAAATTTCTGACTTATTACCCTGAAATAATTGAAATTTCTGCAATTTTGCCCCAAAATGAGTGAAATTTCTGCAATTTTGCCCCAAAATAAGGGAAATTTCTGGAATTTTCCCCCAAAATAAGTGGAATTTCTGTGTTTTGCCCTAAAATAAGGAGAACTTCTGTCTTTTTGCCCCAACATATAGGGAATTTCTGCCTTCTTGCCCCACAATTAGGGGAATTTCGGCAATTTTGCTCCAAAATACGGGGAATTTCTGTTTTTTTGCCCGAAAATAAGAAGAATGCACAACTTTTTGCCATAAAAAAGGGAAATTTCTGCAATTTTGCTCCAAAATAAGGAAAATTTCTGCTGTTTTGTCTCTAAATAAGTGGAATTTCTGTTTTTTCCCCCAAAACAAAGGGAATTTCTGTATTTTTTGCCCCAAAATAAGGAAAATTTCTGAATTATTACCCTGTAATAAGTGAAATTTCTGCAATTTTGCCCCAAAATAAGGGAAATTTCTGCCTTTTTGCCCCCAAATAAGAGGAATTTCAGCCTTTTTACCTCAAAATAAGGGAATTTCTGCATTTTTGCCAAAAATATTAGGAATTTCTGCCTTTTTGCCCCAAAATAAGGAAAATTTCTGCTTTTTTTCCCTGAAATAAGTGAAATTTCTGCAATTTTGCCCCAAAATAAGTTAAATTTCTGTAATTTAGCCCCAAAATAAGGGAAATTTCTGAAATTTTGCTCAAAATAAGTGGAATTTTTGAGTTTTGCCCCAAAATAAGGAGAATTTCTGTCTATTTGCCCCAACATATAGGGAATTTCTGCCTTTTTGCCCGACAGTTAGGGGAATTTCTGCATTTTTATGCAAAATACAGGGAATTTCTGCTTTTTTGCCTGAAAATAAGAAGAATGCATACCTTTATGTCATAAAAAGGGAAATTTCTTCATTTATGCTCCAAAATAAGGAGAATTTCTGCTTTTTTGCCTCTAAATAAGTGGAATTTCTGTCTTTCTCCCCCAAAACAAAGGGAATTTCTGTCTTTTTTGCCCCAAAATAAGGAAAATTTCTGACTTATTACCCTGAAGTAAGTGAAATTTCTGCAATTTTGCTGCAAAATAAGGGAAATTTCTGCTTTTTTGCCCCCAAAAAGGGGAATTTCAGCCTTTTTACCTCTAAATAAAGGGAATTTCTGCATTTTTGCCAAAAATATTAGGAATTTCTGCCTTTTTGCTCCAAAATAAGGAAAATTTCTAAATTTTTGCCCTGAAATAAGTTAAATTTCTAAAATTTTTTCCCAAAATAAGAGAAATGTCTGCTTTTTGCCCCAAAATAATGAGAATTTCTTAAGTTTTGCCCCCAAATAAGGGGAATTTCAGCCTTTTTACCTCAAAATAAGGGGAATTTCTGCATTTTTGCCCCAAAATATGGGAAATTTCTGCCTTTTTGCCCCAAAATAAGAAAAATTTCTGCAATTTTGTACCAAAATAAAAGAAATTTCTGCCTTTTTGCCACAAAATAAGAAAATTTCTGCTTTTTCCCCCTGAAATAAGTGAAATTTCTGCAATTTTGCTCCAAAATAATTGACATTATTGCAATTTTGCCCCAAAATGAGGGAAATTTCTGGAATTTTGCTTCAAAATAAGTGGAATTTCTGAGTTTTGCCCCAAAATAAGGAGAATTTCTTTCTTTTTGCCCCAACATATACGGAATTTCTGCTTTTTTGCCCAACAATTAGGGGAATTTTGCAATTTTGCTCCAAAATACGGGAATTTTCTTCCTTTTTGTACGAAAATAAGAAGAATGCATACCTTTTTGCCATAAATAAAGGAAATTTCTTCATTTTTGCTCCATAATAAGGGGAATCTGCATTTTTGCCTTTAAATAAATGGAATTTCTGTCTTTTTCCCCCAAAACAAAGGTATTTCTGTCTTTTTTGCCCCAAAATAAGGAAAATTACTGACTTATTACCCTGACATAAGTAAAATTTCTGCAATTTTGCTCCAAAATAAGGGAAATTTCTGCCTTTTTGCCACCAAATACGGGGAATTTCAGCCTTTTTACCTCAAAATAAAGGGAATTTTTGCATTTTTGCTCCAAAATATTTGAAATTTCTAAGTTTTTGCCCCAAAATAAGGTAATTTCTTCTTTTTCCCATGAAATAAGTGAAATTTCTGCAATTTTGCCCCAAAAAAAGTTAAATTTCTGTAATTTTGCCCCAAATAAGGGAAATTTCTGGAATTTTGCCCCAAAATAAGTGGAATTTCTGAGTTTATCCTCAAAATAAGGAGAATTTCTGTCTTTTTGCCCTAACATATAAGGAATTTCTGCCTTTTTGCCCAACAATTAGGGGAATTTCTGCAATTTTGCTCCAAAATACGGGGAATTTCTGCTTTTTAGCCCGAAAATAAGGGGAATGTATACCTTTTGCCACAAAAAATGGAAATTTCTTCATTTTTGCTCCGAAATAAGGGGAATTTCTGCTTTTTTGCCTCTAAATAAGTGGAATTTCTCTTTTTTTCCCCCAAAACAAAGGGAATTTCTGTCTTTTTTTGCCCCTAAATTAGGAAAATTTCTTACTTATTACCCTGAAATAAGTGAAATTTCTGCAATTTTGCCTCAAAATAAGGGAAATTTCTGCCTTTTTGCCCCCAAATAAGGAGAATTTCTGTCTTTTTGCCCCAACATATAGGGAATTTCTGCCTTTTTGCCCCACAATTAGGGGAATTTCTGCAATTTTGCTGCAAAATACGGGGAATTTCTGCCTTTTTGCCCAAAAATAAGAAGAATGCATACCTTTTTGCCATAAAAAGTGAAATTTCTTCATTTTTGCTCCAAAATAAGGGAAATTTCTGCTTTTTTGCCTATAAATAAGTGGAATTTCTGTCTTTCTCCCCTAAAACAAAGGGAATTTCTGTCTTCTTTGCCCCAAAATCGTGAAAATTTCTGACTTATTACCCTGAAGTAAGTAATATTTCTGCAATTTTACGCCAAAATAAGGGAAATTTCTGCCTTTTGGCCCCAAAAAAGGGGAATTTCAGCCTTTTTACCTCAAAATAATAGGAATATCTGTATTTTAGCCACAAAATATTAAGAATTTCTGCCTTTTTACCCCAAATTAAGGAAAATTTCTGACTTTTTGCCCTGAAATTAGTTAAATTTCTAAATTTTTTCCACAAAATAATGGAAATGTCTGCTTTTTGTTCCAAAACAAGGGGAATCTCTTACTTTTTGCCCCCATATAAGGGGAATTTCAGCCTTTTTACCTCAAAATAAGGGGAATTTCTGCATTTTTGACCCAAAATATGGGAAATTTCTGCCTTTTTGCCAAAAATAAGAAAAATTTCTGCTATTTTGTACCATAATAAAAGAAATTTCTGTTTTTTTGCCCCAAAATAAGAAAATTTCTCCTTTTTTTCCCAGAAATAATTGAAACTTCTGCAATTTTGCCCCAAAATGAGTGAAATTTCTGCAATTTTGCCCAAAATAAGGGAAATTTCTGGAATTTTCCTTCAAAATAAGTGGAATTCCTGAGTTTTGCCCCAAAATAAGGAGAATTTCTGTATTTTTGCCCCAACATATAGGGAATTTCTGCCTTTTTGCCCCACAATTAGAGGAATTTCTGATATTTTGCTGCAAAATACGGGGAATTTCTGCCTTTTTGCCCGAAAATAAGAAGAATGCATAACTTTTTGCCATAAAAAAGGAAAATTTCGGCAATTTTGCTTTAAAATAAGGGGAATTTCTGCTTTTTTGCCTCTAAATAAGAGGAATTGCTGTCTTTTTCCCCCAAAACAATGGGAATTTCTGTATTTTTTGCCCCAAAATAAGGAAAATTTCTGACTTATTACCCTGAAATAAGTGAAATTTCTGCAATTTTGCCCCATAATAAGGGAAATTTCTGCCTTTTTGCCCCCAAATAAGGAAAATTTCAGCCTTTTTACCTCAAAATAACAGGAATTTCTGCATTTTTGCCAAAAATTATTTGGAATTTCTGCCTTTTTGCCACAAAATAAGGAAAATTTTTGCCTTTTTTCCCTGAAATAAGTGAAATTTCTTCAATTTTGCCCCAAAATAAGTTAAATTTCTGTAATTTTGTCCAAAAATAAGGGAAATTTCTGGAATTTTGCCCCAAAATAAGTGGTATTTCTGTATTTTGCCCCAAAATAAGGAGAATTTCTGTCGTTTTGCCCCAACATATAGGGAATTTCTACTTTTTTGCCCCACAATTAGGGGAATTTCTGCAATTTTGCTGCAAAATACGGGGAATTTCTGCCTTTTTGCCCGAAAATAAGAAGAATGCATACCTTTTTGCCATAAAAAGGAAAATTTCTTCATTTTTGCTCCAAAATAAGGGGAATTTCTGCTTTTTTGCCTCTAAATAAGTGGAATTTCTGTATTTCTCCCCCAAAACAAAGGGAATTTCTGTCTTTTTTGCCCAAAATATGGAAAATTTCTGATTTATTACCCTGAAGTAAGTGAAATTTTTTCAATTTTGCCACAAAAAATGGTAAATTCCTGCATTTTTGCCCCCAAATAAGGGGAATTTCAGCTTTTTTACCTGTAAATAAGGGGAATTTCTGCCTTTTTGACCCAAAATAAGGAAAATTTCTTAATTTTTGCCCTGAAATAAGTTAAATTTCTAAAATTTTTTTCCAAAATAAGGGAAATGTCTGCTTTTTGCCCCAAAATAATGGGAATTTCTTAATTTTTGCCCCCAAATAAAAGGAATTTCAGGCTTTTTACCTCAAAATAAGGGGAATTTCTGCATTTTTGCCCCAAAATATGGGAAATTTCTTATTTTTGCCCAAAATAAGAATAATTTCTGCAATTTTGTACCAAAATAAAAGAAATTTCTGCCTTTTTGCCCCAAAATAAAAAATTTCTGCTTTTTTCCCCTGAAATAAGTGAAATTTCTGCAATTTTGCCCCAAAATAAGTGAAATTATTGCAATTTTGCCCCAAAATAAGGGGTAATTTCTGTAATTTTGCTTCAAAATAAGTGGAATTTCTGAGTTTTGCCCCAAAACAAAAGGAATTTCTGTCTTTTTTGCCCGGAAATAAAAAAAAATTCTGACTTATTACCCTGAAATAAGTGAAATTTCTGCAATTTTGCCTCAAAATAAGAGACATTTCTGCCTTTTTGCTCCAAAATATGGGGAATTTCAGCATTTTACCTCAAAATAAGGGGAATTTCAGCCTTTTTGCACCAAAATATAGGGAATTTCTGCCTTTTTGCCACAAAATAAGAAAAATTTCTGCAATTCTGTACCAAAATAAAAGAAATTTCTAAAATTTTTCCCCAAAATAAGGGAAATTTCTGCAATTTTCCCCAAAATAAGGGAAATTTCTGCCTTTTTGCCACAAATTAAGGGGAATTTCTGTCTTTTTGCCTCAAAATAAAAGGATTTTAAGCCTTTTTACCTCATAATAAGGGGAATCTCTGCCTTTTTGCCCAAAAATATGGGGAATTTCTGCATTTTTGCCTCAAAATATAGAAATTTTCTGCAATTTTGTACCAAAATAAAAGAAATTTTTGACTTTTTGCCCAAAAATAAGAGAAATTCCTGACTTCTTTCCCTGAAATAAGTGAAATTTCTGCAATTTTGCCCAAAATAAGAAAAATTTCTGCAATTTAGTTACAAAATAAGGGAAATTTCTGCAATTTTGCCCAAAAATAAGGGGAATTTCTGACTTTTTGCCATGAAATAAGGAGAATTTCTGTCTTTTTGCCCCAAAATATTGTGAATTTCTTCACTTTCCCTCAAAATTAAGGGAATTTGTGCAATTTTGCTTCAAAATATGGGAAATTTCTGCCTTCTTGCACCAAAATAAAGGGAATTTCTGCAATTTTTCCCCAAAATAAGGGAAAGTTCTGTCTTTTTGCCCCAAAATAAAGAAAATTTCTGCAATGTTGTACCAAAATAAAAGAAATTTCTGCCTTTTTGCACCAAAATAAGAGAAATTCCTGTTTTCATTTCCTGAAATAAGTGAAATTTCTGCAATTTTGCCACAAAAAGGGACATTTCTTCATTTTAGCCCCAAAATAAGAGTAATTTCTGCCTTTTTACCTCAAAATAAGTGAAATTTCTGCCTTTTTACCCAAAAATAAACGGAATTTCTGTCTTTTTGCTCCAAAATAAAAGGAATTTTTGAATTTTGCCTTGAAATAAGTGAAATTTCTGCAATTTTGCCCCAAAATAAGGGAAATTTCTGCCTTTTTGCCACAAAATAAGGGGAATTTCTGCAATTTTGCCACAAAATAAGGGAAATTTCTGTCTTTTTGCCCCAAAATAAAAGGAATTTCAGCCTTTTTACCTCATAATAAGGGGAATCTCTGCATTTTTGCCCCAAAATATGGGGAATTTCTGCATTTTTGCCTCAAAATAAAGAAAATTTCTGCAATTTTGTACCAAAATAAGAAAAATTTTTGCAATTTTGCAACAAAATAAGGGAAATTTCTGCAATTTTGCCCCAAAATAAGGGGAATTTCTAAATTTTTGCCGTGAAATAAGGAGAATTTCTGTCCTTTTGCCCCAAAATAATGTGAATTTCTGCATTTTCTCTCAAAATTAGGGGAATTTGTGCAATTTTGCTTCAAAATATGGGTAATTTTAGCCTTATTGCACCAAAATAAAGGGAATTACTGCATTTTTGCACCAATATAAAAGGAATTTCTTAGATTTTGCTCAAAATACAGAAAATTTCTGCCTTATTGCCCGAAATTAAGTGGAATTTCTGCCTTTTTGCCCTGAAATATTTGAAATTTCTGCAATTTTACCCCAAAATAAAGGGAATTTCTGTTTTTGGCCCCAAAATTAGGAGAATTTCTGCTTTTTGCCCTAAAATATGTGAAATGTGTGCAATTTTGCCCCAAATTAAGGGAAATTTCTGCCTTTTTGCCCAAAATAAGGGGAATTTCATCATTTTACCTCCAAATAAGGGGAATTTCTGCCTTTTTGCCGCAAAATATTTGGTATTTCTGCATTATTGCTTTCAAATAAGGAAAATTTCTACTTTTCTGCCCGAATTAACAAGAATTTCTGCATTTTTGCCACAAAGTAAAGAAAATTTTTGCCTTTTTGCCCTAAAATAAAGGGAATTTCAACCTTTTTACCTCAAAATAAGGGGAATTTCTGCCTTTTACCCCAAAATATGGGGAATTTCTGCTTTTTTGTTTCAAAATAAGGAAAATTTTTTCAATTTTGTACCAATATAAAAGAAATTTCTGCTTTTTGCCCCAAAATAAAAGGAATATCTGACTTTTTGCCCTGAAATAAATGAAATTTCTGCAATTTTGACCGAAAATGAGGGAAATTTGTGCCTTTTTGCCCCAAAATGTAGGGAATTTCTGCCTTTTTGCCCCAAAATATGGGGAATTTCAGCATTTTACCTCAAAATAAGGGGAATTTCAGCCTTTTTGCACCAAAATATGGGGAATTTCTGCCTTTTAGGAACAAAATAAGAAAAATTTCTGCAATTCTGTACCAAAATAAAAGAAATTTCTAAAATTTTGCCTGAAAATAAGGGAAATTTCTGCAATTTTGCCCCAAAATAAGGGAAATTTCTGCCTTTTTGCCGCAAAATAAGGGGAATTTCTGTCTTTTTGCCCCAAAATAAAAGAAATTTCAGCCTTTTTACCTCATAATAAGGGGAATCTCTGTTTTTTTTGCCCCAAAATATGGGGAATTTCTGCATTTTTGCCTCAAAATAAAAAAAAATTTCTGCAATTTTGTACCAAAATAAAAGAAATTTCTGCCTTTTTGCCCCAAAATAAGAGAAATTCCTGCCTTCTTTCCCTGAAATAAGTGAAATTTCTGCAATTTTGCCCAAAATAAGAAAAATTTTTGCAATTTTGCCACAAAATAAGGGAAATTTCTGCAATTTTGCCCCAAAATAAAGGGAATTTCTGACTTTTTGCCATGAAATAAGGAGAATTTCTGACTTTTTGCCCCAAAATAAGGTGAATTTCTGCATTATCCCTCAAAATTAAAGGAATTTTTTCAATTTTGCTTCAAAATATGGGGAATTTCTGCCTTATTGCACCAAAATAAAAAGAATTTCTGCAATTTTGCCCCAAAATAAAGAAAATTTCTGCAATTTTGCCCCAAAATAAGGGAAATTTCTGCCTTTTTGCCACAAAATAAGGGGAATTTCTGTCTTTTTGCCCCAAAATAAAAGGAATGTCAGCCTTTTTACCTCATAATATGGGGAATCTCTGCCTTTTTGCCCCAAAATATGGGGAATTTCTGCATTTTTGCCTCAAAATAAAGAAAATTTTTGTAATTTTGTACCAAAATAAAAGAAATTTCTGCTTTTTTGCCCCAAAGTAAGAGAAATTCCTGTTTTCTTTCCCTGAAAAAAGTGAAATTTCTGCAATTTTGCCCAAAATAAGAAAAATTTCTGAAATTTTGCCCCAAAATAAGGGAAATTTCTGCCTTTTTACCACAAAATAAGGGGAATTTCTGCATTTTTTGCCCCAAAATAAAGAAAATTTCTGCAATGTTGTACCAAAAGTAAAGAAATTTCTGCCTTTTTGCCCCAAAATAAGAGAAATTCCTTCCTTTTTTCCCTGAAATAAGTGAAATTTCTGCAATTTTGCCCAAAATAAGAAAAATTTTTGCAATTTTGCCACAAAAAAGGAAAATTTCTTCATTTTAGCCCCAAAATAAGAGTAATTTCTTTCTTTTTACCTTAAAATAAGTGAAATTCCTGCCTTTTTACCCAAAAATAAACGGAATTTCTGTCTTTTTGCCCCAAAATAAAAGGAATTTTTGAATTTTGCCTTGAAATAAGTGAAATTTCTGCAATTTTACCCCAAAATAAGGGAAATTTTTGCCTTTTTGCCACAAAATAAGGGGAATTTCTCTATTTTTGCCTCAAAATAAAGAAAATTTCTGCAATTTTGTACCAAAATAAAAGAAATTTCTGCCTTTTTGCCCCAAAATAAGAGAAATTCCTGCCTTCTTTCCCTGAAATAAGTGAAATTTCTGCAATTTTGCCCAAAATAAGAAAAATTTTTGCAATTTTGCCACAAAATAAGGGAAATTTCTGCAATTTTGCCCCAAAATAAAGGGAATTTCTGACTTTTTGCCACGAAATAAGAAGAATTTCTGACTTTTTGCCCCAAAATAATGTGAATTTCTGCATTATCCCTCAAAATTAGGGGAATTTTTTCAATTTTGCTTCAAAATATGGGGAATTTCTGCCTTATTGCACCAAAATAAAAAGAATATCTGCAATTTTGCCCCAAAATAAGGAAAATTTCTGCAATTTTGCCCCAAAATAAGGGAAATTTCTGCCTTTTTGCCACAAAATAAGGGGAATTTCTGTCTTTTTTCCCCAAAATAAAAGGAATGTCAGCCTTTTTACCTCATAATATGGGGAATCTCTGCCTTTTAGCCCCAAAATATGGGGAATTTCTGCATTTTTGCCTCAAAATAAAGAAAATTTTTGTAATTTTGTACCAAAATAAAAGAAATTTCTGCTTTTTTGCCCCAAAGTAAGAGAAATTCCTGTTTTCTTTCCCTGAAATAAGTGAAATTTCTGCAATTTTGCCCAAAATAAGAAAAATTTCTGAAATTTTGCCCCAAAATAAGGGAAATTTATGCCTTTTTACCACAAAAAAGGGGAATTTCTGCATTTTTGCCCCAAAATAAAGAAAATTTCTGCAATGTTGTACCAAAAGTAAAGAAATTTCTGCCTTTTTGCCCCAAAATAAGAGAAATTCCTTCCTTTTTTCCCTGAAATAAGTGAAATTTCTGCAATTTTGCCCAAAATAAGAAAAATTTTTGCAATTTTGCCACAAAAAAGGAAAATTTCTTCATTTTAGCCCCAAAATAAGAGTAATTTCTTTCTTTTTACCTTAAAATAAGTGAAATTTCTGCCTTTTTACCCAAAAATAAACGGAATTTCTGTCTTTTTGCCCCAAAATAAAAGGAATTTTTGAATTTTGCCTTGAAATAAGTGAAATTTCTGCAATTTTGCCCCAAAATAAGGGAAATTTTTGCCTTTTTGCCACAAAATAAGGGGAATTTCTGCATTTTTGCCCCAAAATAAAGAAAATTTCTGCAATTTTGTACCAAAATAAAAGAAATTTCTGCCCTTTTGCCCCAAAATAAGAGAAATTCCTAAGTTCTTTCCCTGAAATAATTGAAATTTCTGCAATTTTGCCCAAAATAAGAAAAATTTCTGCAATTTTGCCACAAAATAAGGGAAATTTCTGCAATTTTACCCCAAAATAAGGGGAATTTCTGACGTTATGCCCTGAAATAAAGAGAATTTCTGTCTTTTTGCTCCAAAATAATTTGAATTTTTGCATTATTCCTGAAAATTAGATGAATTTGTGCAATTTTGCTTCAAAACACGGGGAATTTCTGCCTTATTACACGAAAATAAAGGGAATTTCTGCATTTTTGCACCAATATAAGGGGAACTTCTGAGATTTTGCTCCAAAATACAGAAAATTTGTGCCTTATTGCCTAAAATTAAGTGGAATTTCTGCCATTTTGCACTGAAATATTTGAAATTTCTGCAATTATACTCTAAAATAAGGGGAATTTCTGTTTTTGGCCCCAAAATTAGGAGAATTTCTGCTTTTTGCCCAAAAATAAGGCAAATTTCTGACTTTTTGTCCTAAAATAAGTGAAATTTCTGCAATTTTGCCTTAAAATAAAAGGAATTTCTGCCTTTTGCCCAAAATAAGGGGAATTTCAGCATTTTACCTCCAAAAAAAAGAATTTCTGCCTTTTTGCCACAAAATATGGGGAATTTCTGCATTATTGCCCCCAAATAAGGAAATTTTCTGCTTTTCTGCCCCAATTAATGGGAATTTCTGCCTTTTTGCCACAAAATAAAGGGAATTTCTGCCTTTTTGCCCCAAAATAAGGAGAATTTCAGCCTTTTTATCTCAAAATAAGGGGAATTTCTGCCTTTTGCCCCAAAATATAGGGAATTTCTGCCTTTTTGTTCCAAAATAAGAAAAATTTCTTCACCTTTGTACCAAAATAAAAGAAATTTCTGCTTTTTGCCCCAAAATAAAAGGAATTTCTGACTTTTTGCCCTGAAATAAATGAAATTTCTGCAATTTTGCCCAAAAAAAGGGAAATTTGTGCTTTTTTGCCACAAAATGTAGGGAATTTCTGCCTTTTTGCCCCAAAATATGGGGAATTTCATCATTTTACCTCAAAATAAGGGGAATTTCAGCCTTTTTGCACCAAAATATGGGGAATTTCTGACTTTTTGCCACAAAATAAGAAAAATTTCTGCAATTCTGTACCAAAATAAAAGAAATTTCTAAAATTTTGCCCGAAAATAAAGGAAATTTCTGCAATTTTGCCCCAAAATACGGGAAATTTCTTCCTTTTTGCCACAAAATAAGGGGAATTTCTGTCTTTTTGCCCCAAAATAAAAGGAATTTCAGCATTTTTACCTCATAATAAGGGGAATCTCTGCTTTTTTGCCCCAAAATATAGGGAATTTCTGCATTTTTGCCTCAAAATAAAGAAAATTTTTGCAATTTTGTACCAAAATAAAAGAAATTTCTGCCTTTTTGCCCCAAAATAAGAGAAATTCCTGCCTTCTTTCCCTGAAATAAGTGAATTTTCTGCAATTTTGCCCAAAATAAGAAAAATTTCTGAAATTTTGCCCCAAAATAAGGAAAATTTCTGCCTTTTTGCCACAAAATAAGGGGAATTTCTGCATTTTTGCCCCAAAATAAAGAAAATTTCTGCAATGTTGTACCAAAATAAAAGAAATTTCTGCCTTTTTGCCCCAAAATAAGAGAAATTCCTTCCTTCTTTCCTTGAAATAAGTGAAATTTCTGCGATTTTGCCCAAAATAAGAAAAATTTTTGCAATTTTGCCACAAAAAAGGTAAATTTATTCATTTTAGCCCCAAAATAAGAGTAATTTCTGCCTTTTTACCTCAAAATAAGTGAAATTTCTGCCTTTTTACCCAAAAATAAACGCAATTTCTGTCTTTTTGCCCCAAAATAAAAGGAATTTTTGAATTTTTCCTTGAAATAAGTGAAATTTCTGCAATTTTGCCCCAAAATAAGAGAAATTTCTGCCTTTTTGCCACAAAATAAGGGGAATTTCTGCATTTTTGCCCCAAAATAAAGAAAATTTCTGGAATTTTGTACAAAAAAAAAAAAGAAATTTCTGCCCTTTTGCCACAAAAAACGAGAAATTCCTGCCTTCTTTCCCTGAAATAAGTGAAATTTCTGCAATTTTGCCCAAAATAAGAAAAATGTCTGCAATTTTGCCACAAAATAAGGGAAATTTCTGCAATTTTGCCCCAAAATAAAAGGAATTTCTGACGTTATGCCCTGAAATAAGGAGAATTTCTGTCTTTTTCCCCAAAATAAGTTGAATTTCTGCATTTTCCCTCAAAATTAGATGAATTTGTGCAATTTTGCTTCAAAACACGGGGAATTTCTGCCTTATTACACCAAAATAAAAGGAATTTCTGCATTTTTGCACCAATATAAGGGGAATTTCTGAGATTTTGCTCCAAAATACAGGAAATTTGTGCCTTATTGCCGAAAATTAAGTGAAATTTCTGCCTTTTTGCACTGAAATATTTGAAATTTCTGCAATTTTACCCTAAAATAAGGGTAATTTCTGTGTTTGGCCCCAAAATTAGGGGAATTTCTGCTTTTTGCCACAAAATAAGGCAAATTTCTGACTTTTTTCCCTAAAATAATTGAAATTTCTGCAATTTTGCCCCAAAATAAGGGGAATTTCTGCCTTTTGCCCAAAATAAGGGGAATTTCAACATTTTACCTTCAATTAAGGGGAATTTCTGCTTTTTTGCCACAAAATATGGGGAATTTCTGCATTATAGCCCCCAAATAAGGAAAGTTTCTGCTTTTCTGCCCAAATTAATGGGAATTTCTACCTTTTTGCCACAAAATAAAGGGAATTTCTGCCTTTTTGCCACAAAATAAGGAGAATTTCAGCCTTTTTACCTCAAAATAAGAGGAATTTCTGCCTTTTGCCCCAAAATATGGAGAATTTCTGCCTTTTTGTTCTAAAATAAGAAAAATTTCTTCACCTTTGTACCAAAATAAAAGAAATTTCTGCTTTTTGCCCCAAAATAAAAAGAATTTCTGACTTTTTGCCCTGAAATAATTGAAATTTCTGCAATTTTGCCCGAAAATAAGGGAAATTTGTGACTTTTTGCCCCAAAATGTAGGGAATTTCTGCCTTTTTGCCCCAAAATATGGGGAATTTCAGCATTTTACCTCAAAAAGAGGAATTTCAGCCTTTTTGCACCAAAATATGGGGAATTTCTGCCTTTTGCCACAAAATAAGAAAAATTTCTGCAATTCTGTACCAAAATAAAAGAAATTTCTAAAATTTTGCCCGAAAATAAGAAAAATTTCTGCAATTTTGCCCCAAAATAAGGGAAATTTCTGGATTTTTGCCCCAAAATAAGGGAAACTTCTGCCTTTTTGCCACAAAATAAGGGGAATTTCTGTCTTTTTGCCCCAAAATAAAAGTAATTTCAGCCTTTTTACCTCATAATAAGGGGAATCTCTGCCTTTTTGCCCCAAAATATGGGGAATTTCTGCATTTTTGCCTCAAAATAAAGAAAATTTTTGCAATTTTGTACCAAAATAAATGAAATTTCTGCCTTTTTACCCCAAAATAAGAAAAATTCCTGCCTTCTTTCCCTGAAATAAGTGAAATTTCTGCAATTTTGCCCAAAATAAGAAAAATTTCTGCAATTTTGCCACAAAATAAGGGAAATTTTTGCAATTTTGCCCCAAAATAAGGGGAATTTCTGACTTTTTGCCGTGAAATAAGGAGAATTTCTGTCTTTTTGCCCCAAAATTATGTGAATTTCTGCATTTTCCCTCAAAATTAGGGGAATTTGTGCAATTTTGCTTCAAAATACGGGGAATTTCTGTCTTATTGCACCAAAATAAGGGAATTTCTGCATTTTTGCACCAATATAAGGGGATTTCCTGAGATTTTGTTCCAAAATACAGAAAATTTCTGCCTTATTGCCCGAAATTAAGTAGAATTTCTGCCTTTTTGCCCTGAAATATTTGAAATTTCTCCAATTTTACCCCAAAATAAGGGAAATTTCTATTTTTAGCCCCAAAATTAGGGGAATTTCTGCTTTTTGCCCCAAAATAAGGCAAATTTCTGACTTTTTGCCCTGAAATAAGTGAAATTTCTGCAATTTTGTCCCAAAATAAGGGGAATTTCTGCCTTTTTGCCCAAAATAAAGAGAATTTCAGCATTTTACCTCCAAATAAGGGGAATTTCTGCCTTTTTGCCACAAAATATGTGAAATTACTGCCTTATTGCCTGCAAATAAGGAAAATTTCTGCTTTTGTGCCCCAATTAACAAGAATTTCTGCCTTTTTGCCACAAAGTAAAGGAAATTTTTGCCTTTTTGCCCTAAAATAAGGGGAATTTCATCATTTTTACCTCAAAATAAGAGGAATTTCTACCTTTTACTCCAAAATATGGGGAATTTCTGCCTTTTTGTTCCAAAATAAGAAAAATTTCTTCAACTTTGTACCAAAATAAAAGAAATTTCTGCTTTTTGTCCCAAAATAAAAGGAATTTCTGACTTTTTGCCCTGAAATAAATGAAATTTCTGCAATTTTGCCCGAAAATAAGTAAAATTTGTGCCTTTTTGCCCCAAAATGAGGGAAATTTCTGCCTTTTAGTCCCAAAATATGGGGAATTTCAGCCTTTAACCTCAAAATAAGGGGAATTTCAGTTTTTTTGCACCAAAATATGGGGAATTTTAGCCTTTTTGCCACAATATAAAAAAAAATTTCTGCAATTCTGTACCAAAACAAAAGAAATTTCTAAAATATTGCCCCAAAATAAGGGAAATTTCTACAATTTTGCCCCAAATAAGGGAAAGTTCTTCAATTTTGCCCCAAAATAAGGGGAATTTCTGACTTTTTGCCGCAAAATAAGGAGAATTTCTGTATTTTTGACCCAAAATAAAGGGAATTTCTGCCTTTTTACCCCAAAATTAGGGGAGTTTCTGCAATTTTGCTTCAAAATACAAGGAATTTCTGCCTCTTTTCCCAAAAATAAGGGGAACTTCTGCTTTTGCCCCAAATAAAGGAAATTTCTGCATTTTTGCCCCGATATTAGGGGAATTTCTGCAATTTTGCTCCAAAATACGGGGAATTTCTGCCTTTTTGCCCGAAATTAAAAGGATTTTCTGCCTTTTTGCCCCCAAATAAGGGAAATTTCTGCAATTTTATCCCAAAATAAGGGGAATTTCTGCCTTTTTGACCCAAAATATAAGGAATTTCTGCCTTTTTGCCCCCAAATAAGAAACATTTCTGCAATTTTGCCCCAAAATAAAAGGAATTTCTCACTTTTTGCCCAAAAATAAAGGAAATTTCAGCCTTTTTACCTGAAAATAAGTCAAATTTCTGCAATTTTGCTTCAAATAAGGGAAATTTCTGCAATTTTGCCCCCAAATAAGGTAAATTTCTGCAATTTTGCCCCAAATTAAAGGAAATTTCTGCAATTTTGCCCCAAAATAAGGGGAATTTCTGATTTTTGCCACAAAATATAGGGAATGTCTGCCTTTTGCCCCAAAATTAGGGGAATTTCTACAATTTTGCTTCAAAATAAGGGGAATTTCTGCCTTTTTTCCGGAAATTAGGAAAATGCATATTTTTTTGCCATAAAAAAGGGAAATTTCTTCATTTTTGCGCCAAATTAAAAGGAACTTCTGCCTTTTGCCTCTAAATAAGTGGAATTTCTTTCTTTTTTACGCCAAAACAAAGGGAATTTCTGTATTTTTTGCCCCAAAATAAGGGGAATTTCTGACTTATTACCCTGAAATAAGTGAAATTTCTGCAATTTTGCCCCAAAATAAAGAAAAATTCTTCCTTTTTGCTCCCAAATAAGAGGTATTACAGCCTTTTTACCTCAAAATAAGGGGAATTTCTGCGTTTTTGCCACAATATATTAGGAATTTCTGCCTTTGTGCCCTAAAATAAGGGAAATTTCTGGAATTTTGCCCCAAAATAAGTGGAATTTCTGAGTTTTGCCACAAAATAAGGAGAATTTCTGTCTTTTTGCCCCAACATATAGGGAATTTCAGCCGTTTTGCCTCACAATTAGGGGAATTTCTGCAATTTTGTTCCAAAATGCGGGGAATTTCTGCTTTTTTGCCTGAAAATAAGGGGAATGTATAACTTTTGCAACAAAAAAAGGAAATTTTTTCATTTTAGCCCCAAAATAAGAGTAATTTCTGCCTTTTTACCTCAAAATAAGTGAAATTTCTGCCTTTTTACCCAAAAATAAAAAGAATTTCTGTCTTTTTGCCCCAAAATAAAAGGAATTTTTGAATTTTGCCTTGAAATAAGTGAAATTTCTGCAATTTTGCTCCAAAATAAGGGTAAATTCGGCCTTTTTGCCACAAAATAAGGGGAATTTCTGCATTTTTGCCCCAAAATAAAGAAAATTTCTGCAATTTTGTACCAAAATAAAAGAAATTTCTGCCCTTTTGCCCCAAAATAAGAGAAATTCCTGCCTTCTTTCCCTGAAAAAAGTGAAATTTCTGCAATTTTGCCCAAAATAAGAAAAATTTCTGCAATTTTGCCACAAAAAAGGGAAATTTCTTCATTTTAGCCCCAAAATAAGAGTAATTTCTGCCTTTTTACCTCAAAATAAGTGAAATTTCAGCCTTTTTACCCAAAAATAAACGGAATTTCTGTTTTTTGCCCCAAAATAAAAGGAATTTTTGAATTTTGCCTTGAAATAAGTGAAATTTCTGCAATTTTGCCCCAAAATAAGGGAAATTTCTGCATTTTTGCCACAAAATCAGGGGAATTTCTGCATTTTTGCCCCAAAATAAAGAAAATTTCTGCAATTTTGTACCAAAATAAAAGAAATTTCTGCCCTTTTGCCCCAAAATAAGAGAAATTCCTAAGTTCTTTCCCTGAAATAATTGAAATTTCTGCAATTTTGCCCAAAATAAGAAAAATTTCTGCAATTTTGCAACAAAATAAGGGATATTTCTGCAATTTTGCCCCAAAATAAGGGGAATTTCTGACGTTATGCCCTGAAATAAGGAGAATTTCTGTTTTTTTGCCCCAAAATAATTTGAATTTCTGCATTTTCCCTCAAAATTAGATGAATTTGTGCAATTTTGCTTCAAAACACGGGGAATTTCTGCCTTATTACACCAAAATAAAAGGAATTTCTGCATTTTTGCACCAATATAAGGGGAATTTCTGAGATTTTGCTCCAAAATACAGGAAATTTGTTCCTTATTGCCGAAAATTAAGTGGAATTTCTGCCTTTTTGCACTGAAATATTTGAAATTTCTGCAATTTTACCCTAAAATAAGGGTAATTTCTGTTTTTGGCCCCAAAATTAGGGGAATTTCTGCTTTTTGCCACAAAATAAGGCAAATTTCTGACTTTTTTCCCTAAAATAAGTGAAATTTCTGCAATTTTGCCCCAAAATAAGGGGAATTTCTGCCTTTTGCCCAAAATAAGGGGAATTTCAGCATTTTACCTTCAATTAAGGGGAATTTCTGCTTTTTTGCCACAAAATATGGGGAATTTCTGCATTATAGCCCCCAAATAAGGAAAGTTTCTGCTTTTCTGCCCAAATTAATGGGAATTTCTACCTTTTTGCCACAAAATAAAGGGAATTTCTGCCTTTTTGCCACAAAATAAGGAGAATTTCAGCCTTTTTACCTCAAAATGAGGGGAATTTCTGCCTTTTGCCCCAAAATATGGGGAATTTCTGCCTTTTTGTTCTAAAATAAGAAAAATTTCTTCACCTTTGTACCAAAATAAAAGAAATTTCTGCTTTTTGCCCCAAAATAAAAAGAATTTCTGACTTTTTGCCCTGAAATAATTGAAATTTCTGCAATTTTGCCCGAAAATAAGGGAAATTTGTGACTTTTTGCCCCAAAATGTAGGGAATTTCTGCCTTTTTGCCCCAAAATATGGGGAATTTCAGCATTTTACCTCAAAAAGAGGAATTTCAGCCTTTTTGCACCAAAATATGGGGAATTTCTGCCTTTTTGCCACAAAATAAGAAAAATTTCTGCAATTCTGTACCAAAATAAAAGAAATTTCTAAAATTTTGCCCGAAAATAAGGGAAATTTCTGCAATTTTGCCTCAAAATAAGGGAAATTTCTGGATTTTTGCCCCAAAATAAGGGAAACTTCTGCCTTTTTGCCACAAAATAAGGGGAATTTCTGTCTTTTTGCCCCAAAATAAAAGGAATTTCAGCCTTTTTACCTCATAATAAGGGGAATCTCTGCCTTTTTCCCCCAAAATATGGGGAATTTCTGCATTTTTGCCTCAAAATAAAGAAAATTTTTGCAATTTTGTACCAAAATAAATGAAATTTCTCCCTTTTTACCCCAAACTAAGAAAAATTCCTGCCTTCTTTCCCTGAAATAAGTGAAATTTCTGCAATTTTGCCCAAAATAAGAAAAATTTCTGCAATTTTGCCACAAAATAAGGGAAATTTTTGCAATTTTGCCCCAAAATAAGGGGAATTTCTGACATTTTGCCGTGAAATAAGGAGAATTTCTGTCTTTTTGCCCCAAAATTATGTGAATTTCTGCATTTTCCCTCAAAATTAGGGGAATTTGTGCAATTTTGCTTCAAAATACGGGGAATTTCTGTCTTATTGCACCAAAATAAAGGGAATTTCTGCATTTTTGCACCAATATAAGGGGATTTCCTGAGATTTTGTTCCAAAATACAGAAAATTTCTGCCTTATTGCCCGAAATTAAGTGGAATTTCTGCCTTTTTGCCCTGAAATATTTGAAATTTCTCCAATTTTACCCCAAAATAAGGGAAATTTCTATTTTTAGCCCCAAAATTAGGGGAATTTCTGCTTTTTGCCCCAAAATAAGGCAAATTTCTGACTTTTTGCCCTGAAATAAGTGAAATTTCTGCAATTTTGTCCCAAAATAAGGGGAATTTCTGCCTTTTTGCCCAAAATAAAGAGAATTTCAGCATTTTACCTCCAAATAAAGGGAATTTCTGCCTTTTTGCCACAAAATATGTGAAATTACTGCCTTATTGCCTTCAAATAAGGAAAATTTCTGCTTTTGTGCCCCAATTAACAAGAATTTCTGCCTTTTTGCCACAAAGTAAAGGAAATTTTTGCCTTTTTGCCCTAAAATAAGGGGAATTTCATCATTTTTACCTCAAAATAAGAGGAATTTCTACCTTTTACTCCAAAATATGGGGAATTTCTGCCTTTTTGTTCCAAAATAAGAAAAATTTCTTCAACTTTGTACCAAAATAAAAGAAATTTCTGCTTTTTGTCCCAAAATAAAAGGAATTTCTGACTTTTTGCCCTGAAATAAATGAAATTTCTGCAATTTTGCCCGAAAATAAGTAAAATTTGTGCCTTTTTGCCCCAAAATGAGGGAAATTTCTGCCTTTTAGTCCCAAAATCTGGGGAATTTCAGCCTTTAACCTCAAAATAAGGGAAATTTCAGTTTTTTTGCACCAAAATATGGGGAATTTTAGCCTTTTTGCCACAATATAAAAAAAAATTTCTGCAATTCTGTACCAAAACAAAAGAAATTTCTAAAATATTGCCCCAAAATAAGGGAAATTTCTACAATTTTGCCCCAAATAAGGGAAAGTTCTTCAATTTTGCCCTAAAATAAGGGGAATTTCTGACTTTTTGCCGCAAAATAAGGAGAATTTCTGTATTTTTGACCCAAAATAAAGGGAATTTCTGCCTTTTTACCCCAAAATTAGGGGAGTTTCTGCAATTTTGCTTCAAAATACAAGGAATTTCTGCCTCTTTTCCCAAAAATAAGGGGAACTTCTGCTTTTGCCCCAAATAAAGGAAATTTCTGCATTTTTGCCCCGATATTAGGGGAATTTCTGCAATTTTGCTCCAAAATACGGGGAATTTCTGCCTTTTTGCCCGAAATTAAAAGGATTTTCTGCCTTTTTGCCCCCAAATAAGGGAAATTTCTGCAATTTTATCCCAAAATAAGGGGAATTTCTGCCTTTTTGACCCAAAATATAAGGAATTTCTGCCTTTTTGCCCCCAAATAAGAAACATTTCTGCAATTTTGCCCCAAAATAAAAGGAATTTCTCACTTTTTGCCCAAAAATAAAGGAAATTTCAGCCTTTTTACCTGAAAATAAGTCAAATTTCTGCAATTTTGCTTCAAATAAGGGAAATTTCTGCAATTTTGCCCCCAAATAAGGTAAATTTCTGCAATTTTGCCCCAAATTAAAGGAAATTTCTGCAATTTTGCCCCAAAATAAGGGGAATTTCTGATTTTTGCCACAAAATATAGGGAATGTCTGCCTTTTGCCCCAAAATTAGGGGAATTTCTACAATTTTGCTTCAAAATAAGGGGAATTTCTGCCTTTTTTCCGGAAATTAGGAAAATGCATATTTTTTTGCCATAAAAAAGGGAAATTTCTTCATTTTTGCGCCAAATTAAAAGGAACTTCTGCCTTTTGCCTCTAAATAAGTGGAATTTCTTTCTTTTTTACGCCAAAACAAAGGGAATTTCTGTATTTTTTGCCCCAAAATAAGGGGAATTTCTGACTTATTACCCTGAAATAAGTGAAATTTCTGCAATTTTGCCCCAAAATAAAGAAAAATTCTTCCTTTTTGCTCCCAAATAAGAGGTATTACAGCCTTTTTACCTCAAAATAAGGGGAATTTCTGCGTTTTTGCCACAATATATTAGGAATTTCTGCCTTTGTGCCCTAAAATAAGGGAAATTTCTGGAATTTTGCCCCAAAATAAGTGGAATTTCTGAGTTTTGCCACAAAATAAGGAGAATTTCTGTCTTTTTGCCCCAACATATAGGGAATTTCAGCCGTTTTGCCTCACAATTAGGGGAATTTCTGCAATTTTGTTCCAAAATGCGGGGAATTTCTGCTTTTTTGCCTGAAAATAAGGGGAATGTATAACTTTTGCAACAAAAAAAGGAAATTTTTTCATTTTAGCCCCAAAATAAGAGTAATTTCTGCCTTTTTACCTCAAAATAAGTGAAATTTCTGCCTTTTTACCCAAAAATAAAAAGAATTTCTGTCTTTTTGCCCCAAAATAAAAGGAATTTTTGAATTTTGCCTTGAAATAAGTGAAATTTCTGCAATTTTGCTCCAAAATAAGGGTAAATTCGGCCTTTTTGCCACAAAATAAGGGGAATTTCTGCATTTTTGCCCCAAAATAAAGAAAATTTCTGCAATTTTGTACCAAAATAAAAGAAATTTCTGCCTTTTTGCCCCAAAATAAGAGAAATTCCTGCCTTCTTTCCCTGAAAAAAGTGAAATTTCTGCAATTTTGCCCAAAATAAGAAAAATTTCTGCAATTTTGCCACAAAAAAGGGAAATTTCTTCATTTTAGCCCCAAAATAAGAGTAATTTCTGCCTTTTTACCTCAAAATAAGTGAAATTTCAGCCTTTTTACCCAAAAATAAACGGAATTTCTGTTTTTTGCCCCAAAATAAAAGGAATTTTTGAATTTTGCCTTGAAATAAGTGAAATTTCTGCAATTTTGCCCCAAAATAAGGGAAATTTCTGCATTTTTGCCACAAAATCAGGGGAATTTCTGCATTTTTGCCCCAAAATAAAGAAAATTTCTGCAATTTTGTACCAAAATAAAAGAAATTTCTGCCCTTTTGCCCCAAAATAAGAGAAATTCCTAAGTTCTTTCCCTGAAATAATTGAAATTTCTGCAATTTTGCCCAAAATAAGAAAAATTTCTGCAATTTTGCAACAAAATAAGGGATATTTCTGCAATTTTGCCCCAAAATAAGGGGAATTTCTGACGTTATGCCCTGAAATAAGGAGAATTTCTGTTTTTTTGCCCCAAAATAATTTGAATTTCTGCATTTTCCCTCAAAATTAGATGAATTTGTGCAATTTTGCTTCAAAACACGGGGAATTTCTGCCTTATTACACCAAAATAAAAGGAATTTCTGCATTTTTGCACCAATATAAGGGGAATTTCTGAGATTTTGCTCCAAAATACAGGAAATTTGTTCCTTATTGCCGAAAATTAAGTGGAATTTCTGCCTTTTTGCACTGAAATATTTGAAATTTCTGCAATTTTACCCTAAAATAAGGGTAATTTCTGTTTTTGGCCCCAAAATTAGGGGAATTTCTGCTTTTTGCCACAAAATAAGGCAAATTTCTGACTTTTTTCCCTAAAATAAGTGAAATTTCTGCAATTTTGCCCCAAAATAAGGGGAATTTCTGCCTTTTGCCCAAAATAAGGGGAATTTCAGCATTTTACCTTCAATTAAGGGGAATTTCTGCTTTTTTGCCACAAAATATGGGGAATTTCTGCATTATAGCCCCCAAATAAGGAAAGTTTCTGCTTTTCTGCCCAAATTAATGGGAATTTCTACCTTTTTGCCACAAAATAAAGGGAATTTCTGCCTTTTTGCCACAAAATAAGGAGAATTTCAGCCTTTTTACCTCAAAATGAGGGGAATTTCTGCCTTTTGCCCCAAAATATGGGGAATTTCTGCCTTTTTGTTCTAAAATAAGAAAAATTTCTTCACCTTTGTACCAAAATAAAAGAAATTTCTGCTTTTTGCCCCAAAATAAAAAGAATTTCTGACTTTTTGCCCTGAAATAATTGAAATTTCTGCAATTTTGCCCGAAAATAAGGGAAATTTGTGACTTTTTGCCCCAAAATGTAGGGAATTTCTGCCTTTTTGCCCCAAAATATGGGGAATTTCAGCATTTTACCTCAAAAAGAGGAATTTCAGCCTTTTTGCACCAAAATATGGGGAATTTCTGCCTTTTTGCCACAAAATAAGAAAAATTTCTGCAATTCTGTACCAAAATAAAAGAAATTTCTAAAATTTTGCCCGAAAATAAGGGAAATTTCTGCAATTTTGCCTCAAAATAAGGGAAATTTCTGGATTTTTGCCCCAAAATAAGGGAAACTTCTGCCTTTTTGCCACAAAATAAGGGGAATTTCTGTCTTTTTGCCCCAAAATAAAAGGAATTTCAGCCTTTTTACCTCATAATAAGGGGAATCTCTGCCTTTTTCCCCCAAAATATGGGGAATTTCTGCATTTTTGCCTCAAAATAAAGAAAATTTTTGCAATTTTGTACCAAAATAAATGAAATTTCTCCCTTTTTACCCCAAACTAAGAAAAATTCCTGCCTTCTTTCCCTGAAATAAGTGAAATTTCTGCAATTTTGCCCAAAATAAGAAAAATTTCTGCAATTTTGCCACAAAATAAGGGAAATTTTTGCAATTTTGCCCCAAAATAAGGGGAATTTCTGACATTTTGCCGTGAAATAAGGAGAATTTCTGTCTTTTTGCCCCAAAATTATGTGAATTTCTGCATTTTCCCTCAAAATTAGGGGAATTTGTGCAATTTTGCTTCAAAATACGGGGAATTTCTGTCTTATTGCACCAAAATAAAGGGAATTTCTGCATTTTTGCACCAATATAAGGGGATTTCCTGAGATTTTGTTCCAAAATACAGAAAATTTCTGCCTTATTGCCCGAAATTAAGTGGAATTTCTGCCTTTTTGCCCTGAAATATTTGAAATTTCTCCAATTTTACCCCAAAATAAGGGAAATTTCTATTTTTAGCCCCAAAATTAGGGGAATTTCTGCTTTTTGCCCCAAAATAAGGCAAATTTCTGACTTTTTGCCCTGAAATAAGTGAAATTTCTGCAATTTTGTCCCAAAATTAGGGGAATTTCTGCCTTTTTGCCCAAAATAAAGAGAATTTCAGCATTTTACCTCCAAATAAAAGGAATTTCTGCCTTTTTGCCACAAAATATGTGAAATTACTGCCTTATTGCCTTCAAATAAGGAAAATTTCTGCTTTTGTGCCCCAATTAACAAGAATTTCTGCCTTTTTGCCACAAAGTAAAGGAAATTTTTGCCTTTTTGCCCTAAAATAAGGGGAATTTCATCATTTTTACCTCAAAATAAGAGGAATTTCTACCTTTTACTCCAAAATATGGGGAATTTCTGCCTTTTTGTTCCAAAATAAGAAAAATTTCTTCAACTTTGTACCAAAATAAAAGAAATTTCTGCTTTTTGTCCCAAAATAAAAGGAATTTCTGACTTTTTGCCCTGAAATAAATGAAATTTCTGCAATTTTGCCCGAAAATAAGTAAAATTTGTGCCTTTTTGCCCCAAAATGAGGGAAATTTCTGCCTTTTAGTCCCAAAATCTGGGGAATTTCAGCCTTTAACCTCAAAATAAGGGAAATTTCAGTTTTTTTGCACCAAAATATGGGGAATTTTAGCCTTTTTGCCACAATATAAAAAAAAATTTCTGCAATTCTGTACCAAAACAAAAGAAATTTCTAAAATATTGCCCCAAAATAAGGGAAATTTCTACAATTTTGCCCCAAATAAGGGAAAGTTCTTCAATTTTGCCCTAAAATAAGGGGAATTTCTGACTTTTTGCCGCAAAATAAGGAGAATTTCTGTATTTTTGACCCAAAATAAAGGGAATTTCTGCCTTTTTACCCCAAAATTAGGGGAGTTTCTGCAATTTTGCTTCAAAATACAAGGAATTTCTGCCTCTTTTCCCAAAAATAAGGGGAACTTCTGCTTTTGCCCCAAATAAAGGAAATTTCTGCATTTTTGCCCCGATATTAGGGGAATTTCTGCAATTTTGCTCCAAAATACGGGGAATTTCTGCCTTTTTGCCCGAAATTAAAAGGATTTTCTGCCTTTTTGCCCCCAAATAAGGGAAATTTCTGCAATTTTATCCCAAAATAAGGGGAATTTCTGCCTTTTTGACCCAAAATATAAGGAATTTCTGCCTTTTTGCCCCCAAATAAGAAACATTTCTGCAATTTTGCCCCAAAATAAAAGGAATTTCTCACTTTTTGCCCAAAAATAAAGGAAATTTCAGCCTTTTTACCTGAAAATAAGTCAAATTTCTGCAATTTTGCTTCAAATAAGGGAAATTTCTGCAATTTTGCCCCCAAATAAGGTAAATTTCTGCAATTTTGCCCCAAATTAAAGGAAATTTCTGCAATTTTGCCCCAAAATAAGGGGAATTTCTGATTTTTGCCACAAAATATAGGGAATGTCTGCCTTTTGCCCCAAAATTAGGGGAATTTCTACAATTTTGCTTCAAAATAAGGGGAATTTCTGCCTTTTTTCCGGAAATTAGGAAAATGCATATTTTTTTGCCATAAAAAAGGGAAATTTCTTCATTTTTGCGCCAAATTAAAAGGAACTTCTGCCTTTTGCCTCTAAATAAGTGGAATTTCTTTCTTTTTTACGCCAAAACAAAGGGAATTTCTGTATTTTTTGCCCCAAAATAAGGGGAATTTCTGACTTATTACCCTGAAATAAGTGAAATTTCTGCAATTTTGCCCCAAAATAAAGAAAAATTCTTCCTTTTTGCTCCCAAATAAGAGGTATTACAGCCTTTTTACCTCAAAATAAGGGGAATTTCTGCGTTTTTGCCACAATATATTAGGAATTTCTGCCTTTGTGCCCTAAAATAAGGGAAATTTCTGGAATTTTGCCCCAAAATAAGTGGAATTTCTGAGTTTTGCCACAAAATAAGGAGAATTTCTGTCTTTTTGCCCCAACATATAGGGAATTTCAGCCGTTTTGCCTCACAATTAGGGGAATTTCTGCAATTTTGTTCCAAAATGCGGGGAATTTCTGCTTTTTTGCCTGAAAATAAGGGGAATGTATAACTTTTGCAACAAAAAAAGGAAATTTTTTCATTTTAGCCGCAAAATAAGAGTAATTTCTGCCTTTTTACCTCAAAATAAGTGAAATTTCTGCCTTTTTACCCAAAAATAAAAAGAATTTCTGTCTTTTTGCCCCAAAATAAAAGGAATTTTTGAATTTTGCCTTGAAATAAGTGAAATTTCTGCAATTTTGCTCCAAAATAAGGGTAAATTCGGCCTTTTTGCCACAAAATAAGGGGAATTTCTGCATTTTTGCCCCAAAATAAAGAAAATTTCTGCAATTTTGTACCAAAATAAAAGAAATTTCTGCCTTTTTGCCCCAAAATAAGAGAAATTCCTGCCTTCTTTCCCTGAAAAAAGTGAAATTTCTGCAATTTTGCCCAAAATAAGAAAAATTTCTGCAATTTTGCCACAAAAAAGGGAAATTTCTTCATTTTAGCCCCAAAATAAGAGTAATTTCTGCCTTTTTACCTCAAAATAAGTGAAATTTCAGCCTTTTTACCCAAAAATAAACGGAATTTCTGTTTTTTGCCCCAAAATAAAAGGAATTTTTGAATTTTGCCTTGAAATAAGTGAAATTTCTGCAATTTTGCCCCAAAATAAGGGAAATTTCTGCATTTTTGCCACAAAATCAGGGGAATTTCTGCATTTTTGCCCCAAAATAAAGAAAATTTCTGCAATTTTGTACCAAAATAAAAGAAATTTCTGCCCTTTTGCCCCAAAATAAGAGAAATTCCTAAGTTCTTTCCCTGAAATAATTGAAATTTCTGCAATTTTGCCCAAAATAAGAAAAATTTCTGCAATTTTGCAACAAAATAAGGGATATTTCTGCAATTTTGCCCCAAAATAAGGGGAATTTCTGACGTTATGCCCTGAAATAAGGAGAATTTCTGTTTTTTTGCCCCAAAATAATTTGAATTTCTGCATTTTCCCTCAAAATTAGATGAATTTGTGCAATTTTGCTTCAAAACACGGGGAATTTCTGCCTTATTACACCAAAATAGAAGGAATTTCTGCATTTTTGCACCAATATAAGGGGAATTTCTGAGATTTTGCTCCAAAATACAGGAAATTTGTTCCTTATTGCCGAAAATTAAGTGGAATTTCTGCCTTTTTGCACTGAAATATTTGAAATTTCTGCAATTTTACCCCAAAATAAGGGTAATTTCTGTTTTTGGCCCCAAAATTAGGGGAATTTCTGCTTTTTGCCACAAAATAAGGCAAATTTCTGACTTTTTTCCCTAAAATAAGTGAAATTTCTGCAATTTTGCCCCAAAATAAGGGGAATTTCTGCCTTTTGCCCAAAATAAGGGGAATTTCAGCATTTTACCTTCAATTAAGGAGAATTTCTGCTTTTTTGCCACAAAATATGGGGAATTTCTGCATTATAGCCCCCAAATAAGGAAAGTTTCTGCTTTTCTGCCCAAATTAATGGGAATTTCTACCTTTTTGCCACAAAATAAAGGGAATTTCTGCCTTTTTGCCACAAAATAAGGAGAATTTCAGCCTTTTTACCTCAAAATGAGGGGAATTTCTGCCTTTTGCCCCAAAATATGGGGAATTTCTGCCTTTTTGTTCTAAAATAAGAAAAATTTCTTCACCTTTGTACCAAAATAAAAGAAATTTCTGCTTTTTGCCCCAAAATAAAAAGAATTTCTGACTTTTTGCCCTGAAATAATTGAAATTTCTGCAATTTTGCCCGAAAATAAGGGAAATTTGTGACTTTTTGCCCCAAAATGTAGGGAATTTCTGCCTTTTTGCCCCAAAATATGGGGAATTTCAGCATTTTACCTCAAAAAGAGGAATTTCAGCCTTTTTGCACCAAAATATGGGGAATTTCTGCCTTTTTGCCACAAAATAAGAAAAATTTCTGCAATTCTGTACCAAAATAAAAGAAATTTCTAAAATTTTGCCCGAAAATAAGGGAAATTTCTGCAATTTTGCCTCAAAATAAGGGAAATTTCTGGATTTTTGCCCCAAAATAAGGGAAACTTCTGCCTTTTTGCCACAAAATAAGGGGAATTTCTGTCTTTTTGCCCCAAAATAAAAGGAATTTCAGCCTTTTTACCTCATAATAAGGGGAATCTCTGCCTTTTTGCCCCAAAATATGGGGAATTTCTGCATTTTTGCCTCAAAATAAAGAAAATTTTTGCAATTTTGTACCAAAATAAATTAAATTTCTGCCTTTTTACCCCAAAATAAGAAAAATTCCTGCCTTCTTTCCCTGAAATAAGTGAAATTTCTGCAATTTTGCCCAAAATAAGAAAAATTTCTGCAATTTTGCCACAAAATAAGGGAAATTTTTGCAATTTTGCCCCAAAATAAGGGGAATTTCTGACATTTTGCCGTGAAATAAGGAGAATTTCTGTCTTTTTGCCCCAAAATTATGTGAATTTCTGCATTTTCCCTCAAAATTAGGGGAATTTGTGCAATTTTGCTTCAAAATACGGGGAATTTCTGTCTTATTGCACCAAAATAAAGGGAATTTCTGCATTTTTGCACCAATATAAGGGGATGTCCTGAGATTTTGTTCCAAAATACAGAAAATTTCTGCCTTATTGCCCAAAATTAAGTGGAATTTCTGCCTTTTTGCCCTGAAATATTTGAAATTTCTCCAATTTTACCCCAAAATAAGGGAAATTTCTATTTTTAGCCCCAAAATTAGGGGAATTTCTGCTTTTTGCCCCAAAATAAGGCAAATTTCTGACTTTTTGCCCTGAAATAAGTGAAATTTCTGCAATTTTGTCCCAAAATAAGGGGAATTTCTGCCTTTTTGCCCAAAATAAAGAGAATTTCAGCATTTTACCTCCAAATAAAGGGAATTTCTGCCTTTTTGCCACAAAATATGTGAAATTACTGCCTTATTGCCTTCAAATAAGGAAAATTTCTGCTTTTGTGCCCCAATTAACAAGAATTTCTGCCTTTTTGCCACAAAGTAAAGGAAATTTTTGCCTTTTTGCCCTAAAATAAGGGGAATTTCATCATTTTTACCTCAAAATAAGAGGAATTTCTACCTTTTACTCCAAAATATGGGGAATTTCTGCCTTTTTGTTCCAAAATAAGAAAAATTTCTTCAACTTTGTACCAAAATAAAAGAAATTTCTGCTTTTTGTCCCAAAATAAAAGGAATTTCTGACTTTTTGCCCTGAAATAAATGAAATTTCTGCAATTTTGCCCGAAAATAAGTAAAATTTGTGCCTTTTTGCCCCAAAATGAGGGAAATTTCTGCCTTTTAGTCCCAAAATATGGGGAATTTAAGCCTTTAACCTCAAAATAAGGGGAATTTCACTTTTTTTGCACCAAATTATGGGGAATTTTAGCCTTTTTGCCACAATATAAAAAAAATTTCTGCAATTCTGTACCAAAATAAAAGAAATTTCTAAAATTTTGCCCCAAAATAAGGGAAATTTCAACAATTTTGCCCCAAATAAGGGAAAGTTCTTCAATTTTGCCCCAAAATAAGGGGAATTTCTGACTTTTTGCCGCAAAATAAGGAGAATTTCTGTATTTTTGCCCCCAAATAAAGGGAATTTCTGCCTTTTTGCCCCAAAATTAGGGGAGTTTCTGCAATTTTGCTTCAAAATACAAGGAATTTCTGCCTCTTTTCCCAAAAATAAGGGGAACTTCTGCTTTTGCCCCAAATAAAGGGAATTTCTGCATTTTTGCCCCGATATTAGGGGAATTTCTGCAATTTTGCTCCAAAATACGGGGAATTTCTGCCTTTTTGCCCAAAATTAAAAGGATTTTCTGCCTTTTTGCCCCCAAATAAGGGAAATTTCTGCAATTTTATCCCAAAATAAGGGGAATTTCTGCCTTTTTGACCCAAAATATAAGGAATTTCTGCCTTTTTGCCCCAAAATAAGAAACATTTCTGCAATTTTGCCCGAAAATAAAAGGAATTTCTCACTTTTTGCCCAAAAATAAAGGAAATTTCAGCCTTTTTACCTGAAAATAAGTCAAATTTCTGCAATTTTGCTTCAAATAAGGGAAATTTCTGCAATCTTGCCCCAAAATAAGGTAAATTTTATGCAATTTTGCCCCAAATTAAAGGAAATTTCTGCAATTTTGCCCCAAAATAAGGGGAATTTCTGATTTTTGCACAAAATATAGGGAATGTCTGCCTTTTGCCCCAAAATTAGGGGAATTTCTGCAATTTTGCTTCAAAATAAGGGGAATTTCTGCCTTTTTTCCCGGAAATTAGGAAAATGCATATCTTTTTGCCATAAAAAAGGGAAATTTCTTCATTTTTGCGCCAAATTAAAAGGAACTTCTGCCTTTTGCCTCTAAATAAGTGGAATTTCTTTCTTTTTTACGCCAAAACAAAGGGAATTTCTGTATTTTTTGCCCCAAAATAAGGGGAATTTTTGACTTATTACCCTGAAATAAGTGAAATTTCTGCAATTTTGCCCCAAAATAAAGAAAAATTCTTCCTTTTTGCTCCCAAATAAGAGGTATTTCAGCCTTTTTACCTCAAAATAAGGGGAATTTCTGAGTTTTTGCCACAATATATTAGGAATTTCTGCCTTCGTGCACTAAAATAAGGGAAATTTCTGGAATTTTGCCCCAAAATAAGTGGAATTTCTGAGTTTTGCCACAAAATAAGGAGAATTTCTGTCTTTTTGCCCCAACATATTGGGAATTTCAGCCGTTTTGCCTCACAATTAGGGGAATTTCTGCAATTTTACTTCAAAATACGGGGAATTTCTGCGTTTTTGCCTGAAAATAAGGGGAATGTATACCTTTTGCCACAAAAAAAAGGGAAATTTCTTAATTTTAGCCCCAAAATAAGAGTAATTTCTGCCTTTTTACCTCAAAATAAGTGAAATTTCTGCCTTTTTACCCAAAAATAAACGAAATTTCTGTCTTTTGCCCGAAAATAAAAGTAATTTTTGAATTTTGCCTTGAAATAAGTGAAATTTCTGCAATTTTGCCACAAAATAAGGGAAATTTCTGCCTTTTTGCCACAAAATAAGTAGAATTTCTGCATTTTGCCCCAAAATAAAGAAAATTTCTGCAATTTTGTACCAAAATAAAAGAAATTTCTGCCATTTTGCCCCAAAATATGAGAAATTCCTACCTTCTTTTCCTGAAATAAATGAAATTTCTGCAATTTTGGCCAAAATAAGGAAAATTTCTGTAATTTTGCCCCAAAAAAGGGGGAATTTCTGACGTTATGCTCTGAAATAAGGAGAATTTCTGTCTTTTTGCCCCAAAATAATTTGATTTTCTGCGTTTTCCCTCAAAATTAGATGAATTTGTGCAATTTTGCTTCAAAACACAGGGAATTTCGGCCTTATTACACCAAAATAAAGGGAATTTTTGCATTTTTGCACCAATATAAGGAAAATTTCTGAGATTTTGCTCCAAAATACGGTAAATTTCTGCCTTATTGCCTAAAAATAAGTGGAATTTCTGCCTTTTTGCACTGAAATATTTAAAATTTCTGCAATTTTACCCCAAAATAAGGGGGATTTCTGTTTTTGGCCCCAAAATTAGGGGAATTTCTGTTTTGCCCCAAAATAAGGCAAATTTCTGACTTTTTGCCCTAAAATAAGTGAAATTTCTGCAATTTTGCCCCAAAATAAGGGGAATTTCTGCCTTTTGCCCAAAATAAGGGGAATTTCAGCATTTTACCTCCAAATAAGGGGAATTTCTGCCTTTTGCCCCATAATATTGGGAATTCCTGCCTTTTTGTTCCAAAATAAGAAAAATTTCTTCAACTTTGTACCAAAATAAAAGAAATTTCTGCTTTTTGCCCCAAAATAAAAGGAATTTCTGACTTTTTGCCCTGAAATAAATGAAATTTCTGCAATTTTGCTCCAAAATAAGGGACATTTGTACATTTTTACCACAAAATGTAGGGAATTTCTGCCTTTTTGCCCCAAAATATGGTGAATTTCAGCATTTTACCTCAAAATAAGGGGAATTTCAGCCTTTTTGCACCAAAATATGGGGAATTTCTGCATTTTTGCCACAAAATATGAAAAATTTCTGCAATTCTGTACCAAAATAAAAGAAATTTCTAAAATTGTGCCGAAAAAAAAAATTCTGCAATTTTGACCCAAAATAAGGGAAATTTCTTCCTTTTTGCCACAAAATAAGGGGAATTTCTGTCTTTTTGCCCCAAAATAAAAGGAATTTCAGCGTTTTTACCTCATAATAAGGGGAATCTCTGCCTTTTTACCCCAAAATATGGGGAATTTTTGCATTTTTGCCCCCCAAAAAAAGAAAATTTCTGCAATTTTGTACCAAAAAAAAGAAATTTCTGCCTTTTTGCCCCAAAATAAGAGAAATTTCTGCCTTCTGTCCCTGAAATAAGTGAAATTTCTGCAATTTTGCCCAAAATAAGAAAAATTTCTGCAATTTTGCCACAAAATAAGGGAAATTTCTGCAATTTTGCCCCAAAATAAGAGGAATTTCTGACGTTATTCCCTGAAATAAGGAGAATTTCCGTCTTTTTGCCATAAAATAATTTGAATTTCTGCATTTTCCCTCAAAATTAGATGAATTTGTGCAATTTTGCTTCAAAACACAGGGAATTTCTGCCTTATTACACCAAAATAGAAGGAATTTCTGCATTTTTGCACCAATATAAGGGGAATTTCTGAGATTTTGCTCCAAAATACAGGAAATTTGTTCCTTATTGCCGAAAATTAAGTGGAATTTCTGCCTTTTTGCACTGAAATATTTGAAATTTCTGCAATTTTACCCTAAAATAAGGGTAATTTCTGTTTTTGGCCCCAAAATTAGGGGAATTTCTGCTTTTTGCCACAAAATAAGGCAAATTTCTGACTTTTTTCCCTAAAATAAGTGAAATTTCTGCAATTTTGCCCCAAAATAAGGGGAATTTCTGCCTTTTGCCCAAAATAAGGGGAATTTCAGCATTTTACCTTCAATTAAGGGGAATTTCTGCTTTTTTGCCACAAAATATGGGGAATTTCTGCATTATAGCCCCCAAATAAGGAAAGTTTCTGCTTTTCTGCCCAAATTAATGGGAATTTCTACCTTTTTGCCACAAAATAAAGGGAATTTCTGCCTTTTTGCCACAAAATAAGGAGAATTTCAGCCTTTTTACCTCAAAATGAGGGGAATTTCTGCCTTTTGCCCCAAAATATGGGGAATTTCTGCCTTTTTGTTCTAAAATAAGAAAAATTTCTTCACCTTTGTACCAAAATAAAAGAAATTTCTGCTTTTTGCCCCAAAATAAAAAGAATTTCTGACTTTTTGCCCTGAAATAATTGAAATTTCTGCAATTTTGCCCGAAAATAAGGGAAATTTGTGACTTTTTGCCCCAAAATGTAGGGAATTTCTGCCTTTTTGCCCCAAAATATGGGGAATTTCAGCATTTTACCTCAAAAAGAGGAATTTCAGCCTTTTTGCACCAAAATATGGGGAATTTCTGCCTTTTTGCCACAAAATAAGAAAAATTTCTGCAATTCTGTACCAAAATAAAAGAAATTTCTAAAATTTTGCCCGAAAATAAGGGAAATTTCTGCAATTTTGCCTCAAATAAGGGAAATTTCTGGATTTTTGCCCCAAAATAAGGGAAACTTCTGCCTTTTTGCCACAAAATAAGGGGAATTTCTGTCTTTTTGCCCCAAAATAAAAGGAATTTCAGCCTTTTTACCTCATAATAAGGGGAATCTCTGCCTTTTTCCCCCAAAATATGGGGAATTTCTGCATTTTTGCCTCAAAATAAAGAAAATTTTTGCAATTTTGTACCAAAATAAATGAAATTTCTCCCTTTTTACCCCAAACTAAGAAAAATTCCTGCCTTCTTTCCCTGAAATAAGTGAAATTTCTGCAATTTTGCCCAAAATAAGAAAAATTTCTGCAATTTTGCCACAAAATAAGGGAAATTTTTGCAATTTTGCCCCAAAATAAGGGGAATTTCTGACATTTTGCCGTGAAATAAGGAGAATTTCTGTCTTTTTGCCCCAAAATTATGTGAATTTCTGCATTTTCCCTCAAAATTAGGGGAATTTGTGCAATTTTGCTTCAAAATACGGGGAATTTCTGTCTTATTGCACCAAAATAAAGGGAATTTCTGCATTTTTGCACCAATATAAGGGGATTTCCTGAGATTTTGTTCCAAAATACAGAAAATTTCTGCCTTATTGCCCGAAATTAAGTGGAATTTCTGCCTTTTTGCCCTGAAATATTTGAAATTTCTCCAATTTTACCCCAAAATAAGGGAAATTTCTATTTTTAGCCCCAAAATTAGGGGAATTTCTGCTTTTTGCCCCAAAATAAGGCAAATTTCTGACTTTTTGCCCTGAAATAAGTGAAATTTCTGCAATTTTGTCCCAAAATAAGGGGAATTTCTGCCTTTTTGCCCAAAATAAAGAGAATTTCAGCATTTTACCTCCAAATAAAGGGAATTTCTGCCTTTTTGCCACAAAATATGTGAAATTACTGCCTTATTGCCTTCAAATAAGGAAAATTTCTGCTTTTGTGCCCCAATTAACAAGAATTTCTGCCTTTTTGCCACAAAGTAAAGGAAATTTTTGCCTTTTTGCCCTAAAATAAGGGGAATTTCATCATTTTTACCTCAAAATAAGAGGAATTTCTACCTTTTGCCCCAAAATATGGGGAATTTCTGCCTTTTTGTTCCAAAATAAGAAAAATTTCTTCAACTTTGTACCAAAATAAAAGAAATTTCATTTTTTGCCCCAAAATAAAAGGAATTTTTGACTTTTTTCCCTGAAATAAATGAAATTTATGCAATTTTGCCCGAAAATAAGGGAAATTTGTGCCTCTTTGCTCCAAAATGTAGGGAATTTCTGCCTTTTGCCCCAAAATATGGGGAATTTCAGCATTTTACCTCAAAATAAGGGGAATTTCAGCCTTTTTCAACCAAAATATGGGGAATTTCTGCCTTTTTGCCACAAAATAAGAAAAATTTCTGCAATTCTGTACCAAAATAAAAGAAATTTCTAAAATTTTGCCTGAAAATATGGAAAATTTCTGCAATTTTGCCCCAAAATAAGGAAAATTTTTGCCTTTTTGCCACAAAATAAGGGGAATTTCTGTCTTTTTTGCCCCAAAATAAAAGGAATTTCAGCCTTTTTACCTCATAATAAGGGGAATCTCTGCCTTTTTGCCCCAAAATATGGGGAATTTCTGCATTTTTACCTCAAAATAAAGAAGATTTTTGCAATTTTGAACCAAAATAAAAGAATTTTCTGCCTTTTTGCCCCAAAATAAGAGAAATTCCTGCCTTTTTTTTCCCTGAAATAAGTGAAATTTCTGCAATTTTGCCCAAAATAAGAAAAATTTCTGCAATTATGCCACAAAATAAGGGAAATTTTTGCAAATTTGCCTCAAAATAAGGGGAATTTCTGATTTTGCCGTGAAATAAGGAGAATTTCTGTCTTTTTGCCCCAAAATAATGTGAATTTCTGCATTTTCCCTCAAAATTAGGGGAATTTGTGCAATTTTGCTTCAAAATACGGGGAATTTCTGCCTTATTGCACCAAAATAAAGGGAATTTCTGAATTTTTGCACCAATATAAAGTGGAATTTCTGAGATTTTGCTCCAAAATACAGAAAATTTCTGCCTTATTGCCCGAAATTAAGTGAAATTTCTGCCTTTTTGCCCTGAAATATTTGAAATTTCTGCAATTTTACCCCAAAATAAGGGGAATTTCTATTTTTAGCCCCAAAATTAGGGGAATTTCTGCTTTTTGCACAAAATAAGGCAAATTTCTGACTTTTTGCCCTGAAATAAGTGAAATTTCTGCAATTTTGTCCCAAAATAAGGGGAATTTCTGCCTTTTTGCCCAAAATAAGGGGAATTTCAGCATTTTACCTCCAAATAAGTGGAATTTCTGCCTTTTTGCCACTAAATATGGGGAATTACTGCCTTATTGCTTTCAAATAAGGAAAATTTCTGCTTTTCTGCCCCAATTAACAAGAATTTCTGCCTTTTTGCCACAAAGTAAATGAAATTTTTGCCTTTTTGCCCTAAAATGAGGGGAATTTCATCCTTTTTACCTCAAAATAAGGTAAATTTCTGCCTTTTACCCCATAATATGGGGAATTTCTATCTTTTTGTTCCAAAATAAGAAAAATTTCTTCAACTTTGTACCAAAATAAAAGAAATTTCTGCTTTTTGTCCCAAAATATAAGAAATTTCTGAATTTTTGCCCTGAAATAAATGAAATTTCTGCAATTTTGCCCGAAAATAAGGAAAATTTGTGCCTTTTTGCCCCAAAATGAGTGAAATTTCTGCCTTTTTGCCCCAAAATATGGGGAATTTCAGCATTTTACCTCAAAATAAGGGGAATTTCAGCCTTTTTGCACCAAAATATGGGGAATTTTACCATATTTGCCACAATATAAGAAAAATTTCTGCAATTCTGTACCAAAATAAAAGAAATTTTTAAAATTTTGCCCCAAATAAGGGAAATTTCTGTAATTTTGCCCCAAAATAAGGGAAAGTTCTTCAATTTTGCCCCAAAATAAGGGGAATTTCTGACTTTTTTCCGCGAAATAAGGAGAATTTCTGTATTTTTGCTCCAAAATAAAGGGAATTTCTGCCTTTTTGCCCCAAAATTAGGGGAGTTTCTGCAATTTTGCTTCAAAATACAAGGAATTTCTGCCTTTTTTCCCGAAAATTTGGGAAACTTTTGCTTTTGCCCCAAATAAAGGGAATTTCTCCATTTTTGCCCCGATATTAGGGGAATTTCTGCAATTTTGCAACAAAATAAGGGATATTTCTGCAATTTTGCCACAAAATAAGAGGAATTTCTGACGTTTTGCCCTGAAATACGGAGAATTTCTGTCTTTTTGCCCCAAAATAATTTGAATTTCTGCATTTTCCCTCAAAATTAGATGAATTTGTGCAATTTTGCTTCAAAACACGGGGAATTTCTGCCTTATTACACCAAAGTAAAGGGAATTTCTGCATTTTTGCACCAATATAAGGGGAATTTCTTAGATATTGCTCCAAAATACGGAAAATTTCTGCCTTATTGCCTAAAATTAAGTGGAATTTCTGCCTTTTTGCACTGAAATGTTTGAAATTTCTGCAATTTTACCCCAAAATAAGGGGAATTTCTGTTTTTGGCCCCAAAATTAGGGGAATTTCTGTTTTTGCCCCAAAATAAGGCAAATTTCTGACTTTTTGCCCTAAAATAAGTGAAATTTCTGCAATTTTGCCCCAAAATAAGGGGAATTTCTGCCTTTTGCCCAAAATAAGGGGAATTTCAGCATTTTACCTCCAAATAAGGGGAATTTCTGCCTTTTTGCCACAGAATATGGGGAATTTCTGTATTATTGCCCCCAAATAAGGAAAGTTTCTGCTTTTCTGCCCCAATTAATGGGAATTTCTGCAATTTTGCCACAAAATAAGGGAAATTTTTGCAATTTTGTCCCAAAATAAGGGGAATTTCTGACTTTTTGCTGTGAAATAAGGAGAAGTTCTGTCTTTTTGCCCCAAAATAATGTGAATTTCTGCATTTTCCCTCAAAATTAGGGGAATTTGTGCAATTTTGCTTTAAAATACGGGGAATTTCTGCCTTATTGCACCAAAATAAAGGAAATTTCTGCATTTTTGCACCAATATAAAGGGAATTTCTGAGATTTTGCTCCAAAATACAGAAAATTTCTGCCTTATTGCCCGAAATTAAGTTGAATTTCTGCCTTTTTGCCCTGAAATATTTGAAATTTCTGCAATTTTACCCCAAAACAAGGGGAATTTCTATTTTTAGCCCCAAAATTAGGGGAATTTCTGCTTTTTGCCCAAAATAAGGCAAATTTCTGACTTTTTGCCATGAAATAAGTGAAATTTCTGCAATTTTGTCCCAAAATAAGGGGAATTTCTTCCTTTTTTCCCAAAATAAGGGTAATTTCACCATTTTACCTCCAAATAAGGGGAATTTCTGCCTTTTACCCCAAAATATGGGGAATTTCTATCTTTTTGTTCCAAAATAAGAAAAATTTCTTCAACTTTGTACCAAAATAAAAGAAATTTCTGCTTTTTGTCCCAAAATAAAAGAAATTTCTAAATTTTTGCCCTGAAATAAATGAAATTTCTGCAATTTTGCCCGAAAATAAGGAAAATTTGTGCCTTTTTGCCCCAAAATGAGGGAAATTTCTGCCTTTTTGCCCCAAAATATGGGGAATTTCAGTATTTTACCTCAAAATAAGGGGAATTTCAGCCTTTTTGCACCAAAATATGGGGAATTTTAGCCTTTTTGCCACAATATGAGAAAAATTTCTGCAATTCTCTACCAAAATAAAAGAAATTTCTAAAATTTTGCCCCAAAATAAGGGAAATTTCTGTAATTTTGCCCCAAAATAAGGGAAAGTTCTTCAATTTTGCCCCAAAATAAGGGGAATTTCTGACATTTTGCTGCGAAATAAGGAGAATTTCTGTATTTTTGCCCCAAAATAAAAGGAATTTCTGCCTTTTTGCCCCAAAATTAGGGGAGTTTCTGCAATTTTGCTTCAAAATACAAGGAATTTCTGCCTTTTTTCCCGAAAATATGGGAAACTTTTGCTTTTGCCCCAAATAAAGGGAATTTCTGCATTTTTGCCCCGATATTAGGGGAATTTCTGCAATTTTGCTCTAAAATACATAGAATTTCTGCCTTTTTGCCCGAAATTAAAAGGATTTTCTGCCTTTTTGCTCCCAAATAAGGGAAATTTCTGCAATTTTATTCCAAAATAAGAGGAATTTCTGCCTTTTTGCCCCAAAATATAAGGAATTGCTGCCTTTTTGCCCCAAAATAAGAAATATTTCTGCAATTTTCCCCCAAAATAAAAGGAATTTCTCACTTTTTTCCCAAAAATAAAGGAAATTTCAGCCTTTTTACCTGAAAATAAGTAAAATTTCTGCAATTTTGCACCAAATAAGGGAAATTTCTGACTTTTTGTCCTAAAATTAGTGAAATTTTTGCAATTTTGCCCCAAAATAAGGGGAATTTCTGCCTTTTGCCCAAAATAAGGGGAATTTCAGCATTTTACCTCCAAATAAGGGGAATTTCTGCCTTTTTGCCAAAAAATATGGGGAATTTCTGCATTATTGCCCCCAAATAAACAAAGTTTCTGCTTTTCTGCCCCAATTAATGGGAATTTCTGCCTTTTTGCCACAAAATAAAGGGAATTTTTGCCTTTTTGCCCCAATATAAGGGGCATTTCAGCCTTTTTACCTCAAAATAAGGGGAATTTCTGCCTTTTGCCTGAAAATATGGCGAATTTCTGCCATTTTGTTCCAAAATAAGAAAAATTTCCTCAACTTTGTACCAACATAAAAGAAATTTCTGCTTTTTTCTCCAAAATAAAAGGAATTTCTGACTCTTTGCCCTGAAATAAATGAAATTTCTGCAATTTTGCCCCAAAGTAAGGGAAATTTCTGCCTTTTTGCCCCAAAATGTAGGGAATTTCTGCCTTTTTGCCCCAAATTATGGGGAATTTCAGCATTTTACCTCAAAATAAGGGGAATTTCCGCCTTTTTGCACCAAAATATGGGGAATTTCTGCCTTTTTGCCACAAAATAAGAAAAATTTCTGCAAATCTGTACCAAAATAAAAGAAATTTCTAAAATTTTGCCCGAAAATAAGGGAAATTTTTGTAATTTTGCCCCAAAATAAGGGAAATTTCTGCCTTTCTTCCACAAAATAAGGAGAATTTCTGTCTTTTTGCGCCAAAATAAAAGGAATTTCAGCCTTTTTACCTCATAATAAGGAGAATCTCTGCCTTTTTGCCCCAAAATATGGGGAATTTCTGCCTTTTTGCCTCAAAATAAAGAAAATTTCTGCAATTTTGTACGAAAAAAAAGAAATTTCTGCATTTTGCCCCAAAATAAGAGAAATTCCTGCCTTCTTTCCCTGAAATAAGTGAAATTTCTGCAATTTTGCCTAAAATAAAAAAAATTCTGCAATTTTGCCACAAAATAAGGGAAATTTTTGCAATTTTGTCCCAAAATAAGGGGAATTTCTGACTTTTTGCCGTGAAATAAGGAGAAGTTCTGTCTTTTTGCCCCAAAATAATGTGAATTTCTGCATTTTCCCTCAAAATTAGGGGAATTTGTGCAATTTTGCTTTAAAATACGGGGAATTTCTGCCTTATTGCACCAAAATAAAGGAAATTTCTGCATTTTTGCACCAATATAAAGGGAATTTCTGAGATTTTGCTCCAAAATACAGAAAATTTCTGCCTTATTGCCCGAAATTAAGTTGAATTTCTGCCTTTTTGCCCTGAAATATTTGAAATTTCTGCAATTTTACCCCAAAACAAGGGGAATTTCTATTTTTAGCCCCAAAATTAGGGGAATTTCTGCTTTTTGCCCAAAATAAGGCAAATTTCTGACTTTTTGCCATGAAATAAGTGAAATTTCTGCAATTTTGTCCCAAAATAAGGGGAATTTCTGCCTTTTTTCCCAAAATAAGGGTAATTTCACCATTTTACCTCCAAATAAGGGGAATTTCTGCCTTATACCCCAAAATATGGGGAATTTCTATCTTTTTGTTCCAAAATAAGAAAAATTTCTTCAACTTTGTACCAAAATAAAAGAAATTTCTGCTTTTTGTCCCAAAATAAAAGAAATTTCTAAATTTTTGCCCTGAAATAAATGAAATTTCTGCAATTTTGCCCGAAAATAAGGAAAATTTGTGCCTTTTTGCCCCAAAATGAGGGAAATTTCTGCCTTTTTGCCCCAAAATATGGGGAATTTCAGTATTTTACCTCAAAATAAGGGGAATTTCAGCCTTTTTGCACCAAAATATGGGGAATTTTAGCCTTTTTGCCACAATATGAGAAAAATTTCTGCAATTCTCTACCAAAATAAAAGAAATTTCTAAAATTTTGCCCCAAAATAAGGGAAATTTCTGTAATTTTGCCCCAAAATAAGGGAAAGTTCTTCAATTTTGCCCCAAAATAAGGGGAATTTCTGACATTTTGCTGCGAAATAAGGAGAATTTCTGTATTTTTGCCCCAAAATAAAAGGAATTTCTGCCTTTTTGCCCCAAAATTAGGGGAGTTTCTGCAATTTTGCTTCAAAATACAAGGAATTTCTGCCTTTTTTCCCGAAAATATGGGAAACTTTTGCTTTTGCCCCAAATAAAGGGAATTTCTGCATTTTTGCCCCGATATTAGGGGAATTTCTGCAATTTTGCTCTAAAATACGGGGAATTTCTGCTTTTGCCCGAAATTAAAAGGATTTTCTGCCCTTTTGCCCCCAAATAAGGGAAATATCTGCAATTTTATTCCAAATTAAGGGGAATTTCTGACTTTTTGCTTCAAAATATAAGGAATTTCTGCCTTTTTGCCCCAAAATAAGAAATATTTTGCAATTTTGCCCCAAAGTAAAAGAAATTTCTAATATTTTTCTCAAAAATAAAGGAAATTTCAGCCTTTTTACCTGAAAATAAGTCAAATTTCTGCAATTTTGCCCCAAATAAGGGAAATTTCTGCAATTTTGCACCAAAATAAGGGAAATTTCTGACTTTTTGCCCTAAAATAAGTGAAATTATTGCAATTTTGCCCCAAAATAAGGGAAATTTCTGATTTTTGCCCTAAAATAAAGGGAATGTCTGCCTTCTGCCACAAAATTATAGGAATTTTTGCAATTTTGCTTCAAAATAAGGGGAATTTCTGCCTTTTTGCCAGAAAAGTAGAAAAATGCATACTTTTTTGCCATAAAAAAGGGAAATTTCTTCATTTTTGCGCCGAATTAAGAGGAAAATCTGCATTTTGCCTCTAAATAAATGGAATTTCTGTCTTTTTTACCCAAAAACAAAGGGAATTTCTGTCTTTTTTGCCCCAAAATAAGGGGAATTTCTGACTTATTACCCTGAAATAAGTGAAATTTCTGCAATTTTGCCCCAAAATAAGGAAAAATTCTTCCTTTTTGCCCCCAAATAAGAGGAATTTCAGCCTTTTTACTTCAAAATAAGGGGAATTTCTGCATTTTTGCCACAATATATTAGGAATTTCTGCCTTTTTTCTACAAAATAAGAAAATTTCTGCTTTTCTTCCCTGAAATAAGTCAAATTTCTGCAATTTTGCCCCCAAATAAGTAAAATTTCTGCAATTTTGCCCCAAAAGAAGGGAAATTTCTGGAATTTTGCCCCAAAATAAGTGGAATTTCTGAGTTTAGCCCCAAAATAAGGAGAATTTCTGTCTTTTTGCCCCAACATATAGGGAATTTCTGCCGTTTTGCCTCACAATTAGGGGAATTTCTGCTTTTTGCCCCAAAATAAGGCAAATTTCTGACTTTTTGCCCTAAAATAAGTGAAATTTCTGCAATTTTGCCCCAAAATAAGGGGAATTTCTGCTTTTTGCCCAAAATAAGGGGAATTTCAGCATTTTACCTCCAAATAAGGGGAATTTCTGCCTTTTTGCCACAAAATATGGGGAATTTCTGCATTATTGCCCCCAAATAAAGAATGTTTCTGCTTTTCTGCCCCAATTAATGGGAATTTGTGCCTTTTTGCCACAAAATAAAGGAAATTTCTGCCTTTTTGCCCCAAAATAAGGGGAACTTCAGGGTTTTTACCTCAAAATAAGGGAAATTTCTGCCTTTTGCCCCAAAATATGGGGAATTTCTGCCTTTTTGTTCCAAATAAGATAAATTTTTTCAACTTTGTACCAAAATAAAAGAAATTTCTGCTTTTTGCCCCAAAATAAAAAGAATTTCTGACATTTTGCCCTGGAATAAATAAAATTTCTGCAATTTTGCCCGAAAATAAGGGAAATTTGTGCCTTTTTGCCACAAAATGAGGGGAATTTCTGCCTTTTTGCCCCAAAATATGGGGAATTTCAGCATTTTACCTCAAAATAAGGGGAATTTCAGCCTTTTTGAACTAAAATATGGGGAATTTCTGCCTTTTTGCCACAAAATAAGAAAAATTTCTGCAATTCTGTACCAAAATAAAAGAAATTTCTAATATTTTGCCTAAAAATAAGGGAAATTTCTGCAATTTAGCCCCAAAATAAGGGAAATTTCTGCCTTTTTGCCACAAAATAAGGGGAATTTCTGTCTTTTTGCCCCAAAATCAAAGGAATTTCAGCCTTTTTACCTCATAATAAGGGGAATCTCTGCCTTTTTGTCCCAAAATATGGGGAATTTCTGCATTTTGGCCTCAAAATAAAGAAAATTTCTGCAATTTTGTACCAAAATAAAAGAAATTTCTGCATTTTTGCCCCAAAGTAAGAGAAATTACTGCCTTCTTTCCCTGAAATAAGTGAAATTTCTGCAATTTTGCCCAAAATAAGAAAAATTTCTGCAATTTTGCCACAAAATAAGGGAAATTTCTGCAATTTTACCCCAAAATAAGGGGAATTTCTGACTTTTTGCAGTGAAATAAAAAGAATTTCTGTCTTTTTGCCCCAAAATAATGTGAATTTCTGCATTTTCCCTCAAAATTAGGGGAATTTGTGCAATTTTGCTTCAAAATATAGGGAATTTCTGCCTTATTGCACCAAAATAAAGGGAATTTCTGCAATTTTGCCCAAAATAAGGGAAATTTCTGCCTTTTTGCCACGAAATAAAGGGAATTTCTGCATTTTTGCCCCAAAATAAAGAAAATTTCTGCAATTTTGTACCAAAATAAAAGAAATTTCTGACTTTTTGCCCCAAAATAAGAGAAATTCCTGCCTTCTTTCTCTGAAATAAGTGAAATTTCTGCAATTTTGCCACAAAAAAGGGAAATTTCTTCATTTTAGCCCCAAAATAAGAGTAATTTCTGCCTTTTTACCTCAAAATAAGTGAATTTTCTGCCTTTTTACCTAAAAATAAACGGAATTTCTGTATTTTTGCCCCAAAATTAAAGGAATTTTTGAATTTTGCCTTGAAATAAGTGAAATTTCTGCAATTTTGCCCTAAAATAAGGGAAATGTCTGTTTTTTTGTCACAAAATAAGGTGAATTTCTGCATTTTTGCCCCCAAATAAAGAAAATTTCTGCAATTTTTTACCAAAATAAAAGAAATTTCTGCCCTTTTGCCCCAAAATAAGAGAAATTTCTGCCTTCTTTCCCTGAAATAAGTGAAATTTCTGCAATTTTGCCTAAAATAAGAAAAATTTCTGCAATTTTGCCACAAAATAAGGGAAATTTCTGCAATTTTGCCCCAAAATAAGGGGAATTTCTGACGTTATGCCCTGAAATAAAGAGAATTTCTGTCTTTTTGCCCCAAAATAATTTGATTTTCTGCGTTTTCCCTCAAAATTAGATGAATTTGTGCAATTTTGCTTCAAAACACGGGGAATTTCAACCTTATTACACTAAAATAAAGGGAATTTCTGCATTTTTGCACCATTATAAAGGGAATTTCTGAGATTTTGCTCCAAAATACGGAAAATTTGTGCCTTATTGCCTAAAATTAAGTGGAATTTCTGCCTTTTTGCACTGAAATATTTGAAATTTCTGCAATTTTACCCCAAAATAATAGGAATTTCTGTTTTTGGCCCCAAAATTAGGGTAATTTCTGCTTTTTGCCCCAAAATAAGGCAAATTTCTGACTTTTTGCCATAAAATAAGTGAAATTTCTGCAATTTTGCCGCAAAATAAGGGGAATTTCTGCCTTTTGCCCAAAATAAGGGGAATTTCAGCATTTTACCTCCAAATAAAGGGAATTTCTGCCTTTTTGCTACAAAATATGGGGAATTTCTGCATTATTGCCCCCAAATAAGGAAAGTTTCTGCTTTTCTGCCCCAATTAATGGGAATTTCTGCCTTTTTGCCACAATATAAAGGGAATTTCTGCCTTTTTGCCCCAAAATAAAAGGAATTTCAGCCTTTTTGCCCTGAAATAAAAGAAATTTCTGCAATTTTGCCCGAAAATAAGGGAAATTTGTGCCTTTAGCCCCAAAATGTAGGTAATTTCTGCCTTTTTGCCCCAAAATATGGGGAATTTCAACATTTTACCTCGAAATAAGGGGAATTTCAGCCTTTTTGCACCAAAATATGGGGAATTTCTGCCTTTTTGCCACAAAATAAGAAAAATTTCTGCAATTCTGTACCAAAATAAAATAAATTTCTAAAATTTTGCCCAAAAATAAGGGAAATTTCTGCAATTTTGCCCCAAAATAAGGGAAATTTCTGCCTTTTTGCCACAAAATAAGGGGAATTTCTGTCTTTTTGCCCCAAAATAAAAGGAATTTCAGCCTTTTTACCTCATAATAAGGGGAATCTCTGCCTTTTTGCCCCAAAATATGGGAAATTTCTGCATTTTTGCCTCAAAATAAAGAAAATTTCTGCAATTTTGTACCAAAATAAAAGAAATTTCTACCTTTTTGCCCAAAATAAGAGAAATTCCTGCCTTCTTTCTCTGAAATAAGTGAAATTTCTGCAATTTTGCCCAAAATAAGGGGAATTTCTGACTTTTTGACGTGAAATAAGGAGAATTTCTGTCTTTTTTGCCCCAAAATAATGTTAACTTCTGCATTTTCCCTCAAAATTAGGGGAATTTGTGCAATTTTGCTTCAAAATATTGGGAATTTCTGCCTTACTGCACAAAAATAAAGGGACTTTCTGCAATTTTACCCCAAAATAAGGGAAATTTCTGCCTTTTTCCCACAAAATATGGGGAATTTCTGCATTTTTGCCCCAAAATAAAGAAAATTTCTATAATTTTGTACCAAAATAAAAGAAATTTCTGCCTTTTTGCCCCAAAATAAAAGAAATTCCTACCTTCTTTCCCTGAAATAAGTAAAATTTCTGCAATTTTGCAAAAATAAAAAAATTTCTGCAATTTTGCAACAAAATAAGGGATATTTCTGCAATTTTGCCACAAAATAAGAGGAATTTCTGACGTTTTGCCCTGAAATACGGAGAATTTCTGTCTTTTTGCCCCAAAATAATTTGAATTTCTGCATTTTTCCTCAAAATTAGATGAATTTGTGCAATTTTGCTTCAAAACACGGGGAATTTCTGCCTTATTACACCAAAGTAAAGGGAATTTCTGCATTTTTGCACCAATATAAGGGAAATTTCTGAGATATTGCTCCAAAATACGGAAAATTTCTGCCTTATTGCCTAAAATTAAGTGGAATTTCTGCCTTTTTGCACTGAAATGTTTGAAATTTCTGCAATTTTACCCCAAAATAAGGGGAATTTCTGTTTTTGGCCCCAAAATTAGGGGAATTTCTGTTTTTGCCCCAAAATAAGGCAAATTTCTGACTTTTTGCCCTAAAATAAGTGAAATTTCTGCAATTTTGCCCCAAAATAAGGGGAATTTCTGCCTTTTGCCCAAAATAAGGGGATTTTCAGCATTTTACCTCCAAATAAGGGGAATTTCTGCCTTTTTGCCACAAAATATGGGGAATTTCTGCATTATTGCCCCCAAATAAGGAAAGTTTCTGCTTTTCTGCCCCAATTAATGGGAATTTCTGCCGTTTTGCCACAAAATAAAGGGAATTTCTGCCTTTTTGCCCCAAAATAAAAGGAATTTCTGACTTTTTGCCCTGAAATAAATGAAATTTCTGCAATTTTACCCCAAAATAAGGGGAATTTCTATTTTTAGCCCCAAAATTAGGGGAATTTCTGCTTTTTGCCCAAAATAAGGCAAATTTCTGACTTTTTGCCATGAAATAAGTGAAATTTCTGCAATTTTGTCCCAAAATAAGGGGAATTTCTGCCTTTTTTCCCAAAATAAGGGTAATTTCACCATTTTACCTCCAAATAAGGGGAATTTCTGCCTTATACCCCAAAATATGGGGAATTTCTATCTTTTTGTTCCTAAATAAGAAAAATTTATTCAACTTTGTACCAAAATAAAAGATATTTCTGCTTTTTGTCCCAAAATAAAAGAAATTTCTAAATTTTTGCCCTGAAATAAATGAAATTTCTGCAATTTTGCCCGAAAATAAGGAAAATTTGTGCCTTTTTGCCCCAAAATGAGGGAAATTTCTGCCTTTTTGCCCCAAAATATGGGGAATTTCAGTATTTTACCTCAAAATAAGGGGAATTTCAGCCTTTTTGCACCAAAATATGGGGAATTTTAGCCTTTTTGCCACAATATGAGAAAAATTTCTGCAATTCTCTACCAAAATAAAAGAAATTTCTAAAATTTTGCCCCAAAATAAGGGAAATTTCTGTAATTTTGCCCCAAAATAAGGGAAAGTTCTTCAATTTTGCCCCAAAATAAGGGGAATTTCTGACATTTTGCTGCGAAATAAGGAGAATTTCTGTATTTTTGCCCCAAAATAAAAGGAATTTCTGCCTTTTTGCCCCAAAATTAGGGGAGTTTCTGCAATTTTGCTTCAAAATACAAGGAATTTCTGTTTTTTTTCCCGAAAATATGGGAAACTTTTGCTTTTGCCCCAAATAAAGGGAATTTCTGCATTTTTGCCCCGATATTAGGGGAATTTCTGCAATTTTGCTCTAAAATACGGGGAATTTCTGCCTTTTTGCCCGAAATTAAAAGGATTTTCTGCCCTTTTGCCCCCAAATAAGGGAAATTTCTGCAGTTTTATTCCAAAATAAGGGGAATTTCTGACTTTTTGCTTCAAAATATAAGGAATTTCTGCCTTTTTGCCCCAAAATAAGAAATATTTTGCAATTTTGCCCCAAAATAAAAGAAATTTCTAACTTTTTTCTCAAAAATAAAGGAAATTTCAGCCTTTTTACCTGAAAATAAGTCAAATTTCTGCAATTTTGCCCCAAATAAGGGAAATTTCTTCAATTTTGCACCAAAATAAGAGAGATTTCTGACTTTTTGCCCTAAAATAAGTGAAATTATTGCAATTTTGCCCCAAAATAAGGGAAATTTCTGATTTTTGCCCTAAAATAAAGGGAATGTCTGCCTTCTGCCACAAAATTATAGGAATTTCTGCAATTTTGCTTCAAAATAAGGGGAATTTCTGCCTTTTTGCCAGAAAAGAAGAAAAATGCATACTTTTTTGCCATAAAAAAGGGAAATTTCTTCATTTTTGCGCCGAATTAAGAGGAAAATCTGCATTTTGCCTCTAAATAAATGGAATTTCTGTCTTTTTTACCCAAAAACAAAGGGAATTTCTGTCTTTTTTGCCCCAAAATAAGGGGAATTTCTGACTTATTACCCTGAAATAAGTGAAATTTCTTCAATTTTGCCCCAAAATAAGGAAAAATTCTTCCTTTTTGCCCCCAAATAAGAGGAATTTCAGCCTTTTTACTTCAAAATAAGGGGAATTTCTGCATTTTTGCCACAATATATTAGGAATTTCTGCCTTTTTTCTACAAAATAAGAAAATTTCTGCTTTTCTTCCCTGAAATAAGTCAAATTTCTGCAATTTTGCCCCCAAATAAGTGAAATTTCTGCAATTTTGCCCCAAAAGAAGGGAAATTTCTGGAATTTTGCCCCAAAATAAGTGGAATTTCTGAGTTTAGCCCCAAAATAAGGAGAATTTCTGTCTTTTTGCCCCAACATATAGGGAATTTCTGCCGTTTTGCCTCACAATTAGGGGAATTTCTGCTTTTTGCCCCAAAATAAGGCAAATTTCTGACTTTTTGCCCTAAAATAAGTGAAATTTCTGCAATTTTGCCCCAAAATAAGGGGAATTTCTGCTTTTTGCCCAAAATAAGGGGAATTTCAGCATATTACCTCCAAATAAGGGGAATTTCTGCCTTTTTGCCACAAAATATGGGGAATTTCTGCATTATTGCCCCCAAATAAAGAATGTTTCTGCTTTTCTGCCCCAATTAATGGGAATTTCTGCCTTTTTGCCACAAAATAAAGGAAATTTCTGCCTTTTTGCCCCAAAATAAGGGGAACTTCAGGGTTTTTACCTCAAAATAAGGGAAATTTCTGCCTTTTGCCCCAAAATATGGGGAATTTCTGCCTTTTTGTTCCAAAATAAGATAAATTTTTTCAACTTTGTACCAAAATAAAAGAAATTTCTGCTTTTTGCCCCAAAATAAAAGGAATTTCTGACTTTTAGACCTCAAATAAATGAAATTTCTGCAATTTTGCCCAAAAATAAGGGAAATTTGTGCCTTTTTGCCCCAAAATGTAGGGAATTTCTGCCTTTTTGCCCCAAAATATGGGGAATTTCAGCATTTTACCTCAAAATAAGGGGAATTTCAGCCTTTTTGCACCAAAATATGGGAAATTTCTGCCTTTTTGCCACAAAAGATAAAAAATTTCTGCAATTCTGTACCAATATAAAAGAAATTTCTAAAATTTTGCCCCAAAATAAGGGAAATTTCTGCAATTTTGCCCCAAAATAAGGGGAATTTCTGACTTTTTGCAGTGTAATAAGGAGAATTTCTGTCTTTTTGCCCAAAAATAATGTGAATTTCTCCATTTTCCCTCAAAATTAGTGGAATTTGTGCAATTTTGCTTCAAAACACGGGGAATTTCTGCCTTATTGCACCAAAATAAAGGGAATTTCTGCATTTTTGCACCAATATAAGGGGAATTTCTGAGATTTTGCTCCAAAATACAGAAAATTTCTGCCTTATTGCCTGAAATTAAGTGGAATTTCTGCCTTTTTGCCCTGAAATATTTTAAATTTCTGCAATTTTACCCAAAAATAAGGGGAATTTCTATTTTTGGCCCCAAAATTAGGGGAATTTCTGCTTTTTGCCCCAAAATAAGGCAAATTTCTGACTTTTTGCCCTGAAATAAGTGAAATTTCTGCAATTTTGTCCCAAAATAAGGGGAATTTCTGCCTTTTTGCCCAAAATAAGGGGAATTTCAGCATTTTACCTCCAAATAAGGGGAATTTCTGCGTTTTTGCCACTAAATATGGGGAATTACTGCCTTATTGCCTTTCAAATGAGGAAAATTTCTGCTTTTCTGCCCCAATTAACAAGAATTTCTTCCTTTTTGCCACAAAGTAAAGGAAATTTTTGCCTTTTTGCCCTAAAATAAGGGGAATTTCATTCTTTTTACCTCAAAATAAGGGGAATTTTTGCCTTTTACCCCAAAATATGGGGAATTTCTGCCTTTTTGTTCCAAAATAAGATAAATTTCTTCAACTTTGTACCAAAATAAAAGAAATTTCTGCTTTTTGTCCCAAAATAAATGGAATTTTTGACTTTTTGCTCTGAAATAAATGAAATTTCTTCAATTTTGCCTGAAAGTAAGGAAAATTTGTGCCTTTTTGTCCCAAAATGAGGGAAATTTCTGCTTTTTTGCGCCAAAATATGGGGAATTTCAGCATTTTACCTCAAAATAAGATTAATTTCAGCCTTTTTGCACCAAAATATGTGGAATTTTAGCCTTTTGCCACAATATCAAAAAAATTTCTGCAATTCTGTACCAAAATAAAAGAAATTTCTAAAATTTTGCCCCAAAATAAGGGAAATTTCTGCAATTATTCCCCAAAATAAGGGAAAGTTCTTCAATTTTGCCCCAAAATAAGGGGAATTTCTGACTTTTTGCCACGAAATAAGGAGAATTTCTGTATTTTTGCCCCAAAATAAAGGGAATCTCTGCCTTTTTGCCCCAAAATTAGGGGAGTTTCTGCAATTTTGCTTCAAAATACAAGGAATTTCTGCCTTTTTTTTCCGAAAATAAGGGAAACTTCTGCTTTGCCCCAAATAAAGGGAATTTCTGCATTTTTGCCCCGATAATAGGGGAATTTCTACAATTTTGCTGCAAAATACGGGAAATTTATCCATTTTTGCCCGAAATTAAAAGGATTTTCTGCCTTTTTGCCCCCAAATAAAAGAAATTTCTGCAATTTTACCCCAAAATAAGGGGAATTTCTAAATTTTGCCCCAAAATAAGAAATATTTCTGCAATTTTGCCACAAAATAAGGGGAATTTCTCACTTTTTGCCCCAAAATAAAGGAAATTTCAGACTTTTTACCTGAAAATAAAGAAATTTCTGCAATTTTGCCCCAAATTAAAGGAAATTTCTGGAATTTCGCCTCAAAATAAGGGGAATTTCTGATTTTTGCCCCAAAATAAAGGGAATGTCTGCCTTTTGCAACAAAATTAGGGAAATTTCTGCAATTTTGCTTCAAAATAAAAGGAATTTCTGCTTTTTTGCCCGAAAATAAGGGGAATGCATACCTTTTTGCCATAAAAAAGGGAAATTTCTTCATTTTTCCGCCAAATTAAGAGGAACTTCTGCCTTTTGCGTCTAAATAAGTGGAATTTCTGTCTTTTTTACCCAAAAACAAAGGGAATGTCTGTCTTTTTTGCCCCAAAATAAGTGGAATTTCTGACTTATTACCCTGAAATAAGTGAAATTTCTGCAATTTTGTCCAAAAATATGGAAAAATTCCTCCTTTTTGCCCCCAAATAAGAGGAAATTCAGCCTTTTTACCTCAAAATAAGGGGAATTTCTGAGTTTTGCCACAAAATAAGGAGAATTTCTGTATTTTTGCCCCAACATATAGGGAATTTCAGGTTTTTTGCATCACAATTAGGGGAATTTCTGCAATTTTGCTTCAAAATACGAGGAATTTTTGCTTTTTTGCCTGAAAATAAGGGGAATGTATACCTTTTGCCACAAAAAAGGTAAATTCCTTCATTTTAGCCCCAAAATAAGAGTAATTTCCGCCTTTTTACCTCAAAATAAGTGAAATTTCTGCTTTTTTACCCAAAAAAAGGAATTTTTGTCTTTTTGCCCCAAAATAAAAGGAATTTTTGAATTTTGCCTTGAAATAAGTGAAATTTTTGTAATTTTTCCCTAAAATAAGGAAAATTTCTGTTTTTTTGCCAAAAAATAAGGGGAATTTCTGCATTTTTGCCCCAAAATAAAGAAAATTTCTGCAATTTTGTACCAAAATAAAAGAAATTTCTGCCTTTTTGCCAAAAAATAATAGAAATTCCTGCCTTCTTTCCCTGAAATAAGTGAAATTTCTGCAATTTTGTCCAAAATAAGAGAAATTTTTGCAATTTTGCCACAAAAAAAGAAATTTCTTCATTTTAGCCCCAAAATAAAAGTAATTTCTGCCTTTTTACCTCAAAATAAGTGAAATTTCTGCCTTTTTACCCAAAAATAAACGGAATTTCTGTCTTTTTGCCCCAAAATAAAAGGAATTTTTGAATTTTGCCTTGAAATAAGTGAAATTTTTGCAATTTTGCCCCAAAATAAGGGAAATTTCTGCCTTTTTGCCACAAAATCAGGGGAATTTCTTCATTTTTACCCCAAAATAAAGAAAATTTCTGCAATTTTGTACCAAAATACAAGAAATTTCTGCCCTTTTGCCCAAAAATAACAGAAATTCCTACCTTCTTTTCCTGAAATAAGTGAAATTTCTGCAATTTTGCACAAAATAAGAAAAATTTCTGCAATTTTGCAACAAAATAAGGGATATTTCTGCAATTTTGCCCCAAAATAAGAGGAATTTCTGACGTTTTGCCCTGAAATAAGGAGAATTTCTGTCTTTTTGCCCCAAAATAATTTGAATTTCCGCATTTTACCTCAAAATTAGATGAATTTGTGCAATTTTGCTTCAAAACACAGGGAATTTTTGCCTTATTACACCAAAATAAAAGGAATTTCTGCATTTTTGCACCAATATAAGGGGAATTTCTGAGATATATCTCCAAAATATGGAAAATTTCTGCCTTATTGCCTAAAATTAAGTGGAATTTCTGCCTTTTTGCACTGAAATATTTGAAATTTCTGCAATTTTACCCGAAAATAAGGGGAATTTCTATTTTTGGCCCCAAAATTAGGGGAATTTCTGCTTTTTGCCCCAAAATAAGGGAAATTTCTGACTTTTTGCCCTAAAATAAGTGAAATTTCTGCAATTTTGCTCCAAAATAAGGGGAATTTCTTTCTTTTGCTTAAAATAATGGGAATTTCAGCATTTTTCCTCCAAATAATGGGAATTTCTGCCTTTTTGCCACAAAATAAGGGGAATTTCTGTCTTTTTGCCCCAAAATAAAAGGAATTTCAGCCTTTTTACCTCATAATAAAGGGAATCTCTGCCTTTTTGCCCCAAAATATGGGGAATTTCTGCATTTTTGCCTCAAAATAAAGAAAATTTCTGCAATTTTGTACCAAAATAAAAGAAATTTCTGCCTTTTTGCCCCAAAATAAGAGAAATTCCTGCCTTCTTTCCCTGAAATAAGTGAAATTTCTGCAATTTTGCCCAAAATAAGAAAAATTTCTGCAATTTTGCCACAAAATAAGGGAAATTTCTGCAATTTTGCCCCAAAGTAAGGGGAATTTCTGACTTTTTGCCGTGAAATAAGGAGAATTTCTTTCTTTTTGCCCCCAAATAATGTGAATTTCTGCATTTTCTCTCAAAATTAGGGGAATTTGTGCAATTTTGCTTCAAAATATGGGGAATTTCTGCCTTATTGCACCAAAATAAAGGGAATTTCTGCAATTTTGCCCTAAAATGAGGTAAATTTCTGCAATTTTGCCCCAAATTAAAGGAAATTTCTGGAATTTCGCCTCAAAATAAGGGGAATTTCTGATTTTTGCCCCAAAATAAAGGGAATGTCTGCCTTTTGCCACAAAATTAGGGAAATTTCTGCAATTTTGCTTAAAAATAAAAGGAATTTCTGCCTTTTTGCCCGAAAATAAGGGGAATGCATACCTTTTTGCTATAAAAAAGGGAAATTTCTTCATTTTTGCACCAAATTAAAAGGAACTTCTGCCTTTTGCATCTAAATAAGTGGAATTTCTGTCTTTTTTACCCAAAAACAAAGGGAATTTCTATCTTTTTTGCCCCAAAATAAAAGGAATTTCTGACTTATTACCCTGAAATAAGTGAAGTTTCTGCAATTTTGCCCAAAAATGTGGAAAAATTCCTCCTTTTTGCCCCCAAATAAAAGGAATTTCAGCCTTTTTACCTCAAAATAAGGGGAATTTTTGAGTTTTGCCACAAAATAATGAGAATTTCTGTCTTTTTGCCCCAACATATAGGGAATTTCAGCCGTTTTGCCTCACAATTAGGGGAATTTCTGCAATTTTGCTTCAAAATACGAGGAATTTCTGCTTTTTTGCCTGAAAATAAGGGGAATGTATACTTTTTGCCACAAAAAAGGTAAATTCCTTCATTTTAGCCCCAAAATAAGAGTAATTTCTGCCTTTTTACCTCAAAATAGTGAAATTTCTGCCTTTTTACCCAAAAATAAACGGAATTTCTGTCTTTTTGCCCCAAAATAAAAGGAATTTTTGAATTTTGCCTTGAAATAAGTGAAATTTCTGCAATTTTGTCCCAAAATAAGGGAAGTTTCTTCCTTTTTGCCACAAAATCAGGGGAATTTCTGCATTTTTGCCCCAAAATAAAGATAATTTTTGCAATTTTGTACCAAAATAAAAGAAATTTCTGCCCTTTTGCCCCAAAATAAGAGAAATTCCTACCTTCTTATCCTGAAATAAGTGAAATTTCTGCAATTTTGCCCAAAATAAGAAAAATTTCTGCAATTTTGCAACAAAATAAGGGATATTTCTGCAATTTTGCCCCAAAATAAGGGGAATTTCTGACGTTTTGCCCTGAAATAAGGAGAATTTCTGTCTTTTTGCCCCAAAATAATTTGAATTTCTGCATTTTACCTCAAAATTAGATGAATTTGTGCAATTTTGCTTCAAAACACGGGGAATTTGTGCCTTATTACACCAAAATAAAAGGAATTTCTGCATTTTTGCACCAATATAAGGGGAATTTCAGAGATATTGCTCCAAAATACGGAAAATTTGTGCCTTATTGCCTAAAATTAAGTGGAATTTCTGCCTTTTTGCACTGAAATATTTGAAATTTCTGCAATTTTACCCCAAAATAAGGGGAATTTCTATTTTTGGCCCCAAAATTAGGGGAATTTCTGCTTTTTGCCCCAAAATAAGGGAAATTTCTGACTTTTTGCCCTAAAATAAGTGAAATTTCTGCAATTTTGCCCCAAAATAAGGGGAATTTCTTTCTTTTGCTTAAAATAATGGGAATTTCAGCATTTTTCCTCCAAATAATGGGAATTTCTGCCTTTTTGCCACAAAATAAGGGGAATTTCTGTCTTTTTGCCCCAAAATAAAAGGAATTTCAGCCTTTTTACCTCATAATAAAGGGAATCTCTGCCTTTTTGCCCCAAAATATGGGGAATTTCTGCATTTTTGCCTCAAAATAAAGAAAATTTCTGCAATTTTGTACCAAAATAAAAGAAATTTCTGCCTTTTTGCCCCAAAATAAGAGAAATTCCTGCCTTCTTTCCCTGAAATAAGTGAAATTTCTGCTATTTTGCCACAAAATAAGGGAAATTTCTGCAATTTTTCCCCAAAATAAGGGGAATTTCTGACTTTTTGCCGTGAAATAAGGAGAATTTCTGTCTTTTTGCCCCAAAATAATGTGAATTTCTGCATTTTCCCTTATAATTAGGGGAATTTGTGCAATTTTGCTTCAAAATATGGAGGGCGAATTTCTGCCTTATTGCACCAAAATAAAGGGAATTTCTGCAATTTTGCCCCAAAATAAGGGAAATTTCTGCCTTTTTGCCACAAAATAAGGGGAATTTCTGCATTTTTGCCCCAAAATAATGAAAATTTCTGCAATTTTGTAACAAAATAAAAGAAATTTCTGCCTTTTTGCCTTAAAATAAGAGAAATTCCTGCCTTCTTTCCCTGAAATAAGTGAATTTTCTGCACTTTTGCCCAAAATAAGAAAAATTTCTGCAATTTTGCCACAAGAAAAGGAAATTTCTTCATTTTAGCCCCAAAATAAGAGTAATTTCTGCCTTTTTACCTCAAAATAAGTGAAATTTCTGCCTTTTTACCCCAAAATAAATGGAATTTCTGTCTTTTTGCCCAAAAAAATAAAAGGAATTTTTGAATTTTGTTTTGAAATAAGTGAAATTTCTGCAATTTTGCCCCAAAATAATGGAAATTTCTGCCTTTTTTCCACAAAATAAGGGGAATTTCTGCATTTTTGCCCCAAAATAAAGAAAATTTCTGCAATTTTGTACAAAAAAAGAAATTTCTGCCTTTTTGCCCCAAAATAAGAGAAATTCCTGCCTTCTTTCCCTGAAATAAGTGAAATTTCTGCAATTTTGCCCAAAATAAGAAAAATTTCTGCAATTTTGCCACAAAATAAGGGAAATTTCTGCAATTTTGCCCCAAAATAAGGGGAATTTCTGACGTTATGCCCTGAAATAAGGAGAACTTTTGTCTTTTTTCCCCAAAATAATTTGAATTTCTGCATTTTCCCTCAAAATTAGATGAATTTGTGCAATTTTGCTTCAAAACACGGGGAATTTCTGCCTTATTACACCAAAATAAAAAGATTTTCTGCATTTTTGCACCATTATAAGGGGAATTTCTGAGATTTTGCTCCAAAATACGGAAAATTTGTGCCTTATTGCCTAAAATTAAGTGGAATTTCTGCCTTTTTGCACTGAAATATTTGAAATTTCTGCAATTTTACCCCAAAATAAGGGGAATTTCTGTTTTTCGCCCCAAAATTAGGGGAATTTCTGCTTTTTGCCCCAAAATAATGCAAATTTCTGACTTTTTGCCCTAAAATAAGTGAAATTTCTGGAATTTTGCCCCAAAATAAGGGGAATTTCTGCCTTTTGCCCAAAATAAGGGGAATTTCAGCATTTAACCTCCAAATTAGGGGAATTTCTGCCTCTTTGCCACAAAATATGGGGAATTTTGCATTATTGCCCCCAAATAAGGAAAGTTTCTGCTTTTCTGCCCCAATTAATGGGAATTTCTGCCTTTTTGCCACAAAATAAAGGGAATTTCTGCCTTTTTGCCCCAAAATAAAAGGAATTTCTGAAGTGTTGCCCTGAAATAAATGAAATTTCTTCAATTTTGCCCGAAAATAAGGGAAATTTGTGCCTTTTTGCCTCAAAATGTAGGGAATTTCTGCCTTTTTGCCCCAAAATATGGTTAATTTCAGCATTTTACCTCAAAATAAGGGGAATTTCAGCCTTTTTGCACCAAAAATATGGGGAATTTCTTTATTTTTGCCACAAAATAAGAAAAATTTCTGCAATTCTGTACCAAAATAAAAAAAAATTTCTAAAATTTTGCCTAAAAATAAGGAAATTTCTGCAATTTTGCCCCAAAATAAGGGAAATTTCTGCCTTTTTGCCACAAAATAAGTGGAATTTCTGTCTTTTTGCCCCAAAATAAAAGAATTTCAGCCTTTTTACCTCATAATAAAAAGAATCTCTGCCTTTTTGCCACAAAATATGAAGAATTTCTGCATTTTTGCCTCAAAATAAAGAAAATTTCTGCAATTTTGTACCAAAATAAAAGAAATTTCTGCCTTTTTGCCCCCAAAAAAGAGAAATTCCTGCCTTATTTCCCTGAAATAAGTGAAATTTATGCAATTTTGCCCAAAATAAGAAAAATTTCAGCAATTTTGCCACAAAATGTGGGAAATTTCTGCAATTTTGTCCCAAAATAAAGGGAATTTCTGAATTTTGCCGTGAAATAAGGAGAATTTCTGTCTTTTTGCCCCAAAATAATGTGAATTTTTGCATTTTCCCTCAAAATTAGGGGAATTTGTGCAATTTTGCTTCAAAATATGGGGAATTTCTGCCTTATTGCACCAAAATAAAGGGAATTTCTTCAATTTTGCCCCAAAATAAGGGAAATTTCTGCCTTTTTGCCCCAAAATAAGGGGAATTTCTGCATTTTTGCCCCAAAATAAACAAAATTTCTGCAATTTTGTACCAAAAAAAAGAAATTTCTGCCTTTTTGCCCCAAAATAAGAGAATTTCCTGCCTTCTTTCCCTGAAGTATGTGAAATTTCTGCAATTTTGCCCAAAATAAGGAAAATTTCTGCAATTTTGCCACAAAAAAGGAAATTTCTTCATTTTAGCCCCAAAATAAGAGTAATTTCTGCCTTTTTACCTCAAAATAAGTGAAATTTCTGCCTTTTTACCCAAAAATAAATGGATTTTCTGCCTTTTTCCCCAAAATAGAAGGAATTTTTGAATTTTGCCTTGAAATAAGTGAAATTTCTGCAATTTTGCCCAAAATAAGAAAAATTTTTGCAATTTTTCCACAACATAAGGGAAATTTCTGCAATTTTGCCCCAAAATAAGAGGAATTTCTGACTTTTTGCCGTGAATTAAGGAGAATTTCTTTCTTTTTGCCCCAAAATAATGTGAATTTCTGCATTTTCCCTCAAAATTAGGGGAATTTGTGCAATTTTGCTTTAAAATATGGGGAATTTCTGCCTTATTGCACCAAAATAAAGGGAATTTCTGCAATTTTGCCCCAAAATAAGGGATATTTCTGCATTTTTGCCACAAAATAAGGGGAATTTCTGCATTTTTGCCCCAAAATAAAGAAAATTTCTGCAATTTTGTACCAAAATAAAAGAAATTTCTGCCTTTTTGCCCCAAAATATGAGAAATTCCTGCCTTCTTTCCCTGAAATAAGTGAAATTTCTGCAATTTTGCCCAAAATAAGAAAAATTTGTGCCATTTTGCCACAAAAAAAGAAATTTCTTCATTTTAGCCCCAAAATAAGAGTAATTTCTGCCTTTTTACCTCAAAATAAGTGAAATTTCTGCATTTTACCCAAAATAAACGGAATTTCTGTTTTTTTGCCCCAAAATAAAAGGAATTTTTGAATTTTGCCTTGAAATAAGTGAAATTTCTGCAATTTTGCCCCAAAATAAGGGAAATATTTGCCTTTTTGCCACAAAATAAGGGGAATTTCTGCATTTTTGCCCCAAAATAAAGAAAATTTCTGCAATTTTGTACCAAAATAAAAGAAATTTCTGCCTTTTTCCCCAAAATAAGAGAAATTCCTGCCTTCTTCCCCTGAAATAAGTGAAATTTCTGCAATTTTGCCCAAAATAAGAAAAATTTCTGCAATTTTGCCACAAAATAAGGGAAATTTCTGCCTTCTTTCCCTGAAATAAGTGAAATTTCTGCAATTTTGCCCAAAATAAGAAAAATTTCTGCAATTTTGCCACAAAATAAGGGAAATTTCTGCAATTTTGCCCAAAAATAAGGGGAATTTCTGACATTATGCCCTGAAATAAAAAGAATTTCTGTCTTTTTGCCCCAAAATAATTTGAATTTCTGCATTTTCCCTCAAAATTAGATGAATTTGTGCAATGTTTCTTCAAAACACGGGGAATTTCTGCCTTATTACACCAAAATAAAAAGATTTTCTGCATATTTGCACCATTATAAGGGGAATTTCTGAGATTTTGCTCCAAAATACAGAAAATTTGTGCCTTATTGCCTAAAATTAAGTGGAATTTCTGCCTTTTTGCACTGAAATATTTGAAATTTCTGCAATTTTACCCCAAAATAAGGGGAATTTCTGTTTTTGGCCCAAAAATTAGGGTAATTTCTGCTTTTTGCCCCAAAATAAGGCAAATTTCTGACTTTTTGCCCTAAAATAAGTGAAATTTCTGGAATTTTGCCCCAAAATAAGGGGCATTTCTGCCTTTTGCCCAAAATAAGAGGAATTTCAGGATTTTACCTCCAAATTAAGAGAATTTCTGCCTTTTTGCCACAAAATATAGGGAATTTCTGCATTTTTGCCCCCAAATAAGGAAAGTTTGTGCTTTTCTGCCCCAATTAATGGGAATTTCTGCCTTTTTGCCACAAAATAAAGGGAATTTCTGCCTTTTTGCCCCAAAATAAGGGGAATTTCAGCCTTTTTACCTCAAAATAAGGGGAATTTCTGCGTTTTGCCCCAAAATATGGAGAATTTCTGCCTTTTTGTTCCAAAATAAGAAAATTTCTTGAACTTTCTACCAAAATAAAAGAAATTTCTGCTTTTTGCCCCAAATTAAAAGGAATTTCTGACTTTTTGCCCTGAAATAAATGAAATTTCTGCAATTTTGCCCGAAAATAAGGGAAATTTGTGCCTTTTTGCCTCAAAATGTAGGGAATTTCTGCCTTTTTGCCCCAAAATATGGGGAATTTCAGCATTTTACCTCAAAATAAGAGAAATTTCAGCCTTTTTGCACCAAAATATGGGGAATTTCTGCCTTTTTGCCACAAGAGAAGAAAAATTTCTGCAATTCTGTACCAAAATAAAAGAAATTTCTAAAATTTTGCCCGAAAATAAGGGAAATTTCTGCAATTTTGCCCCAAAATAGGGAAATTTCAGCCTTTTGGCCACAAAATAAGGGGAATTTCTGTCTTTTTGCTCCAAAATAAAAGGAATTGCAGCCTTTTTACCTCATAATAAAGGGAATCTATGCCTTTTTGCCTCAAAATATGGGGAATTTCTGCATTTTTGCCTCAAAATAAAGAAAATTTCTGCAATTTTTTACCAAAATAAAAGAAATTTCTGCCTTTTTGCCCCAAAATAAAAGAAATTCCTGCCTTCTTTCCCTGAAATAAGTGAAATTTCTGCAATTTTGATCAAAATATAAAAAAATTTCTGCAATTTTGCCACAAAATAAGGGAAATTTCTGCAATTTTGCCCAAAAATAAGGAAAATTTCTGACTTTTTGCCATGAAATAAGGAGAATTTCTTTTTTTTGCCCCAAAATAATGTGAATTTCTGCATTTTCCCTCAAAATTAGGGGAATTTGTGCAATTTTGCTTTAAAATATAGGGAATTTCTGCCTTATTGCACCAAAATAAAGGGAATTTCTGCAATTTTGCCCCAAAATAAGGGATATTTCTGCCTTTTTGCCTCAAAATAAGGGGAATTTCTGCATTTTTGCCCCAAAATAAAGAAAATTTCTGCAATTTTGTACCAAAATAAAAGAAATTTCTGCCTTTTTGCCCCAAAATAAGAGAAATTCCTGCCTTCTTTCCCTGAAATAAGTGAAATTTCTGCAATTTTGCCCAAAATAAGAAAAATTTCTGCCATTTTGCCACAAAAAAAGAAATTTCTTTATTTTAGCCCCAAAATAAAAGTAATTTCTGCCTTTTTACCTCAAAATAAGTGAAATTTCTGCATTTTACCCAAAAATAAACGGAATTTCTGTCTTTTTGCACCAAAATAAAAGGAATTTTTGAATTTTGCCTTGAAATAAGTGAAATTTCTGCAATTTTGCCCCAAAATAAGGGAAATATCTGCCTTTTTGCCACAAAATAAGGGAAATTTCTGCATTTTTGCCCCAAAATAAAGAAAATTTCTGCAATTTTGTACCAAAATAAAAGAAATTTCTGCCTTTTTCCCCAAAATAAGAGAAATTCCTGCCTTCTTTCCCTGAAATAAGTGAAATTTCTGCAATTTTGCCCAAAATAAGAAAAATTTCAGCAATTTTGCCACAAAATAAGAAAAATTTCTGCAATTTTGCCCCAAAATAATAGGAATTTCTTACTTTTTGCAGTGAAATAAGGAGAATTTCTGTCTTTCTGCACCAAAATAATGTGAATTTCTGCATTTACCCTCAAAATTAGGGGAGTTTGTGCAATTTTGCTTCAAAATATGGGGAATTTCTGCCTTATTGCACCAAAATAAAAGGAATTTCTGCAATTTTGCCACAAAATAAGGGAAATTTCTGCAATTTTGCCCCAAAATAATAGGAATTTCTTACTTTTTGCCGTGAAATAAGGAGATTTTCTGTCTTTCTGCACCAAAATAATGTGAATTTCTGCATTTACCCTCAAAATTAGGGGAATTTGTGCAATTTTGCTTCAAAATATGGGGAATTTCTGCCTTATTGCACCAAAATAAAAGGAATTTCTGCAATTTTGCCCCAAAATAAGGGAAATTTCTGCCTTCTTTCCCTGAAATAAGTGAAATTTCTGCAATTTTGCCCAAAATAAGAAAAATTTCTGCAATTTTGCCACAAAATAAGGGAAATTTCTGCAATTTTGCCCCAAAATAAGGGGAATTTCTGACATTATGCCCTGAAATAAAAAGAATTTCTGTCTTTTTGCCCCAAAATAATTTGAATTTCTGCATTTTCCCTCAAAATTAGATGAATTTGTGCAATGTTGCTTCAAAACACGGGGAATTTCTGCCGTATTACACCAAAATAAAAAGATTTTCTGCATTTTTGCACCATTATAAGGGGAATTTCTGAGATTTTGCTCCAAAATACAGAAAATTTGTGCCTTATTGCCTAAAATTAAGTGGAATTTCTGCCTTTTTGCACTGAGATATTTGAAATTTCTGCAATTTTACCCCAATATAAGGAGAATTTCTGTTTTTGGCCCTAAAATTAGGGTAATTTCTGCTTTTTGCCCCAAAATAAGGCAAATTTCTGACTTTTTGCCCTAAAATAAGTGAAATTTCTGGAATTTTGCCCCAAAAAAAGGGGCATTTCTGCCTTTTGCCCAATATAAGGGGAATTTCAGCATTTTACCTCCAAATTAGGAGAATTTCTGCATTTTTGCCACAAAATATGGGGAATTTCTGCATTTTTGCCCCCAAATAAGGAAAGTTTCTGCTTTTCTGCCCCAATTAATGGGAATTTCTGCCTTTTTGCCACAAAATAAAAAGAATTTTTGCCTTTTTGCCCCAAAATAAGGGGAATTTCAGCCTTTTTACCTCAAAATAAGGGGAATTTCTGCGTTTTGCCCCAAAATATGGAGAATTTCTGCCTTTTTGTTCCAAAATAAGAAAAATTTCTTGAACTTTCTACCAAAATAAAAGAAATTTCTGCTTTTTGCCCCAAAATAAAAGGAATTTCTGACTTTTTGCCCTGAAATAAATGAAATTTCTGCAATTTTGCCCGAAAATAAGGGAAATTCGTGCCTTTTTGCCTCAAAATGTAGGGAATTTCTGCCTTTTTGCCCCAAAATATGGGGAATTTTAGCATTTTACCTCAAAATAAGGGGAATTTCAGCCTTTTTGCACCAAAATATGGGGAATTTCTGCCTTTTTGCCACAAGAGAAGAAAAATTTCTGCAATTCTGTACCAAAATAAAAGAAATTTCTAAAATTTTGCCCGAAAATAAGGGAAATTTCTGCAATTTTGCCCCAAAATAAGGGACATTTCTGCTTTTTTGCCAAAAAATAAGGGGAATTTCTGTCTTTTTGCTCCAAAATAAAAGGAATTTCAGCCTTTTTACCTCATAATAAAAAGAATCTATGCCTTTTTGCCTCAAAATATGGGGAATTTCTGCATTTTTGCCTCAAAATAGAGAAAATTTCTGCAATTTTGTACCAAAATAAAAGAAATTTCTGCCTTTTTGCCCCAAAATAAAAGAAATTTCTGCCTTTTTGCCCCAAAATAAAAGAAATTCGTGCCTTCTTTCCCTGAAATAAGTCAAATTTCTGCAATTTTGCTCAAAATATAAAAAAATTTCTGCAATTTTGCCACAAAATAAGGGAAATTTCTGCAATTTTGCCAAAAAAATAAGGGGAATTTCTGACTTTTTGCCGTGAAATAAAGAGAATTTCTTTCTTTTTGCCCCAAAATAATGTGAATTTCTGCATTTTCCCTCAAAATTAGAGGAATTTGTGCAATTTTGCTTCAAAATATGGGGAATTTCTGCCTTATTGCACCAAAATAAAGGGAATTTCTGCAATTTTGCCCCAAAATAAGAAAAATTTCTGCCTTTTTGCCACAAAATAAGGGGTATTTCTGCATTTTTGCCCCAAAATAAAGAAAATTTCTGCAATTTTGTACCAAAATAAAAGAAATTTCTGCCTTTTTACCCCAAAATAAGAGAAATTCCTGCCTTCTTTCCCTGAAATAAGTGAAATTTCTGCAATTTTGCTCAAAATATAAAAAAATTTCTGCAATTTTGCCACAAAATAAGGGAAATTTCTGCAATTTTGCCCAAAAATAAGGGGAATTTCTGACTTTTTGCCGTGAAATAAGGAGAATTTCTTTCTTTTTGCCCCAAAATAATGTGAATTTCTGCATTTTCCCTCAAAATTAGGGGAATTTGTGCAATTTTGCTTTAAAATATGGGGAATTTCTGCCTTATTGCACCAAAATAAAGGGAATTTCTGCAATTTTGCCCCAAAATAAGGGATATTTCTGCCTTTTTGCCACAAAATAAGGGGAATTTCTGCATTTTTGCCCCAAAATAAAGAAAATTTCTGCAATTTTGTACCAAAATAAAAGAAATTTCTGCCTTTTTGCCCGAAAATAAGAGAAATTCCTGCCTTCTTTCCCTGAAATAAGTGAAATTTCTGCAATTTGGCCAAAATAAGAAAAATTTCTGCCATTTTGCCACAAAAAAAGAAATTTCTTCATTTTAACCCCAAAATAAGAGTAATTTCTGCCTTTTTACCTCAAAATAAGTGAAATTTCTGCATTTTACCCAAAAATAAACGGAATTTCTGTCTTTTTGCCCCAAAATAAAAGGAATTTTTGAATTTTGCCTTGAAATAATTGAAATTTCTGCAATTTTGCCCCAAAATAAGGGAAATATCTGCCTTTTTGCCACAAAATAAGGGGAATTTCTCAATTTTTGCCCCAAAATAAAGAAAATTTCTGCAATTTTGTACCAAAATAAAAGAAATTTCTGCCTTTTTCCCCAAAATAAGAGAAATTCCTGCCTTCTTTCCCTGAAATAAGTAAAATTTCTGCAATTTTGCCCAAAATAAGAAAAATTTCTGCAATTTTGCCACAAAATAAGGGAAATTTCTGCAATTTTGCCCCAAAATAATAGGAATTTCTTACTTTTTGCCGTGAAATAAGGAGAATTTCTGTCTTTCTGCACCAAAATAATGTGAATTTCTGCATTTACCCTCAAAATTAGGGGAATTTGTGCAATTTTGCTTCAAAATATGGGGAATTTCTGCCTTACTGCACCAAAATAAAAGGAATTTCTGCAATTTTGCCCCAAAATAAGGGAAATTTCTGCCTTCTTTCCCTGAAATAAGTGAAATTTCTGTAATTTTGCCCAAAATAAGAAAAATTTCTGCAATTTTGCCACAAAATAAGGGAAATTTCTGCAATTTTGCCCAAAAATAAGGGGAATTTCTGACATTATGCCCTGAAATAAAAAGAATTTCTGTCTTTTTGCCCCAAAATAATTTGAATTTCTGCATTTTCCCTCAAAATTAGATGAATTTGTGCAATGTTGCTTCAAAACACGGGGAATTTCTGCCTTATTACACCAAAATAAAAAGATTTTCTGCATTTTTGCACCATTATAAGGGGAATTTCTGAGATTTTGCTCCAAAATACAGAAAATTTGTGCCTTATTGCCTAAAATTAAGTGGAATTTCTGCCTTTTTGCACTGAAATATTTGAAATTTCTGCAATTTTACCCCAAAATAAGGGGAATTTCTGTTTTTGGCCCAAAAATTAGGGTAATTTCTGCTTTTTGCCCCAAAATAAGGCAAATTTCTGACTTTTTGTCCTAAAATAAGTGAAATTTCTGGATTTTTGCCCCAAAATAAGGGGCATTTCTGCCTTTTGCCCAAAATAAGGGGAATTTCAGCATTTTACCTCCAAATTAGGAGAATTTCTGCCTTTTTGCCACAAAATATGGCGAATTTCTGCATTTTTGCCCCCAAATAAGGAAAGTTTCTGCTTTTCTGCCCCAATTAATGTTAATTTCTGCCTTTTTGCCACAAAATAAAGGGAATTTCTGCCTTTTTGCCCCAAAATAAGGGGAATTTCAGCCTTTTTACCTCAAAATAAGGGGAATTTCTGCGTTTTGCCGCAAAATATGGAGAATTTCTGCCTTTTTGTTCCAAAATAAGAAAAATTTCTTGAACTTTCTACCAAAATAAAAGAAATTTCTTCTTTTTGCCCCAAAATAAAAGGAATTTCTGACTTTTTGCCCTGAAATAAATGAAATTTCTGCAATTTTGCCCGAAAATAAAGGAAATTCGTGCCTTTTTGCCTCAAAATGTAGGGAATTTCTGCCTTTTTGCCCCAAAATATGGGGAATTTTAGCATTTTACCTCAAAATAAGGGGAATTTCAGCCTTTTTGCACCAAAATATGGGGAATTTCTGCCTTTTTGCCACAAGAGAAGAAAAATTTCTGCAATTCTGTACCAAAATAAAAGAAATTTCTAAAATTTTGCCCGAAAATAAGGGAAATTTCTGCAATTTTGCCCCAAAATAGGGAAATTTCAGCCTTTTTGCCACAAAATAAGGGGAATTTCTGTCTTTTTGCTCCAAAATAAAAGGAATTGCAGCCTTTTTACCTCATAATAAAGGGAATCTATGCCTTTTTTCCTCAAAATATGGGGAATTTCTGCATTTTTGCCTCAAAATAAAGAAAATTTCTGCAATTTTGTACCAAATAAAAGAAATTTCTGCCTTTTTGCCACAAAATAAAAGAAATTCCTGCCTTCTTTCCCTGAAATAAGTGAAATTTCTGCAATTTTGCTCAAAATATAAAAAAATTTCTGCAATTTTGCCACAAAATAAGGGAAATTTCTGCAATTTTGCCCAAAAATAAGGGGAATTTCTGCATTTTTGCCGTGAAATAAGGAGAATTTATTTCTTTTTGCCCCAAAATAATGTGAATTTCTGCATTTTCCCTCAAAATTAGGGGAATTTGTGCAATTTTGCTTCAAAATATGGGGAATTTCTGCCTTATTGCACCAAAATAAAGGGAATTTCTGCAATTTTGCCCCAAAATAAGAAAAATTTCTGCCTTTTTGCCACAAAATAAGGGGAATTTCTGCATTTTGGCCTCAAAATAAAGAAAATTTCTGCAATTTTGTACCAAAATAAAAGAAATTTCTGCCTTTTTGCCCCAAAATAAGAGAAATTCCTGCCTTCTTTCCCTGAAATAAGTGAAATTTCTGCAATTTTGCCCAAAATAAGAAAAATTTCTTTAATTTTGCCACAAAAAAGGGAAATTTCTTCATTTTAGCCCCTAAATAAGAGTTATTTCTGCCTTTTTACCTCAAAATAAGTGAAATTTCTGCCTTTTTACCCAAAAATAAAAGGAATTTCTGTCTTTTTGCCCCAAAATAAAAGGAATTTTTGAATTTTGCCTTGAAATAAGTGAAATTTCTGCAATTTTGCCCCAAAATAAGGGAAATTTCTGCCTTTTTGCCCCAAAATGTAGGGAATTTCTGCCTTTTTGCCCCAAAATATGGGGAATTTCAGCATTTTACCTCAAAATAAGGGGAATTTCAGCCTTTTTGCACCAAAATATGGGGTATTTCTGCCTTTTTGCCACAAACAAAGAAAAATTTCTGTAATTCTGTACCAAAATAAAAGAAATTTCTAAAATTTTGCCCCAAAATAAGGGAAATTTCTGCAATTTTGCCGAAAATAAGGGAAATTTCTGCCTTTTTGCCACAAAATAAGGGGATTTCTGTCTTTTTGCCCCAAAATAAAAGGAATTTCAGCCTTTTTACCTCATAATAAAGGGAATATCTGCCTTTTTGCCCAAAAATATGGGGAATTTCTGCATTTTTGCCTCAAAATAAAGAAAATTTTTGCAATTTTGTACCAAAATAAAAGAAATTTCTGCCTTTTTGCCCCAAATAAGAGAAATTCCTGCCTTCTTTCCCTGAAATAAGTGAAATTTCTGCAATTTTGCCCAAAATAAGAAAAATTTCTGCAATTTTGCCACAAAATAAGGGAAATTTATGCAATTTTGCCCCAAAATAAGGGGAATTTCTGACTTTTTGCTTTGTAATAAGGAGAATTTCTGTCTTTTTGCCCCAAAATAATGTGAATTTCTCCATTTTCCCTCAAAATTAGGGGAATTATTGCAATTTTGCTTCAAAATACGGGGAATTTCTGCCTTATTGCACCAAAATAAAGGGAATTTCTGAATTTTTGCACCAATATAAGGGGAATTTCTGAGATTATGCTCCAAAATACAGAAAATTTCAGCCTTATTGCCCGAAATTAAGTGGAATTTCTGCCTTTTTGCCCCGAAATATTTGAAATTTCTGCAATTTTACCCCAAAATAAAAGGAATTTCAATTTTTGGCCCCAAAATTAGGGGAATTTTTGCTTTTTGCCTCAAAATAAGGCAAATTTCTTACTTTTTGCCCTGAAATAAGTGAAATTTCTGCAATTTTGTCCAAAAATAAGGGGAATTTCTGCCTTTTTGCCCAAAATAAGGGGAATTTCAGCATTTTACCTCCAAATGAGGGGAATTTCTGCCTTTTTGCCACAAAATATGGGGAATTACTGCCTTATTGCCTTCAAATAAGGAAAATTTCTGCTTTTCTACCCCAATTAACAAGAATTTCTGCCTTTTTGCCCCAAAGTAAAGGAAATTTTTGCCTTTTTGCCCTAAAATAAGAGGAATTTCATCCTTTTTACCTCAAAATAAGGGGAATTTCTGCCTTTTACCCCAAAATATGATGAATTTCTGCCTTTTTGTTCCAAAATAAGAAAAATTTCTTCAACTTTGTACCAAAATAAAAGAAATTTCTGTTTTTTGTCCCAAAATAAATGGAATTTCTGACTTTTTGCCCTGAAATAAATGAAATTTCTGCAATTTTGCCCGAATATAAGGAAAATTTGTGCCTTTTTGCCCGAAAATGAGGGAAATTTCGGCCTTTTTGCCCCAAAATAAGGGGAATTTCAGCATTTTACCTCAAAATAAGGGGAATTTCAGCATTTTTGCACCAAAATATGGGGAATTTTACCATATTTGCCACAATATAAGAAAAATTTCTGCAATTATGTACCAAAATAAAAGAAATTTCTAAAATTTTGCCCCAAAATAAGGGAAATTTCTGCAATTTTGCCCCAAAATAAGGGAAAGTTCTTCAATTTTGCCCCAAAATAAGGGGAATTTCTGAGTTTTTGCCGCGAAATAAGGAGAATTTCTGTATTTTTGCCCGAAAATAAAGGGAATTTCTGCCTTTTTGCCCCAAAATTAGGGGAGTTTCTGCAATTTTGCTTCAAAATACAAGAAATTTCTGACTTTTTTCCCAAAAATAAGGGGAACTTCTGCTTTTGCCCTAAATAAAGGGAATTTCTGCATTTTTGCCCCGATATTAGGGGAAATTCTGCAATTTTGCTCCAAAATACGGGGAATTTCTGCCTTTTTGCCCGAAATTAAAAGGATTTTCTGCCTTTTTGCTTCCAAATAAGGGAAATTTCTGCAAATTTATCCCAAAATAAGGGGAATATTTTCCTTTTTGCCCCAAAATATAAGGAGTTTCTGCCTTTTTGCCCCAAAATAAGAAATATTTCTGCAATTTTGCCCCAAAATAAGGGGAATTTCTCACTTTTTGCCCAAAAATAAAGGAAATTTCAGCCTTTTTACCTGAAAATAAGTGAAATTTCTGCAATTTTGCCCCAAATATCAGAAATTTCTGCAATTTTGCACCAAAATAAGGTAAATTTCTGCAATTTTGCCCCAAATTAAAGGAAATTTCTGGAATTTTTCCCCAAAATAAGGGGAATTTCTGATTTTTGCCCCAAAATAAAGGGAATGTCTGACTTTTACCCCAAAATTAGGGGAATTTCTGCAATTTTGCTTCAAAATAAGGGGAATTTCTGCCTTTTTGCCCGAAAATAAGGGGAATGCATATTTTTTTGCCATAAAAAAGGAAAATTTCTTCATTTTTGCGCAAAATTAAGAGGAACTTCTGCCTTTTGCCTCTAAATAAGTGGAATTTCTGTCTTTTTTACCCCAAAACAAAAGAAATTTCTGTTTTTTTGCCCCAAAATAAGGAAAATTTCTGACTTATTACCCTGAAATAAGTGAAATTTCTGCAACTTTGCCCCAAAATAAAGAAAAATTCTTCCTTTTTGCCCCCAAATAAGAGGAATTTCAGCCTTTTTACCTCAAAATAAGGGGAATTTCTGCATTTTTGCCACAATATGTTAGGAATTTCTGCCTTTTTGCCCTAAAATAAGGGAAATTTCTGGAATTTTGCCCCAAAATAAGTGGAATTTCTGAGTTTTGCCACAAAATAAGGAGAATTTCTGTCTTTTTGCCCCAACATATAGGGAATTTCTGCCGTTTTGCCTCACAATTAGGGGAATTTCTGCAATTTTGCTTTAAAATACGGGGAATTTCTGCTTTTTTGCCTGAAAATAAGGGGAATGTATACCTTTTGCCACAAAAAAGGGAAATTTCTTCATTTTAGCCCCAAAATAAAAGTAATTTCTGCCTTTTTACCTCAAATTAAGTGAAATTTCTGCTTTTTAACCCAAAAATAAACTGAATTTCTGTCTTTTTGCCCCAAAACAAAAGGACTTTTGGAATTTTGCCTTGAAATAAGTGAAATTTCTGCAATTTTGCCCCAAAATAAGGGGAAATTTCTGCCTTTTTGCCACAGAATAAGGGGAATTTCTGCATTTTTGTCCCAAAATATAGAAAATTTCTGCAATTTGTACCAAAATATAAGAAATTTCTGCCTTTTTGCCCCAAAATAAAAGAAATTCCTGCCTACTTTCCCTGAAATAAGTGAAATTTCTGCAATTTTGCCCAAAATAAGAAAAATTTCTGCAATTTTGCCACAAAATAAGGAAAATTTCTGCAATTTTGCCCCAAAATAAGGGAAATTTCTGCCATTTTGCCACAAAATAAGGGGAATTTCTGCATTTTTGTCCCAAAATATAGAAAATTTCTGCAATTTTGTACCAAAATATAAGAAATTTCTGCCTTTTTGCCCCAAAATAAGAGAAATTCCTGCCTTCTTTCCCTGAAATAAGTGAAATTTCTGCAATTTTGCCCAAAATAAGAAAAATTTCTGCAATTTTGCCACAAAATAAAGAAAATTTCTGCAATTTTGCCCCAAAATAAGGGAAATTTCTGCCTTTTTCCCACAAAATAAGGGGAATTTCTGTCTTTTTGCCCCAAAATAAAAGGAATTTAAGCATTTTTACCTCATAATAAGGGGAATCTCTTCCTTTTTGACCCAAAATATGGGGAATTTCTGCATTTTTGCCTAAAAATAAAGAAAATTTCTGCAATTTTGTACCAAAATAAAAGAAATTTCTGCCTTTTTGCCTCAAAATAAGAGAAATTCCTGCCTTCTTTTTCTGAAATAAGTGAAATTTCTGCAATTTTGCCCAAAATAAGAAAAATTTCTGCAATTTTGCCACAAAATAAGGGGAATTTCTGCAACTTTGCCCAAAATAAGGGGAATTTCTGACTTTTTGCCGTGAAATAAGTAGAATTTCTGCCTTTTTGCCCCAAAATAATGTAAACTTCTGCATTTTCCCTCAAATTAGGGGAATTTGTGCAATTTTGCTTCAAAATATTGGGAATTTCTGCCTTATTGCACCAAAATAAAAGGAATTTCTGCAATTTTGCCTCAAAATAAGGGAAATTTCTGCCTTTTTGCCACAAAATAAGGGGAATTTTGCATTTTTGCCCCAAAATAAAGAAAATTTCTGCAATTTTGTACCAAAATAAAAGAAATTTCTGCCTATTTGCCCCAAAATAAGAGAAATTCCTGCCTTCTTTCGATGAAATAAGTGAAATTTCTGCAATTTTGCCCAAAATAAGAAAAATTTCTGCAATTTTGCCACAAAATAAAGGAAATTTCTGCAATTTTGCCCAAAAATAAGGGGAATTTCTTACTTTTTGCCGTGAAATAAGGAGAATTTCTGTCTTTTTGCCCAAAAATAATGTGAATTTCTGCATTTTCCCTCAAAATTAGGGGAATTTGTGCAATTTTGCTTCAAAATACGGGGAATTTCTGCCTTATTGCACCAAAATAAAGGGAATTTCTGCAATTTTGCCCCAAAATAAGGGAAATTTCTGCCTTTTTGCCACAAAATAAGGGGGAATTTCTTCATTTTTGCCACAAAATAAAAAAATCTCTGCAATTTTGTACCAAAATAAAAGAAATTTCTGCCTTTTTGCCCCAAAATGAGAGAAATTCCTGCCTTCTTTCCCTGAAATAAGTGAAATTTCTGCAATTTTGCCCAAAATAAGAAAAATTTCTGCAATTTTTCCACAAAAAAGTGAAATTTCTTCATTTTAGCCCCAAAGTAAGAGTAATTTCTGCCTTTTTACCTCAAAATAAGTGAAATTCGTGCCTTTTTACCCAAAAATAAACGGAATTTTTGTTTTTTTGCCCCAAAATAAAAGGAATTTTTGAATTTTGCCTTGAAATAAGTGAAATTTCTGCAATATTGCCCCAAAATAAGGGAAATTTCTGCCTTTTTGCCACAAAATAAGGGGAATTTCTTCATTTTTGCCCCAAAATAAGGAAAATATCTGCAATTTTGTACCAAAATAAAAGAAATATCTGCTCTTTTGCCCCAAAATAAGAGAAATTCCTGCCTTCTTTCCCTTAAATAAGTGAAATTTCTGCAATTTTGCCCAAAATAAGAAAAATTACTGCAATTTTGCCCCAAAATAAGGGGAATTTCTGACGTTATGCCCTGAAATAAGGAGAATTTCTGTCTTTTTGCCCCAAAATAATTTGAATTTTTGCATTTTCTCTCAAAATTAGATGAATTTGCAATTTTGCTTCAAAACACGGGGAATTTCTGCCTTATTACATCAAAATAAAGGGAATTTCTGCATTTTTGCACCATTATAAGGGGAATTTCTGAGATTTTGCTCCAAAATACGGAAAATTTGTGCCTTATTGTCTAAAATGAAGCGGAAATTCTGCCTTTTTGCACTGAAATATTTGAAATTTCTGCAATTTTACCCCAAAATAAGCGGAATTTCTGTTTTTGGCCCCAAAATTAGGGGAATTTCTGCTTTTTGCCCCAAAATAAGGCAAATTTCTGACTTTTTGCCCTAAAATAAGTGAAATTTCTGCAATTTTGCCCCAAAATAATGGGAATTTCTGCCTTTTGCCCAAAATAAGGGGAATTTCAGCATTTTACCTTCAAATAACGGGAATTTCTGACTTTTTGCCACAAGATATGGGGAATCTCTGCATTATTGCCCCCAAATAAGGAAAGTTTCTGCTTTTCTGCCCCAATAAATGGGAATTTCTGCCTTTTTGCCAGAAAATAAAGGGAATTTCTGCCTTTTTGCCCCAAAACAAGGGGCATTTCAGCCTTTTTACCTCAAAATAAGGGGAATTTCTATCTTTTGCCCCAAAATATGGGGAATTTCTGCCTTTTTGTTCCAAAATAAGAAAAATTTCTTCAACTTTGTACCAAAATAAAAGAAATTTCTGCTTTTTGCCCCAAAATAAAAGGAATTTCTGACTTTTTGCCATGAAATAAATGAAATATCTGCAATTTTGCCTGAAAATAAGGGAAATTTGTGCCTTTTTGCCTCAAAATGTAGGGAATTTCTGCATTTTTATTCCAAAATATGGGGAATTTAAGCATTTTACCTCAAAATAATAGGAATTTCAGCCTTTTGGCACCAAAATATGGGGAATTTCTGCCTTTTTGCCACAAAAGAAGAAAAATTTCTGCAATTCTGTACCAAAATAAAAGAAATTTCTAAAATTTTGCCCCAAAATAAGGGAAATTTCTGCAATTTTGCCCCAAAATAAGAGAAATTTCTGCCTTTTTTCCACAAAATAAGGGGGATTTTTGTCTTTTTGCCCCAAAATAAAAGGAATTTCAGCCTTTTTACCGCATAATAAGGGGAATCTCTGCTTTTTTGCCCCCAAATATGGGGAATTTCTGCATTTTTGCCTCAAAATAAAGAAAATTTTTGCAATTTTGTACCAAAATAAAAGAAATTTCTGCCTTTTTGCCCCAAAATAAGAGAAATTCCTGCCTTCTTTCCCTGAAAGAAGTGAAATTTCTGCAATTTTGCCCAAAATAAGAAAAATTTCTGCAATTTTGCCACAAAATAAGGGAAAATTTTGCAATTTTGCCCCAAAATAAGGGGAATTTCTGACTTTTTACCGTGAAATAAGGAGAATTTCTGTCTTTTTGCCCCAAAATAATGTGAATTTCTGCATTTTCCCTCAAAATTAGGGGAATTAGTGCAATTTTGCTTCAAAATACGGGGAATTTCTGCCTTATTGCACCAAAATAAAGGGAATTTCTGCATTTTTGCGCCAATATAAGGGGAATTTCTGAGATTTTGCTCCAAAATACAGAAAATTTCTGCCTTATTGCCCGAAATTAAGTGGAATTTCTGCCTTTTTGCCCTGAAATATTTGAAATTTCTGCAATTTTACCCCAAAATAAGGGGAATTTCTATTTTTGGCCCCAAAATTAGGGGAATATCTTCTTTTTGCCCCAAAATAAGGCAAATTTCTGACTTTTTGCCTTGAAATAAGTGAAATTTCTGCAATTTTGTCCAAAAATAAGCGAATTTCTGCCTTTTTGCCCAAAATAAGGGGAATTTCAGCATTTTACCTCCAAATGAGGGGAATTTCTGCCTTTTTGCCACAAAATATGGGGAATTACTGCCTTATTGCCTTCAAATAAGGAAAATTTCTGCTTTTCTGCCCCAATTAACAAGAATTTCTGCCATTTTGCCACAAAGTAAAGGAAATTTTTGCCTTTTTGCCCTAAAATAAGGGGAATTTCATCCTTTTTACATCAAAATAAGGGGAATTTATGCCTATTTGCCACAAAATATGGGGAATTTCTGCATTATTGCCCCCAAATAAGGAAAGTTTCTGCTTTTCTGCCCAAATTAACAGGAATTTCTGCCTTTTTGCCAGAAAATAAAGTGAATTTCTGCCTTTTTGCCCCAAAACAAGGGGCATTTCAGCCTTTTTACCTCAAAATAAGGGGAATTTCTGCCTTTTGCCCCAAAATATGGGGAATTTCTGCCTTTTTGTTCCAAAATAAGAAAAATTTCTTCAACTTTGTACCAAAATAAAAGAAATTTCTGCTTTTTGCCCCAAAATAAAAGGAATTTCTGACTTTTTGCCCTGAAATAAATGAAATTTCTGCAATATTGCCTGAAAATAAGGGAAATTTGTGCCTTTTTGCCTCAAAATGTAGGGAATTTCTGCATTTTTGTTCCAAAATATGGGGAATTTAAGCATTTTACCTCAAAATAAGGGGAATTTCAGCATTTTGCACCAAAATATGGGGAATTTCTGCCTTTTTGTCACAAAAGAAGAAAAATTTCTGCAATTCTGTACCAAAATAAAAAAAATTTCTAAAATTTTGCCCCAAAATAAGGGAAATTTCTGCAATTTTGCCCCAAAATAAGGGAAATTTCTGCCTTTTTGCCACAAAATAAGGGGGATTTTGTCTTTTTGCCCCAAAATAAAAGGAATTTCAGCCTTTTTACCTCATAATAAGGGGAATCTCTGCTTTTTTGCCCCAAAATATGGGGAATTTCTGCATTTTTGCCTCAAAATAAAGAAAATTTTTGCAATTTTGTACCAAAATAAAAGAAATTTCTGCCTTTTTGCCCCAAAATAAGAGAAATTCCTACCTTCTTTCCCTGAAATAAGTGAAATTTCTGCAATTTTGCCCAAAATAAGAAAAATTTCTGCAATTTTGCCACAAAATAAGGGAAATTTATGCAATTTTGCCCCAAAATAAGGGGAATTTCTGACTTTTTGCCGTGAAACAAGGAGAATTTCTGTCTTTTTGCCCCAAAATAATGTGAATTTCTGCATTTTCCCTCAAAATTAGGGGAATTAGTGCAATTTTGCTTCAAAATACGGGGAATTTCTGCCTTATTGCAACAAAATAAAGGGAATTTCTGCATTTTTGCGCCAATTTAAGGGGAATTTCTGAGATTTTGCTCCAAAATACAGAAAATTTCTGCCTTATTGCCCGAAATTAAGTGGAATTTCTGCCTTTTTGCCCTGAAATATTTGAAATTTCTGCAATTTTACCCCAAAATAAGGGGAATTTCTATTTTTGGCCCCAAAATTAGGGGAATATCTTCTTTTTGCCCCAAAATAAGGCAAATTTCTGACTTTTTGCCCTGAAATAAGTGAAATTTCTGCAATTTTCTCCAAAAATAAGGGGAATTTCTGCCTTTTTGCCCAAAATAAGGGGAATTTCAGCATTTTACCTCCAAATGAGGGGAATTTCTGCCTTTTTGCCACAAAATATGGGGAATTACTGCCTTATTGCCTTCAAATAAGGAAAATTTCTGCTTTTCTGCCCCAATTAACAAGAATTTCTGCCATTTTGTCACAAAGTAAAGGAAATTTTTGCCTTTTTGCCCTAAAATAAGGGGAATTTCATCCTTTTTACCTCAAAATAAGGGGAATTTATGCCTTTTTGCCACAAAATATGGGGAATTTCTGCATTATTGCCCCCAAATAAGAAAGTTTCTGCTTTTATGCCCCAATTAACAGGAATTTCTGCCTTTTTGCCACAAAATAAAGGGAATTTCTGCATTTTGCCCTAAAATAAAAGGAATTTCTGACTTTTTGCCCTGAAATAAATGAAATTTCTGCAATTTTGCCCGAAAATAAGGGAAATTTGTGCCTTTTTGCCCCAAAATGTAGGGAATTTCTGCCTTTTTGCCCCAAAATATGGGGAATTTCAGCATTTTCCCTCAAAATAAGGGGAATTTTTGCCTTTTTGCCACAAAATAAGAAAAATTTCTGCAATTCTGTACCAAAATAAAAGAAATTTCTAAAATTTTGCCCGAAAATAAGGGAAATTTCTGCAATTTTGCCCAAAAATAAAGGAAATTTCTGCCTTTTTGCCACAAAATAAGAGGAATTTCTGTGTTTTTGCCCCATAATATAAGGAATTTCAGCCTTTTTACCTCATAATAAGAGGAATCTCTGCCTTTCTGCCCCAAAATATGGGAAATTTCTGCATTTTTGCCTCAAAATAAAGAAAATTTCTGCAATTTTGTACCTAAATAAAAGAAATTTCTGCCTTTTTGCCCCAAAATAAGAGAAATTCCTGCCTTCTTTCCCTGAAATAAGTGAAATTTCTGCAATTTTGCCCAAAATAAGAAAAATTTCTGCAATTTTGCCACAAAATAAGAAAAATTTCTGCAATTTTGCCCCAAAATAAGGGGAATTTCTGACTTTTTGCCGTGAAATAAGGAGAATTTCTTTCTTTTTCCCAAAATAATGTGAATTTCTGGATTTTTCCTCAAATTTAGGGGAATTTGTGCAATTTTGCTTCAAAATATAAGGAATTTCTGCCTTATTGCACCAAAATAAAGGGAATTTCTGCAATTTTGCCCCAAAATAAGGGAAATTTTTCCTTTTTTGCCACAAAATAAGGGGAATTTCTGCATTTTTGCCACAAAATAAAGAAAATTTCTGCAATTTTGTACCAAAATAAAAGAAATTTCTGCCTTTTTGCCCCAAAATGAGAGAAATTCCTGCCTTCTTTCCCTGAAGTAAGTGAAATTTCTGCAATTTTGCCCAAAATAAGAAAAATTTCTGCAATTTTGCCACAAAAAAAAGATATCTCTTCATTTTAGCCCCAAAATAAGAGTAATTTCTGCCTTTTTACCTCAAAATAAGTGAAATTTCTGCCTTTTTACCCAAAAATAAACGGAATTTCTGTCTTTTTGCCCCAAAATAAAAGGAATTTTTGAATTTTGCCTTGAAATAAGTGAAATTTCTGCAATTTTGCCCCAAAATAAGGGAAATTTTTCCCTTTTTGCCACAAAATAAGGGGAATTTCTGCATTTTTGCCACGAAATAAGGAAAATTTCTGCAATTTTGTACCAAAATAAAAGAAATTTCTGCCTTTTTGCCCCAAAATGAGAGAAATTCCTGCCTTCTTTCCCTGAAATAAGTGAAATTTCTGCAATTTTGCCCAAAATAAGAAAAATTTCTGCCATTTTGCCACAAAAAAGAGAAATTTCTTCATTTTAGCCCCAAAATAAGAGTAATTTCTGCCTTTTTACCTCAAAATAAATGAAATTTCTGCATTTTACCCAAAAATAAACGGAATTTCTGTCTTTTTGCCCCAAAATAAAAGGAATTTTTGAATTTTGCCTTGAAATAAGTGAAATTTCTGCAATTTTGCCCAAAATAAGAAAAATTTCTGCAATTTTGCCACAAAATAAGGGAAATTTCTGCAATTTTGACCCAAAACAAGGGGAATTTCTGAAGTTATGCCCTGAAATAAGGAAAATTTCTGTCTTTTTGCCCCAAAATAATTTGAATTTCTGCATTTTCCCTCAAAATTAGATGAATTTGTGCAATTTTGCTTCAAAACACGGGGAATTTCTGCCTTATTACACCAAAATAAAGGCAATTTCCTTTTCGCACAATTATAAGGAGAATTTCTGAGATTTTGCTTTAAATACGGAAAATTTGTGCCTTATTGCCTAAAATTAAGTGAAATTTCTGCCTTTTTGCACTGAAATATTAGAAATTTCTGCAATTATACCCCAAAATAAGGGGAATTTCTGTTTTTGGCCCCAAAATTTGGGGAATTTCTGCTTTTTGCCCCAAAATAAGGCAAATTTCTGACTTTTTGCCCTAAAATAAGTGAAATTTCTGCAATTTTGCCCCAAAATAAGGGGAATTTCTGCCTTTTGCCCAAAATAAGGGGAATTTCAGAATTTTACCTCCAAATAAGGGGAATTTCTGCCTTTTTGCCACAAAATATGGGGAATTTCTGCATTATTGCCCCCAAATAAGGAAAGTTTCTGCTTTTCTGCCCCATCTAATGGGAATTTCTGCCTTTTTGCCACAAAATAATGGGAATTTTTGCCTTTTTGCCCCAAATTATGGGGAATTTCAGCATTTTACCTCAAAATAAGAGGAATTTCAGCCTTTTTGCACCCAAATATGGGGAATTTCTGCCTTTTTGCCACAAAATAAGAAAAATTTCTGCAATTCTATAACAAAATAAAAGAAATTTCTAAAATTTTGCCAGAAAATAAAGGAAATTTCTGGAATTTTGCCCCAAAATAAGGGAAATTTCTGCCTTTATGCCACAAAATAAGGGGAATTTCTGTCTTTATGCCCCAAAATTAAAGGAATTTCAGCCTTTTTACCTCATAATAGGGGGAATCTCTGCTTTTTTGACCCAAAATATTGGGAATTTCTGCATTTTTGCCTCAAAATAAAGAAAATTTCTGCAATTTTGTACCAAATAAAAAAAAATTCTGCATTTTGCCCCAAAATAAGAGAAATTCCTGCCTTCTTTCCCTGAAATAAGTGAAATTTCTGCAACTTTGCCCAAAATAAAAAATTTGGCAATTTTGCCACAAAATAAGAGAAATTTCTGCAATTTTGCCCCAAAATAAGGGGAATTTCTGAAGTTATGCCCTGAAATAAGGAGAATTTCTGTCTTTTTGCCCCAAAATAATTTGAATTTCTGCATTTTCCCTCAAAATTAGATGAATTTTTGCAATTTTGTTTCAAAACACTGGGAATTTCTGCATTATTACACAAAAATAAAGGGAATTTCTGCATTTTTGCACCATTATAAGGGGAATTTCTGAGATTTTGCTTTAAAATACGGAAAATTTGTGCCTTATTGCCTAAAATTAAGTGGAATTTCTGCCTTTTTGCACTGAAATATTTGAAATTTCTGCAATTTTACCCCAAAATAAGGGGAATTTCTGTTTTTGGCCCCAAAATTAGGGGAATTTCTGCTTTTTGCCCCAAAATAAGGCAAATTTCTGACTTTTTGCCCTAAAATAAGTGAAATTTCTGCAATTTTGCCCCAAAATAAGGGGAATTTCTGCCTTTTGCCCAAAATAAGGGGAATTTCAGCATTTTACCTCCAAATAAGGGGAATTTCTGCCTTTTTGCCACAAAATATGGGGAATTACTGCCTTATTGCCTTCAAATAAAGAAAATTTCTGCTTTTCTGCCCCAATTAACAAGAATTTCTGCCTTTTTGCCACAAAGTAAAGGAAATTTTTGCCTTTTTGCCCCAAAATAAGGGGAATTTCATCCTTTTTCCCTCAAAATATGGGGAATTTCTGCCTTTTACCCCAAAATATGGGGAATTTGTGCCTTTTTGTTCCAAAATAAGAAAAATTTCTTCAACTTTGTACCAAAATATAAAAATTTCTGCTTTTTGCCCCAAAATAAAAGGAATTTCTGACTTTTTGCCCTGAAATAAGTGAAATTTCTGCAATTTTGCCCAAAATAAGAAAAATTTCTGCAATTTTGCCACAATATAAGGGAAATTTTTGCAATTTTGCCCCAAAATAAAGGGAATTTCTGACTTTTTGCCATGAAATAAGGAGAATTTCTGTCTTTTTGCCCCAAAATAATGTGAATTTCTGCATTTTCCCTTAAAATTAGGGGAATTTGTGCAATTTTGCTTCAAAATACAGGGAATTTCTGCCTTATTGCACCAAAATAAAGGGAATTTCTGCATTTTTTCACCAATATAAGGCGAATTTCTGAGATTTTGCTCCAAAATACAGAAAATTTCTGCCTTATTGCCCGAAATTAAGTGGAATTTCTGCCTTTTTGCACTGAAATATTTGAAATTTCTGCAATTTTACCCCAAAATTAGGGAAATTTCTGCTTTTTGCCCCAAAATAAGGCAAATTTCTGACTTTTTGCCCTGAAATAAATGAAATTTCTGCAATTTTGTCCCAAAATAAGGGGAATATCTGCCTTTTTGCCCAAAATAAGGGGAATTTCAGCATTTTACCCCCAAATGAGGGGAATTTCTGCCTTTTTGCCACAAAATATGGAGAATTACTGCCTTATTGCCTTCAAATAAGGAAAATTTCTGCGTTTCTGCCCCAATTAACAAGAATTTCTGCTTTTTTGCCACAAAGTAAAGGAAATTTTTGCTTTTTTGCCCTAAAATAAGGGGAATTTCATTCTTTTTACCTCAAAATGAGGGGAATTTCTGCCTTTTACCCCAAAATATAGGGAATTTCTTCCTTTTTATTCCAAAATATGAAAAATTTCTTCAACTTTTTACCAAATTAAAAGAAATTTCTGCTTTTTGTCCCAAAATAAAAGGAATTTCTGACTTTTAGCCCTGAAATAAATGAAATTTCTGCAATTTTGCCCGAAAATAAGGAAAATTTGTGCCTTTTTGCCCCAAAATGAGGGAAATTTCTCCCTTTTTGCCCCAGAATATGAGGAATTTAAGCATTTTACCTCAAAATAAGGGGAATTTCAGCCTTTTTGCTCCAAAATATGGGGAATTTTAGCCTTTTTGCCACAATATAAGAAAACTTTCTGCAATTCTGTACCAAAATAAAAGAAATTTCTAAAATTTTGCCCCAAAATAAGGGAAATTTCTGCAATTTTGCCCCAAAATAAGGGAAAGTTCTTCAATTTTGCCCCAAAATAAGGGGAATTTCTGACTTTTTGCCGCGAAATAAGGAGAATTTCTGTATTTTTTGCCCCAAATTAAAGGGAATTTCTGCCTTTTTGCCACAAAATTAGGGGAGTTTCTGCAATTTTGCTTCAAAATACAAGGAATTTCTGCCTTTTTTCCCGAAAATAAGGGGAACTTTTGCTTTTGCATCAAATAAAAGGAATTTCTGCCTTTTTGCCCCGATATTAGGGGAATTTCTGCAATTTTGCTCCAAAATACGGGGAATTTCTGCCTTTTTGCCCGAAATTAAAAGGATTTTCTGCCTTTTTGCCCCCAAATAAGGAAAATTTCTACAATTTTATCCCAAAATAAGGGGAATTTTTGCCTTTTTTCCCAAAAATATAAGGAATTTCTGCCTTTTTGCCCCAAAATAAGAAATATTTCTGCAATTTTGCCCCAAAATAAGGGGAATTTCTCACTTTTTGCCCAAAAATAAAGGAAATTTCAGCCTTTTTATCTGAAAATAAGTGAAATTTCTGCAATTTTGCCCCAAAAGTAAATTTCTGCAATTTTGCCCCAAAATAAGGTAAATTTCTGCAATTTAACCCCAAATTAAATGAAATTTCTGGAATTTTGCCCCAAAATAAGGGGAATTTCTGATTTTTGCCCTAAAATAAAGGAATTGTCTGCCTTTTGCCCCAAAATTAGAGGAATTTCTGCAATTTTGCTTCAAAATAAGGGGGATTTCTGCCTATTTGCCCGAAAATAAGGGGAATGCATACCTTTTTGCCATAAAAAAGGGAAATTTCTTCATTTTTGCGCCAAATTAAGATGAAATTCTGCCTTTTGCCTCTAAATAAATGGAATTTCTGTCTTTTTTACCCCCCCAAAAAAATTTCTGTCTTTTTTGCCCGAAAATAAGGGGAATTTCTGACTTATTACCCTGAAATAAGTGAAATTTCTGCAATTTTGCCACAAAATAAGGAAAAATTCTTCTATTTTGCCGCCAAATAAGAGGAATTTCAGCCTTTTTACCTCAAAATAAGGGGAATTTCTGCATTTTTGCCACAATATGTTAGGAATTTCTGCCTTTTTGCCCTAAAATAAGGGAAATTTCTGGAATTTTGCCCCAAAATAAGTGGAATTTCTGAGTTTTGCCACAAAATAAGGAGAATTTCTGTCTTTTTGCCCCAACATATAGGGAATTTCTGCCGTTTTGCCTCACAATTAGGGGAATTTCTGCAATTTTACTTCAAAATACAGGGAATTTCTCCTTTTTTGCCTGAAAATAAAGGGAATGTATACCTTTTGCCACAAAAAAGGGAAATTTCTTCATTTTAACCCCAAAATAAGAGTAATTTCTGCCTTTTTACCTCAAAATAAGTTAAATTTCTGCCTTTTTACCCAAAAATAAATGGAATTTCTGTCTTTTTACCCCAAAATAAAAGGAATTTTTGAATTTTGCCTTGAAATAAGTGAAATTTCTGCAATTTTGCCCCAAAATTAGGGACATATCTGCAATTTTGCCCCAAAATAAGGGGAATTTCTCACATTATGCTCTGAAATAAGTAGAATTTCTGTCTTTTTGCCCCAAAATAATTTGAATTTCTGCATTTTCCCTCAAAATTAGATGAATTTGTGCAATTTTGCTTCAAAACATGGGGAATTTCTGCCTTATTACACAAAAATAATGGGAATTTCTGCATTTTTGCACCAATATAAGGGGAATTTCTGAGATTTTGCTCCAAAATACGGAAAATTTGTGGCTTATTGCCTAAAATTAAGTGGAATTTCTGCCTTTTTGCACTGAAATATTTGAAATTTCTGCAATTTTACCCAAAAATAAGGGGAATTTCTGTTTTTGGCCCCAAAATTAGGGAAATTTCTGTTTTTGCCCAAAAATAAGGCAAATTTCTGACTTTTTGCCCTAAAATAAGTGAAATTTCTGCAATTTTGCCCCAAAATAAAGGGAATTTCTGCCTTTTGCCAAAAATAAGGGGAATTTCAGCATTTTACCTCCAAATAAGGGGAATTTCTGCCTTTTTGCCACAAAATATGGGGAATTTCTGCATTATTGCCCCCAAATAAAGAAAGTTTCTGATTTTCTGCTCCAATTAATGGGAATTTCTGCCTTTTTGCCACAAAATAAAAAGAATTTCTGCCTTTTGCCCCAAAATATGAGGAATTTCTGCCTATTTGTTCCAAAATAAGAAAAATTTCTTCAACTTTGTACCAAAATAATAGAAATTTCTGCCCTTTTGCCCCCAAATAAGAGAAATTCCTGCCTTATTTCCCTGAAATAAGTGAAATTTCTGCAATTTTGCCCAAAATAAGAAAAATTTCTGCAATTTTGCCACAAAATAAGGGAAATTTTTGCAATTTTGCCCCAAAATAAGGGGAATTTCTGACTTTTTGCCTTGAAATAAGGAGAATTTCTGTCTTTTTACCCCAAAATAATGTGATTTTCTGCATTTTCCCTCAAAATTAGGGGAATTTGTGCAATTTTGCTTCAAAATATGGGGAATTTCTGCCTTATTGCACCAAAATAAAGGGAATTTCTGCATTTTTGCACCAATATAAGGGGAATTTCTGAGATTTTGCTCCAAAATACGGAAAATTTGTGGCTTATTGCCTAAAATTAAGTGGAATTTCTGCCTTTTTGCACTGAAATATTTGAAATTTCTGCAATTTTACCCCAAAATAAGGGGAATTTCTATTTTTGGCCCCAAAATTAGGGGAATTTCTGCTTTTTTCCCCAAAATAAGGCAAATTTCTGACTTTTTGCCCTGAAATAAGTGAAATTTCTGCAATTTTGTCCCAAAATAAGGGGAATATCTGCCTTTTTGCCCAAAATAAGGGGAATTTCAGCATTTTACCCCCAAATAAGGGGAATTTCTGCCTTTTTGCCACAAAATATGGGGAATTACTGCCTTATTGCCTTCAAATAAGGAAAATTTCTGCTTTTCTGCCCCAATTAACAAGAATTTCTGCCTTTTTGCCACAAAGTAAAGGAAATTTTTGCCTTTTTGCCCTAAAATAAGAGGAATTTCATCCTTTTTACCTCAAAATAAGGGGAATTTCTGCCTTTTACCCCAAAATATGGGGAATTTCTGCCTTTTTATTAAAATATATGAAAAATTTCTTCAACTTTGTACCAAAATAAAAGAAATTTCTGCTTTTTGTCCCAAAATAAAAGGAATTTCTGACTTTTAGCCCTGAAATAAATGAAATTTCTGCAATTTTGCCCGAAAATAAGGAAAATTTGTGCCTTTTTGCCCCAAAATGAGGCAAATGTCTGCCTTTTTGCCCCAAAATATGGGGAATTTCAGCATTTTACCTCAAAATAAGGGGAATTTCAGCCTTTTTGCACCAAAATATGGGGAATTTTAGCCTTTTTGCCACAATATAAGAAAAATTTCTGCAATTCTGTACCAAAATAAAAGAAATTTCTAAAATTTTGCCCCAAAATAAGGGAAATTTCTGCAATTTTGCCCCAAAATAAGGGAAAGTTCTTCAATTTTGCCCCAAAATAAGGGGAATTTCTGACTTTTTGCCGCGAAATAAGGAGAATTTCTGTATTTTTTGCCCCAAAATAAAGGGAATTTCTGCCTTTTTGCCACAAAATTAGGGGAGTTTCTGCAATTTTGCTTCAAAATACAAGGAATTTCTGCCTTTTTTCCCGAAAATAAGGGGAACTTTTGCTTTTGCATCAAATAAAGGGAATTTCTGCCTTTTTGCCCCGATATTAGGGGAATTTCTGCAATTTTGCTCCAAAATACGGGGAATTTCTGCCTTTTTGCCCGAAATTAAAAGGATTTTCTGCCTTTTTGCCCCCAAATAAGGAAAATTTCTACAATTTTATCCCAAAATAAGGGGAATTTTTGCCTTTTTTCCCAAAAATATAAGGAATTTCTGCCTTTTTGCCCCAAAATAAGAAATATTTCTGCAATTTTGCCCCAAAATAAGGGGAATTTCTCACTTTTTGCCCAAAAATAAAGGAAATTTCAGCCTTTTTATCTGAAAATAAGTGAAATTTCTGCAATTTTGCCCCAAAAGTAAATTTCTGCAATTTTGCCCCAAAATAAGGTAAATTTCTGCAATTTAACCCCAAATTAAATGAAATTTCTGGAATTTTGCCCCAAAATAAGGGGAATTTCTGATTTTTGCCCTAAAATAAAGGAATTGTCTGCCTTTTGCCCCAAAATTAGAGGAATTTCTGCAATTTTGCTTCAAAATAAGGGGGATTTCTGCCTATTTGCCCGAAAATAAGGGGAATGCATACCTTTTTGCCATAAAAAAGGGAAATTTCTTCATTTTTGCGCCAAATTAAGATGAAATTCTGCCTTTTGCCTCTAAATAAATGGAATTTCTGTCTTTTTTACCCCCCCAAAAAAATTTCTGTCTTTTTTGCCCGAAAATAAGGGGAATTTCTGACTTATTACCCTGAAATAAGTGAAATTTCTGCAATTTTGCCACAAAATAAGGAAAAATTCTTCTTTTTTGCCGCCAAATAAGAGGAATTTCAGCCTTTTTACCTCAAAATAAGGGGAATTTCTGCATTTTTGCCACAATATGTTAGGAATTTCTGCCTTTTTGCCCTAAAATAAGGGAAATTTCTGGAATTTTGCCCCAAAATAAGTGGAATTTCTGAGTTTTGCCACAAAATAAGGAGAATTTCTGTCTTTTTGCCCCAACATATAGGGAATTTCTGCCGTTTTGCCTCACAATTAGGGGAATTTCTGCAATTTTACTTCAAAATACAGGGAATTTCTCCTTTTTTGCCTGAAAATAAAGGGAATGTATACCTTTTGCCACAAAAAAGGGAAATTTCTTCATTTTAACCCCAAAATAAGAGTAATTTCTGCCTTTTTACCTCAAAATAAGTTAAATTTCTGCCTTTTTACCCAAAAATAAATGGAATTTCTGTCTTTTTACCCCAAAATAAAAGGAATTTTTGAATTTTGCCTTGAAATAAGTGAAATTTCTGCAATTTTGCCCCAAAATTAGGGACATATCTGCAATTTTGCCCCAAAATAAGGGGAATTTCTCACATTATGCTCTGAAATAAGTAGAATTTCTGTCTTTTTGCCCCAAAATAATTTGAATTTCTGCATTTTCCCTCAAAATTAGATGAATTTGTGCAATTTTGCTTCAAAACATGGGGAATTTCTGCCTTATTACACAAAAATAATGGGAATTTCTGCATTTTTGCACCAATATAAGGGGAATTTCTGAGATTTTGCTCCAAAATACGGAAAATTTGTGGCTTATTGCCTAAAATTAAGTGGAATTTCTGCCTTTTTGCACTGAAATATTTGAAATTTCTGCAATTTTACCCAAAAATAAGGGGAATTTCTGTTTTTGGCCCCAAAATTAGGGGAATTTCTGCTTTTTGCCCAAAAATAAGGCAAATTTCTGACTTTTTGCCCTAAAATAAGTGAAATTTCTGCAATTTTGCCCCAAAATAAAGGGAATTTCTGCCTTTTGCCCAAAATAAGGGGAATTTCAGCATTTTACCTCCAAATAAGGGGAATTTCTGCCTTTTTGCCACAAAATATGGGGAATTTCTGCATTATTGCCCCCAAATAAAGAAAGTTTCTGATTTTCTGCTCCAATTAATGGGAATTTCTGCCTTTTTGCCACAAAATAAAAAGAATTTCTGCCTTTTGCCCCAAAATATGGGGAATTTCTGCCTATTTGTTCCAAAATAAGAAAAATTTCTTCAACTTTGTACCAAAATAATAGAAATTTCTGCCCTTTTGCCCCAAAATAAGAGAAATTCCTGCCTTATTTCCCTGAAATAAGTGAAATTTCTGCAATTTTGCCCAAAATAAGAAAAATTTCTGCAATTTTGCCACAAAATAAGGGAAATTTTTGCAATTTTGCCCCAAAATAAGGGGAATTTCTGACTTTTTGCCTTGAAATAAGGAGAATTTTTGTCTTTTTACCCCAAAATAATGTGATTTTCTGCATTTTCCCTCAAAATTAGGGGAATTTGTGCAATTTTGCTTCAAAATATGGGGAATTTCTGCCTTATTGCACCAAAATAAAGGGAATTTCTGCATTTTTGCACCAATATAAGGGGAATTTCTGAGATTTTGCTCCAAAATACAGAAAATTTCTGCCTTATTGCCCGAAATTAAGTGGAATTTCTGCCTTTTGGCACTGAAATATTTGAAATTTCTGCAATTTTACCCCAAAATAAGGGGAATTTCTATTTTTGGCCCCAAAATTAGGGGAATTTCTGCTTTTTGCCACAAAATAAGGCAAATTTCTGACTTTTTGCCCTGAAATAAGTGAAATTTCTGCAATTTTGTCCCAAAATAAGGGGAATATCTGCCTTTTTGCCCAAAATAAGGGGAATTTCAGCATTTTACCCCCAAATAAGGGGAATTTCTGCCTTTTTGCCACAAAATATGGGGAATTACTGCCTTATTGCCTTCAAATAAGGAAAATTTCTGCTTTTCTGCCCCAATTAACAAGAATTTCTGCCTTTTTGCCACAAAGTAAAGGAAATTTTTGCCTTTTTGCCCTAAAATAAGAGGAATTTCATCCTTTTTACCTCAAAATAAGGGGAATTTCTGCCTTTTACCCCAAAATATGGGGAATTTCTGCCTTTTTATTAAAATATATGAAAAATTTCTTCAACTTTGTACCAAAATAAAAGAAATTTCTGCTTTTTGTCCCAAAATAAAAGGAATTTCTGACTTTTAGCCCTGAAATAAATGAAATTTCTGCAATTTTGCCCGAAAATAAGAAAAATTTGTGCCTTTTTGCCCCAAAATGAGGCAAATGTCTGCCTTTTTGCCCCAAAATATGGGGAATTTCAGCATTTTACCTCAAAATAAGGGGAATTTCAGCCTTTTTGCACCAAAATATGGGGAATTTTAGCCTTTTTGCCACAATATAAGAAAAATTTCTGCAATTCTGTACCAAAATAAAAGAAATTTCTAAAATTTTGCGCCAAAATAAGGAAAATTTCTGCAATTTTGCCCCAAAATAAGGGAAAGTTCTTCAAATTTGCCCCAAAATAAGGGGAATTTCTGACTTTTTGCCGCGAAATAAGGAGAATTTCTGTATTTTTGCCCCAAAATAAAGGGAATTTCTGCCTTTTTGCCCCAAAATTAGGGGAGTTTCTGCAATTTTGCTTCAAAATACAAGGAATTTCTGCCTTTTTTCCCGAAAATAAGGGGAACTTCTGCTTTTGCACCAAATAAAGGGAATTTCTGCATTTTTGCCCCGATATTAGGGGATTTTCTGCAATTTTGCTCCAAAATACGGGGAATTTTTGCCTTTTTGCCCGAAATTAAAACGATTTTCTGCCTTTTTGCCCCCAAATAAAGGAAATTTCTGCAATTTTATCCCAAAATAAGGGGAATTTCTGCCTTTTTTTCCCCAAAATATAAGGAATTTCTGCCTTTTTGCCCCAAAATAAGGTAAATTTCTGCAATTTTGCCCCAAATTAAAGGAAATTTCTGGAATTTTGCCCCAAAATAAGGGGAATTTCTGATTTTTGTCCCAAAATAAAGGAAATGTCTGCCTTTTGCCCCAAAATTAGGAGAATTTCTGCAATTTTGCTTCAAAATAAGGGGAATTTCTGCTTTTGCCCGAAAATAAGGGGAATGCATACCTTTTTGCCATAAAAAAGGGAAATTTCTTTATTTTTGCGCCAAATTAAGAGGAACTTCTGCCTTTTGCCTCTAAATAAGTGGAATTTCTGTCTTTTTTACCCCCAAAAAAGGGAATTTCTGTCTTTTTTGCCCAAAAATATGGGGAATTTCTGACTCATTACCTTGAAATAAGTGAAATTTCTGCAATTTTGCCACAAAATAAGGAAAAATTCTTCCTTTTTGTCCCCAAAAAAGAGGAATTTCAGCCTTTTTACCTCAAAATAAGGGGAATTTCTGCATTTTTGCCACAATATATTAGGAATTTCTGCCTTTTTGCCCTAAAATAAGGGAAATTTCTGGAATTTTGCCCCAAAATAAGTGGAATTTCTGAGTTTTGCCACAAAATAAGGAGAATTTCTGTCTTTTTGCCCCAACATATAGGGAATTTCTGCCGTTTTGCCTCACAATTAGGGGAATTTCTGCAATTTTACTTCAAAATACGGGGAATTTCTGCTTTTTTGCCTGAAAATAAAGGGAATGTATACCTTTTGCCACAAAAAAGGGAATTTTCTTCATTTTAACCCCAAAGTACGAGTAATTTCTGCCTTTTTACCTCAAAATAAGTGAAATTTCTGCCTTTTTACCCAAAAATAAATGGAATTTCTGTCTTTTTGCCCCAAAATAATTTGAATTTCTGCATTTTCCCTCAAAATTAGATGAATTTGTGCAATTTTGCTTCAAAACACGGGGAATTTCTGCCTTATTACCCCAAAATAATGGGAATTTCTGCATTTTTGCACCAATATAAGGGGAATTTCTGAGATTTTGCTCCAAAATACGGAAAATATCTGCCTTATTGCCTAAAATTAAGTGGAATTTCTGCCTTTTTGCACTGAAATATTTGAAATTTCTGCAATTTTACCCCAAAATAAGAGGAATTTTCTGTTTTTGGCCCCAAAATTAGGGGAATTTCTGCTTTTTGCCACAAAATAAGGCAAATTTCTGACTTTTTGCCCTAAAATAAAGAAATTTCTGCAATTTTGCCCCCAAATAAGGGGAATTTCTGCCTTTGGCCCAAAATAAGGGGAATTTCAGCATTTTACCTCTAAATAATGGGAATTTCTGCCTTTTTGCCACAAAATATGGGGAATTTCTGCATTATTGCACCAAAATAAGGAATGTTTCTACTTTTCTGCCCCTATTAACAAGAATTTCTGAATTTTTGCCACAAAATAAAGGGAATTTCTGCCTTTTTGCCCCAAAATATGGGGAATTTCTGCCTTTTTGTTCCAAAATAAGAACAATTTCTTCAACTTTGTACCAAGATAAAAGAAATTTCTGCTTTTTGCCCCAAAATAAAAGGAATTTCTGACTTTTTGCCCTGAAATAAATGAAATTTCTGCAATTTTGCCCGAAAATAAGTAAAATTTGTGCCTTTTTGCCCCAAAATGTAGGGAATTTCTGCCTTTTTGCCCCAAAATATGGGGAATTTCAGCATTTTACCTCAAAATAAGGGGAATTTCAGCCTTTTTGCACCAAAATATGGGGAATTTTAGCCTTTTTGCCACAATATAAGAAAAATTTCTGCAATTCTGTACCAAAATAAAAGAAATTTCTAAAATTTTGCGCCAAAATAAGGAAAATTTCTGCAATTTTGCCCCAAAATAAGGTAAAGTTCTTCAATTTTGCCCCAAAATAAGGGGAATTTCTGACTTTTTGCCGCGAAATAAGGAGAATTTCTGTATTTTTGCCCCAAAATAAAGGGAATTTCTGCCTTTTTGCCCCAAAATTAGGGGAGTTTCTGCAATTTTGCTTCAAAATACAAGGAATTTCTGCCTTTTTTCCCGAAAATAAGGGGAACTTCTGCTTTTGCACCAAATAAAGGGAATTTCTGCATTTTTGCCCCGATATTAGGGGATTTTCTGCAATTTTGCTCCAAAATACGGGGAATTTTTGCCTTTTTGCCTGAAATTAAAACGATTTTCTGCCTTTTTGCCCCCAAATAAAGGAAATTTCTGCAATTTTATCCCAAAATAAGGGGAATTTCTGCCTTTTTTTCCCCAAAATATAAGGAATTTCTGCCTTTTTGCCCCAAAATAAGGTAAATTTCTGCAATTTTGCCCCAAATTAAAGGAAATTTCTGGAATTTTGCCCCAAAATAAGGGGAATTTCTGATTTTTGTCCCAAAATAAAGGAAATGTCTGCCTTTTGCCCCAAAATTAGGAGAATTTCTGCAATTTTGCTTCAAAATAAGGGGAATTTCTGCTTTTGCCCGAAAATAAGGGGAATGCATACCTTTTTGCCATAAAAAAGGGAAATTTCTTTATTTTTGCGCCAAATTAAGAGGAACTTCTGCCTTTTGCCTCTAAATAAGTGGAATTTCTGTCTTTTTTACCCCCAAAAAAGGGAATTTCTGTCTTTTTTGCCCAAAAATATGGGGAATTTCTGACTCATTACCTTGAAATAAGTGAAATTTCTGCAATTTTGCCACAAAATAAGGAAAAATTCTTCCTTTTTGTCCCCAAAAAAGAGGAATTTCAGCCTTTTTACCTCAAAATAAGGGGAATTTCTGCATTTTTGCCACAATATATTAGGAATTTCTGCCTTTTTGCCCTAAAATAAGGGAAATTTCTGGAATTTTGCCCCAAAATAAGTGGAATTTCTGAGTTTTGCCACAAAATAAGGAGAATTTCTGTCTTTTTGCCCCAACATATAGGGAATTTCTGCCGTTTTGCCTCACAATTAGGGGAATTTCTGCAATTTTACTTCAAAATACGGGGAATTTCTGCTTTTTTGCCTGAAAATAAAGGGAATGTATACCTTTTGCCACAAAAAAGGGAAATTTCTTCATTTTAACCCCAAAGTACGAGTAATTTCTGCCTTTTTACCTCAAAATAAGTGAAATTTCTGCCTTTTTACCCAAAAATAAATGGAATTTCTGTCTTTTTGCCCCAAAATAAAAGGATTTTTTGAATTTTGCCTTGAAATAAGTGAAATTTCTGCAATTTTGCCCCAAAATAAGGGAAATTTCTGCCTTTTTGCCCCAAAATAAGGGGAATTTCTGCATTTTTGCCCCAAAATAAAGAAAATTTCTGCAATTTTGTACCAAAATAAAAGAAATTTATGCCTTTTTGCCCCAAAATAAGAGAAATTCCTGCCTTCTTTCCCTGAAATAAGTGAAATTTCTGCAATTTTGCCCAAAATAAGAAAAATTTCTGCAATTTTGCTACAAAATGGGAAATTTCTTCATTTTAGCCCCAAAATAAGAGTAATTTCTGCCTTTTTACCTCAAAATAAGTGAAATTTCTGCCTTTTTACCCAAAAATAAACGGAATTTCTGCCTTTTTGCCCCAAAATGAAAGGAATTTTTGAATTTTGCCTTGAAATAAGTGAAATTTCTGCAATTTTGCCCCAAAATAAGGGAAATTTCTGCCTTTTTGCCACAAAATCAGGGGAATTTCTGCATTTTTGCTCCAAAATAAAGAAAATTTCTCCAATTTTGTACCAAAAAAAAGAAACTTCTGCCCTTTTGCCCCAAAATAAGAGAAATTCCTGCCTTCTTTCCCTGAAATAAGTGAAATTTCTGCAAGTTTGCAAAAAATAATAAACTTGGCAATTTTGCCACAAAATAAGGAAAATTTCTGCAATTTTGCCCCAAAATAAGCGGAATTTCTAACGTTATGCCCTGAAATAAGGAGAATTTCTGTCTTTTTGCCCCAAAATAATTTGAATTTTTGCATTTTCCCTCAAAATTAGATGAATTTGTGCAATTTTGCTTCAAAACACGGGGAATTTCTGCCTTATTACACCAAAATAAAGGGAATTTCTGCATTTTTGCACCATTATAAGGGGAATTTCTGAGATTTTGCTCCAAAATACGGAAAATTTGTGCCTTATTGCCTAAAATTAAGTGGAATTTCTGCCTTTTTGCACTGAAATATTTGAAATTTCTGCAATTTTACCCCAAAATAAGGGGAATTTCTGTTCTTGGCCCCAAAATTAGGGGAATTTCTGCTTTTTGCCACAAAATAAGGGAAATTTCTGACTTTTTTACCTAAAATAAGTGAAATTTCTGCAATTTTGCACCAAAATAAAGGGAATTTCTGCCTTTTGCCCAAAATAAGGGGAATTTCAGCATTTTACCTCCAAATAAGAGGAATTTCTGCCTTTTTGCCACAAAATATGGGGAATTACTGCCTTATTGCCTTCAAATAAAGAAAATGTCTGCTTTTCTGCTCCAATTAACAAGAATTTCTGCCTTTTTGCCACAAAGTAAAGGAAATTTTTGCCTTTTTGCCCTAAAATAAGGGGAATTTCATCCTTTTCCCCTCAAAATAAGGGGAATTTCTGCCTTTTACCCCAAAATGTGGGGAATTTGTGCCTTTTTGTTCCAAAATAAAAAAAATTTCTTCAGCTATGTACCAAAATAAAAGAAATTTCTGCTTTTTGCCCCAAAATAATAAAAAATTTCTGACTTTTTGCCCTGAAATAAAAGAAATTTCTGCAATTTTGCCCGAAAATAAGAGAAATTTGTGCCTTTTTGCCCCAAAATGTAGGGAATTTCTGCCTTTTTGCCCCAAAATATAGGGAATTTCAGCATTTTACCTCCAAATAAGGGGAATTTCAGCCTTATTGCACCAAAATAAAGGGAATTTCTGCATTTTTGCACCTATAAAAGGGGAATTTCTGAGATTTTGCTCCAAAATACAGAAAATTTCTGCCTTATTGCCCGAAATTAAGTGGTATTTCTGCCTTTTTCCCTGAAATATTTGAAATTCTGCAATTTTACCCCAAAATAAGGGGAATTTCTATTTTTGGCCCCAAAATTAGGCGAATTTCTGCTTTTTGCCCCAAAATAAGGCAAATTTCTGACTTTTTGCCCTGAAAAAAGTGAAATTTCTGCAATTTTGTCCCAAAATAAGGGGAATTTCTGCCTCTTTGCCCAAAATAAGGGGAATTTCAGCATTTTACCTCCAAATAACGGGAATTTCTGCATTTTGCCACAAAATATGGGGAATTACTGCCTTATTGCCTTCAAATAAAGAAAATTTCTGCTTTTCTGCCCCAATTAACAAGAATTTCTGCCTTTTTGCCACAAAGTAAAGGAAATTTTTGCCTTTTTGTGCTAAAATAAGGGGAATTTCATCCTTTTTACCTCAAAATAAGGGGAATTTCTGCCCTTTACCCCAAAATATGGGGAATTTCTGCCTTTTTATTCCAAAATATGAAAAATTTCTTCAACTTTGTACAAAATAAAAGAAATTTCTGTTTTTGTCCCAACATAAAAGGAATTTCTGACTTTTAGCCCTGAAATAAATGAAATTTCTGCAATTTTGCCCGAAAATAAGGAAAATTTGTGCCTTTTTGCCCCAAAATGAGGGAAATTTCTTCCTTTTTGCCCCAAAATATGGGGAATTTCAGCATTTTACCTCAAAATAAGGGGAATTTCAGCCTTTCTGCACCAAAATATGGGGAATTTTAGCCTTTTTGCCACAATATAAAAAAAATTTCTGCAATTCTGTACCAAAATAAAAGAAATTTCTAAAATTTTGCCCCAAAATAAGGGAAATTTCTGCAATTTTGCCCCAAAATAATGGAAAGTTCTTCAATTTTGCCCCAAAATAAGGGGAATTTCTGACTTTTTGCCGCGAAATAAGGAGAATTTCTGTATTTTTGCCCCAAAATAAAGGGAATTTCTGCCTTTTTGCCCCAAAATTAGGGGAGTTTCTGCAATTTTGCTTCAAAATACAAGGAATTTCTGCCTTTTTCCTTGAAAATAAGGGGAACTTCTGCTTTTGCACCAAATAAAGGGAATTTCTGCATTTTTGCCCCGATATTAGGGGAATTTCTGCAATTTTGCTTCAAAATACGGGGAATTTCTGCATTTTTGCCCAAAATTAACAGGATTTTCTGCCTTTTTGCCCCCAAATAAGGGAAATTTCTGCAATTTTATCCCAAAAAAGGGGAATTTTTGCCTTTTTGCCCTAAAATATAAGGAATTACTGCCTTTTTGCCCCAAAATAAGAAATATTTCTGCAATTTTGCCCCAAAATAAGGGGAATTTCTCACTTTTTGCCCAAAAATAAAGGAAATTTCAGGCTTTTTACACGAAAATAAGTTAAATTTCTGCAATTTTGCCCCAAATAAGGGAAATTTCTGCAATTTTGCCCCAAAATAAGGTAAATTTCTGCAATTTTGCCCCAAATTAAAGGAAATTTCTGGAATTTTGCCCCAAAATAAGGGGACTTTCTGATTTTTTGCCCTGAAATAAGGAGAATTTCTGTCTTTTTGCCCCAAAATAATGTGAATTTCTGCATTTTCCCTCAAAATTAGGGGAATTTGTGCAATTTTGCTTCAAAATACGGGGAATTTCTGCCTTATTGCACCAAAATAAAGGGAATTTCTGCATTTTTGCACCAATATAAGGGGAATTTCTGAGATTTTGCTCCAAAATACAGAAAATTTCTGCCTTATTGCCCGAAATTAAGTGGAATTTCTGCCTTTTTGCACTGAAATATTTGAAATTTCTGCAATTTTACCCCAAAATAAAAGGAATTTCTATTTTTGGCCCCAAAATTAGGGGAATTTCTGCTTTTTGCCACAAAATAAGGCAAATTTCTGACTTTTTGCCCTGAAATGAGTGAAAATTCTGCAATTTTTCCCAAAATAAAGGGAATTTCATCTTTTTACCCCCAAATAAGGGGAATTTCTGCCTTTTTGCCACAAAATATGGGGAATTACTGCCTTATTGCCTTCAAATAAGGAAAATTTCTGCTTTTCTGCCCCAATTAACAAGAATTTCTGCCTTTTTGCCACAAAGTAAAGGAAATTTTTGCCTTTTTGTGCTAAAATAAGTGGAATTTCATCCTTTTTACCTCAAAATAAAGGGAATTTCTGCCCTTTACCCCAAAATATGGGGAATTTCTGCCTTTTTATTCCAAAATATGAAAAATTTCTTCAACTTTGTACCAAAATAAAAGAAATTTCTGATTTTTGTCCCAACATAAAAGGAATTTCTGACTTTTTGCCCTGAAATAAATGAAATTTCTGCAATTTTGCCGGATAATAAGGAAAATTTGTGCCTTTTTGCCCCAAAATGAGGGAAATTTCTGCCTTTTTGCCCCAAAATATGGGGAATTTCAGCATTTTACCTCAAAATAAGGGGAATTTCAGCCTTTCTGCACCAAAATATGGGGAATTTTAGCCTTTTTGCCACAATATAAGAAAAATTTCTGCAATTCTGTACCAAAATAAAAGAAATTTCTAAAATTTTGCCCCAAAATAAGGGAAATTTCTGCAATTTTGCCACAAAATAAGGGAAAGTTCTTCAATTTTGCCCCAAAATAAGGGGAATTTCTGACTTTTTGCCGCGAAATAAGGAGAATTTCTGTATTTTTGCCCCAAAATAAAGGGAATTTCTGCATTTTTGCCCCAAAATTAGGGGAGTTTCTGCAATTTTGCTTCAAAATACAAGGAATTTCTGCCTTTTTTCCTGAAAATAAGGGGAACTTCTGCTTTTGCACCAAATAAAGGGAATTTCTGCATTTTTGCCACGATATTAGGAGAATTTCTGCAATTTTGCTCCAAAATAAGGGGAATTTCTGCCTTTTTGCCTGAAATTAAAAGGATTTTCTGCCTTTTTGCCCCCAAATAAGGGAAATTTCTGCAATTTTATCCCAAAAAAGGGGAATTTCTGCTTTTTTGCCCTAAAATATAAAAAATTTCTACCTTTTTGCCCCAAAATAAGAAATATTTCTGCAATTTTGCCCCAAAATAAGGGGAATTTCTCACTTTTTGCCCAAAAATAAAGAAAATTTCAGCCTTTTTACACGAAAATAAGTTAAATTTCTGCAATTTTGCCCCAAATAAGGTAAATTTCTGCAATTTTGCCCCAAAATAGGGTAAATTTCTGCAATTTTGCCCCAAATTAAAGGAAATTTCTGGAATTTTGCCCCAAAATAAGGGGAATTTCTGACTTTTTGCCCTGAAATAAGGAGAATTTCTGTCTTTTTGCCCCAAAATAATGTGAATTTCTGCATTTTCCCTCAAAATTAGGGGAATTTGTGCAATTTTGCTTCAAAATACGGGGAATTTCTGCCTTATTGCACCAAAATAAAGGGAATTTCTGCATTTTTGCACCAATATAAGGGGAATTTCTGAGATTTTGCTCCAAAATACAGAAAATTTCTGCCTTATTGCCCGAAATTAAGTGGAATTTCTGCCTTTTTGCCCTGAAATATTTGAAATTTCTGTAATTTTAACACAAAATAAAAGGAATTTCTATTTTTGGCCCCAAAATTAGGGGAATTTCTGCTTTTTGCCACAAAATAAGGCAAATTTCTGACTTTTTGCCCTGAAATAAGTGAAAATTCTGCAATTTTTCCCAAAATAAGGGGAATCTCTGCCTTTTTGCCCAAAATAAGGGGAATTTCAGCATTTTACCCTCAAATAAGGGGAATTTCTGCCTTTTTGCCACAAAATATGGGGAATTACTGCCTTATTGCCTTCAAATAAGGAAAATTTCTGCTTTTCTGCCCCAATTAACAAGAATTTCTGCCTTTTTGCCACAAAGTAAAAGAAAATTTTGCCTTTTTGCCCTAAAATAAGGGGAATTTCATCCTTTTTACCTCAAAATAAGGGGAATTTCTGCCTTTTACCCCAAAATATGGGGAATTTCTTCCTTTTAATTCCAAAATATGAAAAATTTCTTCAACTTTGTACCAAAATAAAAGAAATTTCTGCTTTTTGTCCCAAAATAAAAGGAATTTCAGACTTTTAGCCCTGAAATAAATGAAATTTCTGCAATTTTGCCCAAAAATAAGGAAAATTTGTGCCTTTTTGCCTCAATGAGGGAAATTTCTCCCTTTTTGCCCCAAAATATGGGGAATTTCAGCATTTTACCTCAAAATAAGGGGAATTTCAGCCTTTTTGCACCAAAATATGGGGAATTTTAGCCTTTATGCCACAATATAAGAAAAATTTCTGCAATTCTGTACCAAAATAAAAGAAATTTCTAAAATTTTGCCTTAAAATAAAAGAAATTTCTGCAATTTGCCCCAAAATAAGGGAAAGTTCTTCAATTTTGCCCCAAAATAAGGGGAATTTCTGACTTTTTGCCGCGAAATAAGGAGAATTTCTGTATTTTTGCCCAAAAATAAAGGGAATTTCTGCCTTTTTGCCCCAAAATTAGGGGAGTTTCTGCAATTTTGCTTCAAAATACAAGGAATTTCTGCCTTTTTTCCTGAAAATAAGGGGAACTTCTGCTTTTGCACCAAATAAAGGGAATTTCTGCATTTTTGCCACGATATTAGGGGAATTTCTGCAATTTTGCTCCCAAATAAGGGGAATTTCTGCATTTTTGCCCAAAATTAAAAGGATTTTCTGCCTTTTTGCCCCCAAATAAGGGAAATTTCTGCAATTTTATCCCAAAAAAGGGGAATTTCTGCCTTTTTGCCCTAAAATATAAGGAATTTCTACCTTTTTGCCCCAAAATAAGAAATATTTCTGCAATTTTGCCCCAAAATAAGGGGAATTTCTCACTTTTTGCCCAAAAATAAAGGAAATTTCAGCCTTTTTACACGAAAATAAGTTAAATTTCTGCAATTTTGCCCCAAATAAGGTAAATTTCTGCAATTTTGCCCCAAAATAAGGTAAATTTCTGCAATTTTGCCCCAAATTAAAGGAAATTTCTGGAATTTTACCCCAAAATAAGGGGAATTTCTGAATTTTTGCCCTGAAATAAGGAGAATTTCTGTCTTTTTGCCCCAAAATAATGTGAATTTCTACATTTTCCCTCAAAATTAGGGGAAATTGTGCAATTTTGCTTCAAAATATGGGGAATTTCTGCCTTATTGCACCAAAATAAAGGGAATTTCTGCATTTTTGCACCAATATAAGGGGAATTTCTGAGATTTTGCTCCAAAATACAGAAAATTTCTGCCTTATTGCCCGAAATTAAGTGGAATTTCTGCCTTTTTGCCACAAAATATGGGGAATTACTGCCTTATTGCCTTCAAATAAGGAAAATTTCTGCTTTTCTGCCCCAATTAACAAGAATCTCTGCCTTTTTGCCACAAAGTAAAGGAAAATTTTGCCTTTTTGCCCTAAAATAAGGGGAATTTCATCCTTTTTACCTCAAAAAAAGGGGAATTTCTGCCTTTTACCCCAAAATATGGGGAATTTCTTCCTTTTTATTCCAAAATATGAAAAATTTCTTCAACTTTGTACCAAAATAAAAGAAATTTCTGCTTTTTGTCCCAAAATAAAAGGAATTTCAGACTTTTAGCCCTGAAATAAATGAAATTTCTGCAATTTTGCCCAAAAATAAAAAAAATTTGTGCCTTTTTGCCTCAATGAGGGAAATTTCTCCCTTTTTGCCCCAAAATATGGGGAATTTCAGCATTTTACCTCAAAATAAGGGGAATTTCAGCCTTTTTGCACCAAAATATGGGGAATTTTAGCATTTTTGCCACAATATAAGAAAAATTTCTGCAATTCTGTACCAAAATAAAAGAAATTTCTAAAATTTTGCCTTAAAATAAGGGAAATTTCTGCAATTTTGCCCCAAAATAAGGGAAAGTTCTTCAATTTTGCCCCAAAATAAGGGGAATTTTTGACTTTTTGCCGCGAAATAAGGAGAATTTCTGTATTTTCCCCCAAAATAAAGGGAATTTCTGCCTTTTTGCCCGAAAATTAGGTTATTTTCTGCAATTTTGCTTCAAAATACAAGGAATTTCTGCCTTTTTTCCCGAAAATAAGGGGAACTTCTGCTTTTGCACCAAATAAAGGGAATTTCTGCATTTTTGCCCCGATATTAGGGGAATTTCTGCAATTTTGCTCCAAAATACTAAGAATTTCTGCCTTTTTGCCCGTAATTAAAAGGATTTTCTGCCTTTTTGCCCCCAAATAAGGGAAATTTCTGCAATTTTATCCCAAAAAAGGGGAATTTCTGCCTTTTTTCCCCAAAATATGAGGAATTTCTGCCTTTTTGCCCCAAAATAAAAAATATTTCTGCAATTTTGCCCCAAATTAAAGGAAATTTCTGGAATTTTGCGCCAAAATAAGGGGAATTTCTGATTTTTGCCCCAAAATAAAGGAAATGTCTACCTTTTGCCCCAAAATTAGGGGAATTTCTGCAATTTTGCTTCAAAATAAAGAGAATTTCTGCCTTTTTGCCCTAAAATACGGGGAATGCATACCTTTTTGCCATAAAAAATGGAAATTTCTTCATTTTTGCGCCAAATTAAGAGGAACTTCTGCCTTTTGCCTCTAAATAATTGGAATTTCTGTCTTTTTTACCCCCCAAAAAGGGAATTTCTGTCTTTTTTGCCCCAAAATAAGGGGAATTTCTGACTTATTACCCTGAAATAAGTGAAATTTCTGCAATTTTGCCATAAAATAAAGAAAAATTCTTTTTTTGTCCCCAAATAAGAGGAATTTCAGCCTTTTTACCTCAAAATAAGGGGAATTTCTGCATTTTTGCCACAATATATTAGGAATTTCTGCCTTTTTGCCCTAAAATAAGGAAAATTTCTGGAATTTTGCCCCAAAATAAGTGGAATTTCTGAGTTTTGCCACAAAATAAGGAGAATTTCTGCCTTTTTGCCCCAACATATAAGGAATTTCTGCCGTTTTGCCTCACAATTAGGAGAATTTCTGCAACTTTTCTTCAAAATACGGGGAATTTCTGCTTTTTGGCATGAAAATAAGGGGAATGTATACCTTTTGCCACAAAAAAGGTAAATTTCTTCATTTTAACCCCAAAATAAGAGTAATTTCTGCCTTTTTACCTCAAAATAAGTGAAATTTCTGCCTTTTACCCAAAAATAAATGGAATTTCTGTCTTTTTGCCCCAAAATAAAAGGAATTTTTGAATTTTACCTTGAAATAAGTGAAATTTCTGCCTTTTTGCCCCAAAATAAGGGGAATTTCTGCATTTTTGCCCCAAAATAAAGAAAATTTCTGCAATTTTGTACCAAAATAATAGAAATTTCTGCCTTTTTGCCCCAAAATAAGAGAAATTCCAGCCTTCTTTCCCTGAACTAAGTGAAATTTCTGCAATTTTGCCCAAAATAAGAAAAATTTCTGCAATTTTGCCACAAAAAAGGGAAATTTCTTCATTTTAGCCCCAAAATAAGAGTAATTTCTGCCTTTTTACCTAAAAATAAGTGAAATTTCTGCCTTTTTACCCAAAAATAAACGGAATTTCTGTCTTTTTGCCCCAAAATGAAAAAAATTTTTGAATTTTGCCTTGAAATAAGGGAAATTTCTGCAATTTTGCCCCAAAATAATGGAAATTTCTGCCTTTTTGCCACAATATAATGGGAATTTCTGCATTTTTGCCCCAAAATAAAGAAAATTTCTGCAATTTTGTACCAAATAAAAAAGAAATTTCTTCCCTTTTGCCCCAAAATAAGAGAAATTCCTGCCTTCTTTCCCTGAAATAAGTGAAATTTCTGCAATTTTGCCCAAAATAAAAAATTTGGCAATTTTGCCACAAAATAAGGGAAATTTCTGCAATTTTGCCCCAAAATAAGGGGAATTTCTGACGTTATGCCCTGAAATAAGGAGAATTTCTGTCTTTTTGCCCCAAAATAATTTGAATTTCTGCATTTTCCCTCAAAATTAGATGAATTTGTGCAATTTTGCTTCAAAACACGGGGAATTTCTGCTTTATTACACCAAAATAAAGGGAATTTCTGCATTTTTGCACCATTATAAGGGGAATTTCTGAGATTTTGCTCCAAAATACGGATAATTTGTGCCTTATTGCCTAAAAGTAAGTGGAATTTCTGCCTTTTTGAACTGAAATATTTGAAATTCCTGCAATTTTACCCCAAAATAAGGGGAATTTCTGTTTTTGGCCCCAAAATTAGAAGAATTTCTGCTTTTTGCCTCAAAATAAGACAAATTTCTGACTTTTTGCCCTAAAATAAGTGAAATTTCTGCAATTTTGCCCCAAAATAAGGGGAATTTCTGCCTTTTGCCCAAAATAAGGGGAATTTCAGCATTTTACCTCCAAATAAGGGGAATTTCTGCATTTTGCCACAAAATATGGGGAATTACTGCCTTATTGCCTTCAAATAAGAAAAATTTCTGCTTTTCTGCCCCAATTAACAAGAATTTCTGCCTTTTTGCCACAAAGTAAAGGAAATTTTTGCCTTTTTGCGCTAAAATAAGGGGAATTTCATCCTTTTTACCTCAAAATAAGGGGAATTTCTGCCCTTTACCCCAAAATATGGGAAATTTCTGCCATTTTATTCCAAAATATGAAAAATTTCTTCAACTTTGTACCAAAATAAAAGAAATTTCTGCTTTTTGTCCCAAAATAAAAAGAATTTCTGACTTTTTGCCCTGAAATAAATGAAATTTCTGCAATTTTGCGCGAAAATAATGAAAATTTGTGCCTTTTTGCCCCAAAATGAGGGAAATTTCTGCCTTTTTGCCCCAAAATATGGGGAATTTCAGCATTTTACCTCAAAATAAGGGGAATTTCAGCCTTTTTGCACCAAAATATGGGAAATTTTAGCCTTTTTGCCACAATATAAAAAAAAATTCTGCAATTCTGTACCAAAATAAAAGAAATTTCTAAAATTTTGCCCCAAAATAAGGGAAATTTCTGCAATTTTGCCCCCAAATAAGGGAAAGTTCTTCAATTTTGCTCCAAAATAAGGGGAATTTCTGACATTTGCCGCGAAATAAGGAGAATTTCTGTATTTTTGCCCCAAAATAAAGGGAATTTCTGCCTTTCTGTCCCAAAATTAGGGGAGTTTCTGCAATTTTGCTTCAAAATACAAGGAATTTCTGCCTTTTTTCCCGAAAATAAGGGGAACTTCTGCTTTTGCCACAAATAAAGGGAATTTCTGCATTTTTGCCCCGATATTAGGGGAATTTCTGCAATTTTGCTCCAAAATACGGGGAATTTCTGCCTTTTTGCCCGAAATTAAAAGGATTTTCTGCCTTTTTGCCCCAAAATAAGGGAAATTTCTGCAATTTTATCCCAAAATAAGGGGAATTTCTGCCTTTTTGCCCCTAAATATAAGGAATTTCTGCCTTTTTGCCCCAAAATAAGAAATATTTCTGCAATTTTGCCCCAAAATAAGGGGAATTTCTCACTTTTTGCCCAAAAATAAAGGAAATTTCAGCCTTTTTACCGGAAAATAAGTGAAATTTCTGCAATTTTGCCCCAAATAAGGGAAATTTCTGCAATTTTGCCCCAAAATAAGGTAAATTTCTGCAATTTTGCTCCAAATTAAAGGAAATTTCTGGAATTTTGCCCCAAAATAAGGGGAATTTCTGATTTTTGCCCCAAAATAAAGGAAATGTCTGCCTTTTGCCCCAAAATAAAAAGAATTTCTGCAATTTGGCTTCAAAATAAGGGGAATTTCTGCCTTTTTGCCCGAAAATAATGGGAATGCATACCTTTTTGCCATAAAAAAGAGAAAATTTCTTCTTTTTTGCGCCATATTAAGAGGAACTTCTGCCTTTTGCCTCTAAATAAGTGGAATTTCTGTCTTTTTTACCCCAAAACAAAGGGAATTTCTGTCTTTTTTGCCCCAAAATAAGGGGAATTTCTGACTTATTGCCCAGAAATAAGTGAAATTTCTGCAATTTTGCCACAAAATAAGGAAAAATTCTTCCTTTTTGCCCCAAAATAAGAGGAATTTCAGCCTTTTTACCTCAAAATAAGAGGAATTTCTGCATTTTTGCCACAATATATTAGGAATTTCTGCCTTTATGCCCTAAAATAAGGGAAATTTCTGGAATTTTGCCCCAAAATAAGTGGAATTTCTGAGTTTTGCCAGAAAATAAGGAGAATTTCTGTCTTTTTGCCCCAACATATAGGGAATTTCTGCCGTTTTGCCTCACAATTAAAAGAATTTCTGCAATTTTGCTTCAAAATACGGGGAATTTCTGCTTTTTTGCCTGAAAATAAGGGGAATGTATACCTTTTGCCACAAAAAAGGGAAATTTCTTCATTTTAGCCCCAAAATAAGAGTAATTTCTGCATTTTTACCTCAAAATAAGTGAAATTTCTGCCTTTTTACCCCAAAATAAACGGAATTTCTTTCTTTTTGCCCCAAAATGAAAGGAATTTTTGAATTTTACCTTGAAATAAGTGAAATTTCTGCAATTTTGCCCTAAAATAAGGGAAATTTCTGCCTTTTTGCCACAAAATCAGGGGAATTTCTGCATTTTTGCCCCAAAATAAAGAAAATTTCTGCAATTTTGTACCAAAATAAAAGAAATTTCTGCCCTTTTGCCCCAAAATAAGAAAAATTCCTAACTTCTTTCCCTGAAATAAGTGAAATTTCTGCAATTTTCCCCAAAATAAGAAAAATTTCTGCAATTTTGCCACAAAATAAGGGATATTTCTGCAATTTTGCACCAAAATAAGGGGAATTTCTGACGTTATGCTCTGAAATAAGGAGAATTTCTGTCTTTTTGCCCCAAAATAATTTGAATTTCTGCATTTTCCCTCAAAATTAGATGAATTTGTGCAATTTTGCTTCAAAACACGGGGAATTTCTGCCTTATTACACCAAAATAATGGGAATTTCTGCATTTTTGCACAAATATAAGGGGAATTTCTGAGATTTTTCTCCAAAATACGGAAAATTTCTGCCTTATTGCCTAAAATTAAGTGGAATTTCTGCCTTTTTGCATTGAAATATTTGAAATTTCTGCAATTTTACCCCAAAATAAGGGGAATTTCTGTTTTTGGCCCCAAAATTAGGGGAATTTCTGCTTTTTGCCACAAAATAAGGCAAATTTCTGACTTTTTGCCCTAAAATAAGTGAAATTTCTGCAATTTTGCCCGAAAATAAGGGAAATTTGTGCCTTTTTGCCCCAAACTGTAGGGAATTTCTGCCTTTTTGCACCATAATATGGGGAATTTTAGCATTTTACCTCAAAATAAGGGGAATTTCAGCTTTTTTGCACCAAAATATGAGGAATTTCTGCCTTTTTGCCCCACAATTAGGGGAATTTCTGCAATTTTGCTCCAAAATACAAAGAATTTCTGGTTTTTAGCCTGAAAATAAGGGGAATGTATACCTTTTGCCACAAAAAAGAGAAATTTCTTCATTTTTGCTCCAAAATAAAAGAAATTTCTGCTTTTTTGCCTCTATAAAAGTGGAATTTCTTCCTTTTTCCCCAAAAACAAAGGGAATTTCTGTCTTTTTGCACCAAAATAAGGAAAATTTCTGACTTATTACCCTGAAATTAGTGATATTTTTGCAATTTTGCCCCAAAATAAGGGAATTTCTGCCTTTTTGCCCCCAAATAAGGGGAATTTCAGCCTTTTTCCTCAAAAAGGGGAATTTCTGCATTTTTGCCCCAAAATATAAGAAATTTCTGCCTTTTTACTCCAAAATAAGAAAAATTTCTGCAATTTTGTACCAAAATAAAAAAAATTTCTGCCTTTTTGCCCCAAAATAAGAAAATTTCATTTTTTTTGAAATAAATGAAATTTCTGCAATTTTGCCCCAAAATAAATGTAATTTCTGCAATTTTGCCCCAAAATAAGTGAAATTTCTGGAATTTTGCTCCAAAATAAGTGGAATTTCTTAGCTTTGCCCTAAAATAAGGGGAATTTCTGTCTTTTTGCCCCAACATTTAGTGAATTTCTGCATTTTTGTCCCACAATTTGGGAAATTTCTGCAATTTTGCTCCAAAATAAAGAGAATTTCGGCCTTTTTGCCCAAAAATAAGAAGAATGCATACCTTTATGCCCTTAAAAAGTGAAATTTCTTCATTTTTGCTCTAAAATAAGGGGAATTTCTTCTTTTTTGCCTCTAAAAAAGTAAAATTTCTGTCTTTTTCCCCGAAAACAAAGGGAATTTCTGTTTTTTGGCCCCAAAATAAGGAAAATTTCTGACTTATTACCCTGAAATAAGTGAAATTTCTGCAATTTTGCCCCAAAATAAGAGAAATTTCTGAATTTTGCCCCCAAATGAGGGGAATTTCAGCCTTTTACCTCAAAATAAGAGAAATTTCTGAATTTTTGCCCCAAAATATGGGAAATTTCCTTCTTTTTGCCCCAAAATAAGAAAAAATTCTGTAATTTTGTTACAAAATAAAAGAAATTTCTGACTTTTGGCCCCAAAATAAGAAAATTTCTGCTTTTTTTTCTGAAATAAGTGAAATTTCTGCAATTTTGCCCTAAAATAAGTTAAATTTCTGAGTTTTGCCCTAAAATAAGGAGAATTTCTCTCTTTTTGCCCCAACATATAGGGAATTTCTGCCTTTTTGCCGCACAATTAGGGGAATTTCTGCAATTTTGCTCCAAAATACGGGGAATTTCTGCATTTTTTGTCCGAAAATAATAAGAATGCATACCTTTTTGCCAAAAAAAATAGAAATTTCTTCATTTTTGCTCCAAAATGAGGGGAATTTCTGCTTTTATGCCTCTAAATAAGTGGAATTTCTGTCTTTTTCCCCCAAAACAAAGGGAATTTCTGTCTTTTTTGCCCCAAAATAAGGAAAACTTCTGACTTATTACCCTGAAATAAGTGAAATTTCTGCAATTTTGCCCCAAAAAAAGGGAAATTTCTGCCTTTTTACCCCCAAATAAAAGGAATTTCAGCCTTTTTACCTCAAAATAAGGGGAATTTCTGAATTTTCCCCCAAAATATGGGAATTTCTGCCTTTTTGCTCAAAATAAGAAAAATTTCGGCAATTTTGTACCACAATATGGGAAATTTCTGCCTTTATGCCCCAAAATAAGAAAATTTCTGCTTTTTTTCCCTGAAATAAGTGAAATTTCTCCAATTTTGCCCCAAAATAAGTGAAATTTCTGCAATTTGCCTCAAAATAAAGGAAATTTCTGGAATTTTGCCCCAAAATAAGTGCAATTTCTGAGTTTTGCCCCAAAATAAGGAAAATTTCTGTCTTTTTGCCCCAACATATAGGGAATTTCTGCCTTTTTGCCCCACAATTAGGTTAATTTCTGCAATTTTTTCCAGAATACAGGGAATTTCTGCCTTTTGCCCGAAAATAAGAAGAATGCATACCTTTTTGCCATAAAAAAGGGAAATTTCTGTAATTTTGCTCCAAAATAAGGGGAATTTCTGCTTTTTTGCCTCGAAATATGTGGAATTTCTGTCTTTTTCCCCCAAAACAAAGGGAATTTCTGTCTTTTTTGCACCAAAATAAGGAAAATTTGTGACTTAATATTCTGAAATAAGTGAAATTTCTGCAATTTTGCCCCAAAATAAGGGAAATTTCTGCATTTTTGTCCCCAAATAAGGGTAATTTCAGCCTTTTTACCTCAAAATAAGGGGAATTTCTGCATTTTTGCCACAAAATATTAGGAATTTCTGTGTTTTGCCCCAAAATAAGGAAAATTTCTGCCTTTTTTCCCTGAAATAAGTGAAATTTCTGCAATTTTTCCCCAAAATAAGTGAAATTTCTGCAATTTTGCCCCAAAATATGGGAAATTTCTGGAATTTTGCCCCAAAATAAGTGGAATTTCTGAGTTTTGCCCCAAAATAAGGAGAAATTCTGTTTTTTGCCCTAACATATATGGAATTTCTGCCTTTTTGCCCCACAATTAGGGGAATTTCTGCAATTTTGCTCCAAAATACAAAGAATTTCTGCTTTTTAGCCTGAAAATAAGAGGAATGTATACCTTTTGCCACAAAAAAAAAAAATTTCTTCATTTTTGCTCCAAAATAAGGGGAATTTCTGCTTTTTGCCTCTAAAAAAGTGGAATTTCTGTCTTTTTCCCCAAAAACAAAGGGAATTTTTGTCTTTTTGCCCCAAAGTAAAGAAAATTTCTGACTTATTATTCTGAAATAAGTGAAATTTTTGCAATTTTGTCCCAAAATAAGGAAATTTCTGCCTTTTTGCCCCCAATTAAGGGGAATTTCAGCCTTTTTCCTCAAAATAAGAAGAATTTCTGCATTTTTGCCCCAAAATATATGAAATTTCTGCCTTTTTACTCCAAAATAAGAAAAATTTCTGCAATTTTGTACCAAAATAAAAAATTTCTGCCTTTTTGCCCCAAAATAAGAAAATTTCATTTTTTTTGAAATAAGTGAAATTTCTGCAATTTTGCCACAAAATAAGTGTAATTTCTGCAATTTTGCCCCAAAATAAGTGAAATTTCTTGAATTTTGCCCCAAAATAAGTGGAATTTCTGAGTTTTGCCCTAATAAGGAGAATTTCTGTCTTTTTGCCCCAACATATAGGGAATTTCTGCCTTTCTGTCCCACAATTTGGGAAATTTCTCCAATTTTGCTCCAAAATAAGGGGAATTTTGGCCTTTTTGCCCAAAAATAAGAAGAATGCATACCTTTTTGTCCTTAAAATTGATATTTCTTCATTTTTGCTCCAAAATAAGGGGAATTTCTGCTTTTTGCCTCTAAAAAAGTGGAATTTCTGTCTTTCCCCCCCCCCAAAAAAGGGAATTTCTGTTTTTTGGCCCCAAAATAAGGAAAATTTCTGACTTATTACCCTGAAATAAGTGAAATTTCTGGAATTTTGCCCCAAAATAAGAGAAATTTCTGCCTTTTTACCCCCAAATTAGGGCAATTTCAGCCTTTTACCTCAAAATAAGAGAAATTTCTGCATTTTTGCCCCAAAATATGGTTAATTTCTGCCTTTTTGCCCAAAAATAAGAAAAAATTCTGCAATTTTGTAACAAAATAAAAGAAATTTCTGCCTTTTAGCCTCAAAATAAGAAAATTTGTGCTTTTTTTTCTGAAATAAGTGAAATTTCTGCAATTTTGCCCCAAAATACATTAAATTTCTGCGTTTTGCCCTAAAATTAAGAGAATTTCTGTTTTTTGCCCCAACATATAGGGAATTTCTGCCTTTTTGCCACACAATTAGTGGAATTTCTGCAATTTTGCTCCAAAATACGGGGAATTTCTGCTTTTTTTCTCCGAAAATAATAAGAATGCATACTTTTTTGCCATAAAAAAGGGAAATTTCTTCATTTTTGCTCCAAAATGAGGGGAATTTCTGCTTTTATGCCTCTAAATAAGTGGAATTTCTGTCTTTTTCCCCCAAAACAAAAGGATTTTCTGTCTTTTTTGCTTCAAAATAAGGAAAATTTCTGACTTATTACCCTGAAATAAGTGAAATTTCTGCAATTTTGCCTCAAAATAAGGGAAATTTCTGCCTTTTTACCCCCAAATAAAGAGAATTTCAGCCTTTTTACCTCAAAATAAGGGGAATTTCTGCATTTTTGCCCCAAAATATGGGAAATTTCTGTCTTTTTGCCCAAAATAAGAAAAATTTCTGCAATTTTGTACCAAAATATGGGAAGTTTCTACCTTTTTGCCCCAAAATAAGGAAAATTTCTGCCTTTTTTCCCTGAAATAAGTGAAATTTCTCCAATTTTGTCCCAAAATAAGTGAAATTTCTGCAATTTTGCCCCAAAATATGGGAAATTTCTGGAATTTTGCCCCAAAACAAGTGGAATTTCTGAGTTTTGCCCCAAAATAAGGAGAATTTCTGTTTTTTGCCCTAACATATAGGGAATTTCTGCCTTTTTGCCCCACAATTAGGGGAATTTCTGCAATTTTGCTCCAAAATACAAAGAATTTCTGCTTTTTCGCCTGAAAATAAGGGGAATGTATAACTTTTGCCACAAAAAAGAGAAATTTCTTCATTTTTGCTCCAAAATAAAAAGAAGTTCTGGTTTTTTGCCTCTCAAAAAGTGGAATTTCTGTCTTTTTCCCCAAAAACAAAGGGAATTTCTGTCTTTTTGCCCCAAAATAAAGAAAATTTCTGACTTATTACCCTGAAATAAGTGAAATTTTTCAATTTTGCCACAAAATAAGGAAATTTCTGCCTATTTGCCCCCAATTAAGGGGAATTTCAGCCTTTTTTCCTCAAAATAAGGGGAATTTCTGCATTTTTGCCCCAAAATATAGGAAATTTCTGCCTTTTTACTCCAAAATAAGAAAAATTTCTGCAATTTTGTACCAAAATAAAAAAATTTCTGCCTTTTTGCCCCAAAATAAGAAAATTTCATTTTTTTTTGAAATAAGTGAAATTTCTGCAATTTTGCCACAAAATAAGTGTAATTTCAGCAATTTTGCCCCAAAATAAGTGAAATTTCTGGAACTTTGCTACAAAATAAGTGGAATTTCTGAGTTTGGCCCTAAAATAAGGAGAATTTCTGTCTTTTTGCCCCAACTTATTGGGAATTTCTGCCTTTCTGTCCAACAATTTGGGAAATTTCTGCAATTTTGCTCCAAAATAAGGGGAATTTTGGCCTTTTTGCCCAAAAATAAGAAGAATGCATACCTTTTTGCCCTTAAAAAGTGATATTTCTTCATTTATGCTCCAAAATAAGGGGAATTTCTGTTATGGCCTTTAAAAAAGTAGAATTTCTGTCTTTTCCCCCCAAACAAAGGGAATTTCTGTTTTTTGGCCCCAAAATAAGGAAAATTTCTGACTTATTACCCTTAAATAAGTGAAATTGCTGCAATTTTTGCTGCCTTTTTACCCCAAATAAGGGGAATTTCAGCCTATTTACCTCAAAATAAGGGAAATTTCTGCATTTTTGCCCCAAAATATGGGAAATTTCTGCGTTTTAGCCCCAAAATAAGAAAAATTTCGGCAATTTTGTACCAAAATAAAAAAAAATTCTGCCTTTTTGCCCCAAAATAAGAAAATTTCTGCTTTTTAATAAAATAAGTGAAATTTCTTCAATTTTGCCCAAAATAAGTGAAATTTCTGCAATTTTGTTCCAAAATAAGGGAAATTTCTGGAATTTTGCTCCAAAATAAGTGGTATTTCTGAGTTTTGCCCCAAAATAAGGAGAATTTCTGTCCTTTTGCCCCAACATATAGGGAATTTCTGCCTTTTTGCCCCACCTTTAAGGGAATTTCTGCAATTTTGCTCCAAAATACGGGGAATTTCTGCCTTTTTGTCCGAAAATAAGAAGAATGCATACCTTTTTGCCATAAAAAATGGAAATTTCTTCATTTTTGCTTCAAAATAAGGGGAATTTCTGCTTTTTTGCCTCTAAATAAGTGTAATTTCTGTCTTTTTCCCCCAAAACAAAGGGAATTTTTGTCTTTTTTGCCCTAAATAAAAAAAAATTTCTGACTTATTACCCTGAAATAAGTGAAATTTCTGCAATTTTGCCCCAAAATAAGGGAAATTTCTGCCCTTTTGCCCCCAAATATGGGGAATTTCAGCCTTTTTACCTAAAAGTAAGGGGAATTTCTGCATTTTTGCCACAAAATATTAGGAATTTCAGCACTTTTGCCCCAAAATAAAGAAAATTTTTGCCTTTTTTCCCTGAAATAAGTGAAATTTCTCCAATTTTGTCCCAAAATAAGTGAAATTTCTGCAATTTTGCCCCAAAATAAGGGAAATTTCTGGAATTTTGCCCCAAAATAAGTGGAATTTCTGAGTTTTGCCCCAAAATAAGGAGAATTTCTGTCTTTTTGCCCCAACATATAGGGAATTTCTGCCTTTTTGACCCACAATTAGGGGAATTTCTGCAATTTTGCTCCAAAATATGGGGAATTTCTGCCTTTTTGTCCGAAAATAAGAAGAATGCATACCTTTTTGCCATAAAAAAGGGAAATTTCTTCATTTTTGCTCCAAAATAAGGAAAATTTTCGCTTTTTTGCCTCTAAATAAGTGGAATTTCTGTCTTTTTGCCCCAAAACAAAGGTAACTTCTGTCTTTTTTGCCCCAAAATTAAAAAAATTTCTGACTTATTACCCTGAAATAAGTGAAATTTCTGCAATTTTGCCCCAAAATAAGGGAAATTTCTGCCTTTTTGCCCCCAAATATGGGAAATTTCAGCCTTTTTACCTAAAAGTAAGGGGAATTTCTGCATTTTTGCCACAAAATATTAGGAATTTCAGCCTTTTTGCTTCAAAATAAAGAAAATTACTGCCTTTTTTCCCTGAAATAATTGAAATTTCTGAAATTTTGCCCCCAAATAAGTGAAATTTCAGCAATTTTGTCCCAAAATAAGGGAAATTTATGGAATTTTGCCCCCAAATATGTGGAATTTTTGAGTTTTGCCCCAAAATAATGAGAATTTCTGTATTTTTGCCCCAACATATAGGGAATTTCTGCCTTGTTGCCCCACAATTAGGGGAATTTCTGCAATTTTGCTCCAAAATACGGGGAATTTCTGCCTTTTTGCCCGAAAATAAGTAGAAGGCATAGCTTTTTGCCATAAAAAAGAAAAAATTCTTCATTTTTGCTCCAAAATGAGGGGAATTTCCGCTTTTTTTGCCTCTAAATGAGTGGAATTTCTGTCTTTTTCCCCCAAAACAAAGGGAATTTCTGTGTTTTTTGCACCAAAATAAAGAAAATTTCTGCAATTTTGTCCCAAAATAAGTGAAATTTCTGCTTTTTTGCCTCCAAATAAGGGAATTTCAGCATTTTTACCCCAAAATAAGAGGAATTTCTGCATTTTTGCCCCAAAATATGGAAAATTTCTGCCTTTTTGCCCCAAAATAAGAAAAAATTCTGCAATTTTTTACCAAAATAAAAGAAATTTCTGCCTTTTTGCCTTAAAATAAGAAAATTTCTGCTTTTTTTCTGAAATAACTGAAATTTCTGCAATTTTGCCCCAAAATAAGTGAAATTTCTGAGTTTTGCTACAAAATAAAGAGAATTTCTGTTATTTTGCCCCAACATATAAGGAATTTCTGCCTTTTTGCCCCACAATTAGGGGAATTTATGCAATTTTGCTCCATAATACGAGGAATTTCTGCCTTTTTGTCCGAAAATAAGAATGCATACCTTTTTTCCATAAAAAAGTGAAATTTTTTCATTTTTGCTCCAAAATAAGAGGAATTTCTGCTTTTTTCCTCTAAATAATTGGAATTTCTGTTTTTTCCCCCAAAACAAAAGGAATTTCTGTCTTTTTTGCCCCAAAATAAGGGAAATTTCTGATTTATTACCCTGAAATAAGTAAAATTTCTGCAATTTTGCCCCAAAATTTGGGAAATTTCTGCCTTTTTGCCTTCAAATAAGGGGAATTTCAGTCTTTTTACCTCAAAATAAGTAACATTTCTGCATTTTTGCCACAAAATATTAGAAATTTCTGCCTTTTTGCCCCAAAATAAGGAAATTTCTGACTTATTACCCTAAAATAAGTGAAATATCTGCAATTTTGCCCCAAAATATGGGAAATTTCTGCCTTTTTTCCTACAAAATAAGAAAAATTTCTACAATTTTGTACCAAAATAATAGAAATTACTGCCTTTTTGCCCCAAAATAAGTGAAATTTCTGGAATTTTGCTCCAAAATAAGAGGAATTTGTGAGTTTTGTCCCAAAATAAAGAGAATTTCTGTCTTTTTGCCTTAACATATAGGGAATTTCTGCCTTTTTGTTCCACAATTAGGGGAATTTCTGCAATTTTGCTCCAAAATACAAGGAATTTCTGCCTTTTTGCCCGAAAATAAGAAGAATGCATACCTTTTTGCCATAAAAAAGGGAAATTTCTTCATTTTTGCTCCTAAATAAGGGGAATTTCTGCTTTTTTGCCTCTAAATAAGTGGAATTTATGTATTTTTCCCCCAAAACAAAGGGAATTTCTGTCTTTTTTGCCCAAAATAAGGAAAATTTCTGACTTATTATCCTGAAATAAATGAAATTTCTGCAATTTTGCCCCAAAATAAGGGAAATTTCTGCATTTTTGCCCCCAAATAATGGGAATTTCAGCCTTTTTACCTCAAAATAAGTGAAATTTTTGCAATTTTGCCACAAAATAAGGAAATTTCTGCCTGTTTGCCCCCAATTAAGGGGAATTTCAGGCTTTTTCCTCAAAATAAGGGGAATTTCTGCATTTTTGCCCCAAAATATGGGAAATTTCTGCCATTTTGCTACAAAATAAGAAAAATTTCTACAATTTTGTACCAAAATAATAGAAATTTCTGCCTTTTTGCCCCAAAATAAGTGAAATTTCTGGAATTTCGCTCCAAAATAAGAGGAATTTCTGAGTTTTGCCCCAAAATAAAGAGAATTTCTGTCTTTTTGCCTTAACATATAGGGAATTTCTGCCTTTTTGCCCCACAATTAGGGGAATTTCTGCAATTTTGCTCCAAAATATGGGGAATTTCTGCCTTTTTGCCCGAAAATAAGAAGAATGCATAGCTTTTTGCCATAAAAAAGTGATATTTCTTCATTATTGCTCCAAAATAAGGGGAATTTCTGCTTTTTTGCATCTAAATAAGTGGAATTTATGTATTTTTCCCCCAAAACAAAGGGAATTTCTGTCTTCTTTGCACCAAAATAAGGAAAATTCCTGACTTATTACCCTGAAATAAGTGAAATTTCTGCAATTGTGCCCCAAAATAATGGAAATTTCTGCCTTTTTGCCCCCAAATAAGGGGAATTTCAGCCTTTTTACCTCAAAATAAGGGGAATTTCTGCATTTTTGCCCCAAAATTTGGGAAATTTCTGCTTTTTTGCTCCAAAATAAGAAAAATTCCTGCAATTTTTTACCAAAATAAAAGAAATTTCTGCCTTCTTGCCCCAAAATAAGAAAATTTCTGCTTTTTTTTGAAATAAGTGAAATTTCTGCAATTTTGCCCAAAAATAAGGGAAATCTTTAGAATTTTGCCCCAAAATAAGTGGAATTTCTGAGTTCTGCCCCAAAATTAGGAGAATTTCTGTCTTTTTGCCTCAACATATAGGGAATTTCTGCCTTTTTGCCGCACAATTAGGGGAATTTCTGCAATTTTGCTCCAAAATACGGGGAATTTCTGCCTTTTTGCCTGAAAATAAGAAGAATGCATAACTTTTTGCCATAAAAAAGGGAAATTTCTTCATTTTTGCTCCAAAATAATGGGAATTTCTGCTTTTTTGCCTCTAAATAAGTGGAATTTCTGTCTTTTTCCCCGAAAACAAAGGTAATTTCTGTATTTTTTGCCACAAAATAAGAAAAATTTCTGTCTTATTACCCTGAAGTAAGTGAAATTTCTGCAATTTTGCCCCAAAATAAGGAGAATTTCTGCTTTTTTGCCTCTAAATAAGTGGAATTTATGTATTTTTCCCCCATAACAAAGGGAAATTCTGTCTTTTTTGCCCAAAATAAGGAAAATTTCTGACTTATTACAATAAAATAAGTGAAATTTTTGCATTTT